>NC_041388.1:520226148-520312638 GCF_002162155.2 Triticum dicoccoides
GCGGCGAATAGATCTGCGGCGGGTGGTGGGCATCGGCCGGTTTGGGCACGAGGTGCGGGAGGGAGGTGGGGGATCTGGATCGAGGGAGGTGGGGTAGGGTGGGTTTTTTCTTCTTTTTTTGTTTGCCGCTGCTCGGTTCGGGAACATCCCGTCGGGCCCTTACAGGGCGAACCATGATCCAAATAACTATTCTGATTCTCGGATCAGAATAGTGCTACTATATATATATATATATATATATATATATATATATATATATATATATATATATATATATATAAACACTATTCTAATCACAACATTAACTTCCTAATTTACACGCGTGAACTTCCCTCTGTAGGAACCCGACCTTCGGGCTATCTTCTCAACCGTATCTCGCCGCGCGAATTTTTTTGGTCAGTCATGTTCTATGTGATGTAACTATAATCGAAAAACGGTTTTTAGCAACTAAATGCCCATTTTAAATAGGAATCTCGCTCTTTGGCGGATTTGCTTCCGGGTCATGATGAAACATGTCTTTGATGCAATTTTACTGCCTGAGTTGTTCGACCTGAACTTCCCCCTGTGCTAGGTTGAATTTCCGCCAACATTGCCCAAATACCGCTGGAAAGATATGGACACGAGTATCATGGCCTAACTTAAATATTTGGCAAAATGTAAGCGGTTTAAAGAGCAGTTTTGAAAACTGTTTTTTCTTTGTACAAAAAATGTGAATCGTATTTTTGATCGTATTTCTAAACCGTTTATCGGAATGAGGAAAATAATATGGCACTGGAAAGGTGCTCCAAAATCGCTCCTTTCACATGTTGAAAGTTTTCTCTAATTCCCAATGGTTAAAGAGTAATTCGGAAAGCCATAAAATTTTGCAAGCCGAACAGCCTAGTTCGTATTTTTATGCCATTTCTAAACAGCCAATCCAATTGAGGCAAATGATACGGCGTTGCAAAGCTAATGAAAATGCGCTACTTTTTCATCTTGAAATTTTTTCTAATTTCGAATGGTTTAAGAGTAATTTAGAAAACGGTACAAGTTTCACTGAGTTCGTATTTTTGAGTGATTTTTTTAACCGTACGCCTGAATGCAGCAAATGATATGGCGTTGGAAAGCTTGAGGAAATGCGAAACTTTTTGGTATATATTGTTTCTCCCAGTTCCTTGCGGTTTTATGTCAATTTTGAAAATGGCTAAAAACGTATTTTTGCCGTAATTTCTACTGACTTTGTCGGAACGGGGCAAACAATATACCGTTGAAAAGCTACGGAAAATGCGAAAAAAATTCATGTTGGTGGATTTCTCTTATTTCTAGTCGTTTTCAAGTAATTTCGAAAATAGAAAGATCATGTGTTTTGCCTTTATCACGAAACAGATTATTCGAAAATGCACCACGTGAAGAACTTGAACTTCTCGGCATGTCTACTTGAACTTCACTCTATTTTTCACGTGCTTCTTTTTGCTCGTAACTCTCCATCCACTGCTCGTAGCTCTCCATCCACTCACCAGAATTGAGAAAGTGATATACCGATGGAAAGCTGCTGTAAACACGCAACTTTCCTCTGTTGATCATTTTTTCATGCTCGCGACGATTTAAAAAAATTCATCTCAAATTCTTTCACTATAGTAGTTGAACTTCCACTTGTTTTCACGTTGAACTTCTGTGACATATTTTCGTTTGTAATTTTCTCATCCATTCGTCAGTGTTACACAAATGATATTCTTTTTGTACAAACCTCTCTCACAATATTTTTCTTAACTTTCTCCGACCGAGGACTTGAACTTACAAAAATGATATTCCTGCCGTTTTGAAGTAAATTAGAAAATCGCAAGATCATGATTTCTGCGTTCATCGCAAATGGAAATGCACTGCGTGAAGTAGTTGAACTTCTGGGGCATGTCTATTTGAACTTCACTATGTTTTTGACATGCTGTTTTTTGCCCGTAACTCCCAAACCACTTACCGGAATTGAGCAAATGATATACCGATGGAAAGCTGTTGAAAACTCGCAACTTTCCTGTGTTGATCAATTTTTCATACTCGTGACGGCGTGTTTTAAACAGTATGCATGAAAATTTTAAACCGCTCATCGGAATGTAGCATATAATATACGGTTGGAAAGCTTATGAATAGCAGCAAGTTTTTCATGTAGACAGACGTTTCAAATCCGTTGTCGTTTGAGAGCAGTTTTAAAATGGCAAAAACAACATCGTTTTTTCCTATTTTTTACACGTAATTGAAGGTCGGACGTCTCGCCCTAGAGTTCTTAAACTTCATTTGGAGGAGCACGTGAACTTCTTGCAACAAACATTTTAGGCTTTTAGTTTTACATTCTTTATTCTCACATGAAAAGCATTCCGTGTAGTAGTTGAACTTCCCGTTGTTTTCCCCATGAACTTATGTCACCTATTTTTGTTCAACCTCTCTCACAAGAATTTTTGAACTTTCTCGGGCCGAGCACTTGAACTTCTAACAACAAAACTTTTAGCCAATTATTTTTCATTCTTTTTTCCATACAAAATGCACATAGTGTAGTACTTAAACTTCTCGCAGTTATCAATCCAAACTTCTCTCGATTACATGAAAATATCTTAGTTTTTTATAGACATCGAACCGCTCTACCTTTTTTATTGAACTTCATTGCGTATTTTTAGAAATGTGAAAATTGGAGGTTTTTTAGGAACATCGAACTTCTTCGTTATTTGGAATTTAACTTATTGGTTTTATTCTTTATTAACTAGAAAAATCCGATTTTTCAAATAAATATCAAACTTTTTTCCAATTGAACTTCTTGGTTTTATTCTATAGTAACTAGGAAACCTGAATTTTTTACATACATTTAACTACTCCATTTTTTGGAATTGAACTTCTTGATTTTAATCTTTAGTATTGGGGGAAAATGCCCAAAATGGCATTGTTTTTGTTTTTTGATCTTATAAATCCTAGGGTTTAAAATACTTTGAACTTCTTAGTTATTTTAATTTGAACTTCACATATTTTATTTTTTGGGTAAAGAATTGTGTCGGATTTTAAAATAAACATCGATTTTGTCTTCTTTCCTATTTTTGAACTTCGTGGTTTAATCTTTAGTATTCGGGAAAATCCTAGTTTTCCAAAAAAATGGCGAAAATATTTTTAAACTTTTTTTACTTGTTCCCTTATTTTAATTCAAACTTATTATTTTTATTCTTTAGTAACAAGAATGTGAGGTTTTTACAAACTTTGAACTTCTCTATTATTTTAATTTGAACTTCTTAGTTTCATTCTTTAGTAGCAAGGAAAATCGAGTTTTTTGAACTTCCTTGTTTAAATTTTTTGAACTTCTTGGTTTTATTTTTAATAATGTGAAAAATCTGTATTTTTTATAGACATCGAAGTTCACCTTTTTTAAACTTGAACTTCTTAGTTTTATTTGTTAGTAACGGGGCAAATCCTTTTTTATATAAACAATGAAACTGCACCATTATTTTAATTTGAACTTCTAGTTTTTATAGAATGGGGGAAATCTGTTTTTAGAAAATCTTTTGAAATGCTCCTCTTATTTAATTTTTGACTTTTCTGTTTTTTTTAAACAGGCACAATTCATTATAAAGATTTTTGAAGTACTTTTTTTATTTGAACTTCTTTCTCGCATTTTTTACCTTCCAAATTTGACTTTTAGATATTAAAAACTTCATTTTTGTTAACGTCGACTTGCTTTGGTTTTTAAATTTGAACTTCTTATAGTATTTTGTCGTGACATTTTTATGCATTTTTTGTTGTTCAGTGAAATGGCCTCGGCAGTCTTTTTTTTCATTTGATGATTTTTCTTCTGTATATACTACACGTGAACTTCAGAATTTCTGAAACATGAACTTCACATGCTATTAATTTTTTTATGAAACTCCATATTTTTTATTCTTTGAATTCCATGATCTTTTTTGTTTACATTTTTTTGGTTTGAACTTCGATGTTCGTTACACCTGAACTTTCGAAATCACCCCTTTTTATACACATTTTTCTCTTGAATCCAAGGTCTGCAAAAACAGTAGGAAAATTGGGGTCAATTCTCATAAGCAAGTTTCCCTTGGGCAGTAATACATGAACTTCTCATGTACAATGTTGTTTGTCTTTAATACTAGCGGGTGGAGCATCACAAGTGGACGGCGGTGCGCGTTGATGAACATGAAGAGAAGGAAGATCGCTGATGCCAGGGGAAGGTCTGATTCGGTCGTCGCTGCAGTCTAAACGTGGCCGTGAGTGCACCGGTGCTCGCCGTCTGTGTCCATCGATCCCATCCATCTGCTATGATCAGAGACACACTGGGTGTAGGAACGGCCGGACTCGGCAGCCAAAATCCCTGCATAGCCCATCCGGGGGGTGAGGAATGAAGAAGGGAGGACGGAGATGGCAGTAGGGGAGGGTCGCCGGTAGGGGAGAACGGCAGCCGGGGAGGGTCGCCATGGCGAATCTTGCGGGTTGGGGATGGAAGCACGGGGGCCTGAAGAGGAGCTGCGGTTGAGGTAAATGGTGATCATGGTGGCGATTGGGGGAGGTGGCGGCCCCCACAGAGGTTCGGGGAGGAGCGGAAGAGGGTCCCGTGGAGGCACAGGGTCGCCCGCCCGTCGGCGACCTTCCTGACCCGGAGACTTATACAGGCCGCCGTCCGCGTCGGTCTCCGATCGGAATGACGGGGACCACCGGGATTCGAAGCTTGGCGCCAGGAACGAACGCGCAGAACGCAAGATCCAGGTCGTGGTGGCGACTGGGGTTGCTGGGGGCGATGCATGGTAGGGGTTGCCGGGGCGGCGGCGCTAGCGGCAGGATTTGGGGAGGGCGGCGGCGGCTGATTCGGTCGGAGGCTTGGGACGGCTCTGGGAAGAAGGCAGGGGAAGAGGGCGAGGCGGGGCGGGGGCGGGGTCTTGTCCGGATCGGGGGAAGAAGGCAGAGGCAGGGGATGCAGGAGGGCAATGGGTGTTTTTTTTCCTCCATGGGTTCGGGAGTTCGGAAGGAGTATATGGGAACAAAATTCTCATAATGCAGAGAACAACAAGGTACACCACGTAGGAATAAAAATTGTTCACTACAAAAATCCTCTTTGAACCCTTGTCCCCAACCTCTCTAGACTTTCCATATTTTTTGCCATGATTTTCTTTGGGCTTTTGGATCTGTTGTATGATGAAAAGACACTTTTTGAGAGAGAGAGAGAGAGAGAGAGAGAGAGAGAGAGAGAGAGATAGTAGTACATCTTGTGAAGACATGAACCTACAGGGAAATAATATTTGAACTTCTTTGTCCAGATTGTCTCTGTCAACATGCACATACTTTTTCAAACCAAAATCTGAACCAGAGTAAGAAGAAAAGAGAGTACAAACTAGCATGAACTAGCAAAAACATGTACGAAAAGTCCATCTTGATCTGAACAACATCTCTGAATTTTTACAAAAAACTCTCTGAAACTATTTCTTCCCCTGCTATGACTAATCTTCAATTTAGAGACTCACAACAAAAAGAAGAGAAGAAGACAACGGTATCCATGGGGAAGCATAGGTGTAGAAGAGAAACATGGGAGTGCTCCCTCAAGTATACTGCACACACATGTGCACAGACGGCAAATGCGTCACTGGGAGGGTGCCCCACCTGCTGCTCCGGTGCAGGTGTCATTTTTTTTTCTTTTTCTTCTATAGACACTCCAAACTTCTGTAACAAAACACAAAGAAACTTTAAACTGCGAGAATTACCTAACATGCATTTTTACCTTGAGCTGAACCATCATGTCTGTACCAAACTACTACTATTTTTAATTTATCTTGTGAAAAATCTCAGATTAAAATTTGAACTTCTAGATCAAACATGCACATGGAACCAACAACACTTTCACATACCTCAGTGTTACTTGCCTACATGCTTCTGCAATCACAGGAAAGACAAATCTATCCACACAACTATGCCAACCAAAAATAAAAACTTGAATTCAGAGGTTTCTATGGAGTTTCAACTTTTGTACATTGAACTCCCTCGCTGGGTAAAAGAGAATAAAAGAGATCAATATATGAAGTTACAAAGATCCAACAATTTATTAGGCCGCAAGCAACCACATTGAACTCTCTCGGAATCAATATTTGAACTTCCATATATTTCTTTTTCTCTGATAAAAGCATCAGCCATTTTTGAATTGCAACTCAAAATTCATTCCGCGCATCTGTAGTTTATAGGAAAAATGCTTGATAGTCAATCTAACGAAATTCTAAACGAATCAGCTCATAGCACATAGGGAATCAGAATTGATCGAGCTGCTTTCCATGAAATTTCCACATCTGTACTTTTCTTCAGCGTGACGGTTGTGCTACAAGTACAGAATGGCGGCAACGTGCAAATCGCCACCAGAAGATAAGGCTGGAGTATTTCTCTCGTCATGAATGCCTTCTAGAAAAAATTCCTTGATGGTCCAAACACAGATGCGTCTGAAGTTTGGGAGAGAGCATCTAGCATCAAGTACATTAGATCAAACATCTAGCATGCCCCAAATAGGGAACACAGAGTTTTACATCTGTCTACATGAATCATGCATCAAAGAAACTCCTGTGAACTAAATATTCACCAAACAAAAAGAACCCATGACAAAAAGTCATAGTGTCAACACCCTGTGAATGGTGGCAGTTGAAGCAACAACAGAGAGAGGTGTGGTGGCACGAGACGTCAAGGAAATATAGAGGAGAGTGGTGGTGCGGTGGTGAAGATACATAAGGAAGTGGGGAGGAGAGAGTTGTTGTGCACGGGTATGGGGTGGTGTGGTCTCCCGAGGTGGCGTGACCCGGGGAGGCAAGCGGCTGTGGTGGCGGGATCCGGGCGCCAGCGACGGGGAACCGGGTGTAGGCAGCGCCATGGAAACGGGAAGGGGTGTGGGAGGCGACGACTGCGGTGGTGGATGGTGCGGCAGGAAGCTACGGACCACGCTGTTGGCGGATTGGGCGGCGGGGAACTTGGGATCCACGGCGGCGCGCGGGGCTCCACTGCCGGGCGGCGGCGTTCGGGAATCCAAGTCCCGGCGGTGCAAGGGGATCCAGGGACGGCGGCGACCAGCAGATGGGAGCGTGTGGGCGGCGGATCCGGTGGCAGGCAGCACATGCGGGTGGGGCGGCGGATCTGGTGGCCGACAGCGCTGCGGGGAAGGAGGAAACGGGTAGGGGACGTGCTGGTGGGGAGTCAGGGGAGTGCTTTTTTTCTTTCTTTTTTTCCCATTCGGGAGTTCGGGAGGATGTCTGTCGTATACCTGGCCAAACGGGCCGGCCCGGCACGGCCCGGCCCGGCCCATCGTAATCGTGCCTGGCCCGGCATGGCCCGCCAGGGCACGATTACTATACGGGCCGTGCTGTGCCGGCCCGCGTGCTGCGCCCCCAGGCCCAGGCACGGCCCAGTTAGTAAATGGGCCGGCACGTTGGCCCGTTTAGCACGGTGGGCCGCATATTTTCAGCCTGTTATTTGCCGCATTGAGCGTTTTTTAGCCTATTTTTATATACTGGGCCATATATAGATGTATAAAAAAAATAAAAAAACGTAAACGGGCCGTGCCGTGCCGGCCCGCGTGCCCAGCCTCCAGGCCCAGGCACGGCCCAGGGCGTGCCGCGTGCCAGGCCCGGCCCGTTTAGACCGTGCCGTGCCTGGCCCAAGGCGGGCCGTGCCGCGCGTGCTCACGGGCCGGCCCGAAAAGAATGGCCCATTTGGCCAGCTATAGTCTGTCGCCCCAATATAGCGGAACATGATCAGAATAGTTATTCTGATCCCAGGATCAGAACAGTGCTATCACACGGCTTATTAGTAGCAACTGTCTGTGTTATTATTGGTCTTCATTCACACACATTTCTTATTACGTACCTGTTTGCCGCGTATCACACACATCTTGTTCAGTTGAACCGTTTCCATTGTGTTGCCTAATCACACTTAGTAAATCCTAGTGAACTGTATGTTGTATATCGCACACACCTTCATGTGGCTAGCCATTTCTTTTGTTCCTCCTCATCTCAAACAGTTCATCCAAGTGAACTGTATGCTGTATATCGCACACGCCTTCATCTGGCTGCCTGTTTATTTTGTTCCGCCTCATCGCAAGCAGTTCATTGAACTAAACCGTATGCCCTGCATCACACATGTATTTAAAATCAGAACCGTGTTTGATGCATCCGTCATCACAAACGTTTTGCACCTTTTTTGACAGTTTTTTTACACCATCGTTTGCGATTATGGCATCGCACACAGTTTTGTCGAAGGGTCTCTGATGGTAGTGTCGCGTTTGGACCATCCTGCAGTAGTGAGTTGTAACGCCCCAGACACACCTGATGGTGGTCGTTACTCCTGGCGGTATCTAGACTGGCCCCATAGATCAATACTAGTCTTTTCTGTACAGTTTGTCCTCACTCGTGCGCACCCGGGAGAAACTTCCCGGTCGGTCACCCATCCTATAACTAATCCAAGCTGAGCACGCTCCTAAAACTAATCCAAGCTGAGCACGCTTAACTTTGGAGTTCTGTCCGAATAGGCTCCTGGAAAAGAAGGAATTCCTTATTGATATGAGTAGTCTATCATCCCTGATAAGCCAGGCTATCACATATATCCCCACTTAGAGGAACCGACGTCCTCGTCGGGCCACGGGAACTTTCCCTCTTGGCACATACGTCTGTGCATTCAATCCGGTACATGAGTCATGTCGTGTGCCATGACGGGTCACAAACGTCATGAGAAACATGACCGTGCACCTGTCCACAAACATCCCTGTAACCGCGAGGGTTGGCTCTGATATCAACTTGTATCACCCTAGACACACCCGTCGGTGGTCATTTCTCCTAGCGGGATCTAGACTGGCTCCACATATCAAAACTAGTCTTTTCTGCACACTTTGTCCTCACTTGTGCGCACCCGGGAGCAACTTCCCGGTCGGTCACCCATCCTAAAACTATTCCAAGCTGAGCATGCTTAACTTTGAAGTACTGTCCGAATGGGCTCTCGGAAAAGAAGCAATTCCTTATTGATATGTGTACTCTATCATCCCTAATAAGCCAGGCTATCACATGAGTGTTGAGCCTAATTTAGGCCCATTATACAACTGACTTCTTCCCGTCTCTCGTGTAATTGTGTAAGCCAAGGCCCAAAAACATTTCATCCTATTAATGGCATGTCACCCGAATGGGCCAACAATGGGCCGATTTATATTACAGCACACTGCCGGCCTATGATTTGTTTGCCACAATTAGGGCTGAATCTAGTTCTCAATCTGTTAAAAGCCTATTTAATTTTTGGGCCCAATTAAGGCAAGCGGTTTACTCGCCGTTTTAAAGGCCCGAAACTAATAGTGGGCCAGATTAAGACTAGACCAAACTAATGGCCCAAGATGATTGTAGGCCCACGGATCAGCCCATGCTAGTGATTGGCGACCGGCCAGTTTTAGTATAGAAATTATTATTTTATAAACCTAACCTATTGGATCATTGCACACCGATTGAAGATTACGACCTTTTCTCAGAGCGGCGACAACAGAAACAGCAAATAAATTACAACATCGTGATGAAGAATAAACCTAGAATATACAACAAAGAATTTACATCATATTACATCCCCTGGGCATCAAAGTTCACCGCCAGTGATAATAAAGGGCAACCAGACATCAAATTACATAAACTGGGCAGGTCGCCACAAGTGGAAGTTAACAGGCGGACAAAATAATAGACAGAACCAACAACACTTTAACACAGTTCAGGAAAGGTTAGCCCGGCCCAGGAGCTGCAGTGCAAGCAGCCAACACTTTCCAAGGAATTTATTATTTGACAACATAAAGTAAATTCATTTTTCATTTCGGGACTGGGCATCCCTAATACCTTTTCTGTACTCTCGTGCAATGACAAGTGAATAAACACTCATCTTGAGAATAACAGATCTAGCATGGTAACATATCAGCCACTCCCTACCGTCTCATGAGTGGTACAAGCACACAAAAGAGAAGTTTATTTTGAAGATTAGAGATGGCACATACAAATTTGCTTAGAACGGCAAAAGAATACCGCATATAGGTAGGTATAGTGGACTCATGTGGCAAAACTGGGTTTAAGGATTTTGGATGCACAAGTAGTGATCATACTTAGTGCAAATGAAGGCTAGCAAAAGATTGTGAAGCATCCAACCAAGAAACGGAAAATCTCATAAGTGAGCATTAAGCATAACTAACACCGAATAATGCACCATAAGTAGGATATAATTTTTTCACATAACTATTGACTTTCGTGCTTTCCTAGGAATCACGAACCTTAATACCAATATTCTTACTAAAGCATAATTACTCATCAACATGACTCACATATTATATCGTCATATCGCAAAACTATTATAAGGAATCAAGTTTATTTTGTCCAAAGATCTACATGAAAGTTTTTATTATATCCCTCTTGAATATCTATCACATTGTGACTAGTTTCATATGTTGCTTTTGCTTTTGACAAGATCAAACAAATCTAAGTGAAGAACATGAGCGTAAAATTTTCATCTCTCAAAATAATATAAGTGAAGCATGAGAGATTTCGACAAACTACTCCAAAAATATATAAGTGAAGATCAAACGAGTAGTTATGTAAATGGGTAGCTATTTGAGGACTCTCTTTTATTTAAAAGCTTCAGATCTAAGTATTTTATTCAAACAACAAACAAAACAAGATAAAATGACATTCCAAGCATACCACATCTCATGTGAAGAAGCAAAAACTTAGGCTCAACCGATACTAAACCATAGTTGTCGATGAAGAAAGGTGGGATGCCTACCGGGGCATCCCCAAGCTTAGATGCTTAAGACTTCTTGAAATATTATCTAGGGATGCCTTAGGCATCTCCAATCTTGAGCTTTTGTGGCTTCTTCATTCCTTTTATATCACGGTTTCCCTAAATCTTAAAACTTCATCCACACAAAACTCAACAAGAACTCGTGAGATACATTAGTATAAATCAATGCAAAACCTTATCATTCTCTACTGTAGCAAATCACTAAAATAATTATTTAACATTCCATACTAAATGCCTCTGCATATTTAATAGTCCTATCCTCAATAGAATCATTAAACAAGCAGACATATGCAAACAATGCAAACATAACAGCGATCTGTCAAAATAGTACAGCCTATAAAGAATGCATGAATAATCATACTTCTATAACTCCAAAAATTATAAAAATTTACCATACTGTAGAAAATTTATCAGAGCTTACTTTTCAGAAAAATTCAACATTTTATCACATTCTGACTTTTCTCGGGAATTTTTGCAACACCGATAAACTTTCTGTTTTGAAACAACAACATGGAGACTTGCAAAATGAGTATGGTAAAGGCTATCCTTGACATTTTTATTGAAAAGAAAGATGAAAAACATTATTATAAATAAAATCAAGCAAATCCTAACAAAAGAAAATGATGCTCCAAGCAAAACACATATCATGTGATGAATAAAACTGTAGCTCCAAGTGAGGTTACCGGTAATGTTGGAGACGAAAGAGCAACCTTAGTTGATTGGATCTTCCTCGAATATTACCTTGGGGTGCCATGGGCATGCCCAAGCTTACGGGCTTGTCACTCCTTATTCTCCTCATATCGATTTCTCACCCAAATCTTGAAAAC
Source organism: Triticum dicoccoides (assembly GCF_002162155.2). Classification (NCBI taxonomy): domain Eukaryota; kingdom Viridiplantae; phylum Streptophyta; class Magnoliopsida; order Poales; family Poaceae; genus Triticum; species Triticum dicoccoides. Next base: position 520,237,767 of record NC_041388.1, read on the forward strand.
TTCAATCACATAAAACTTAACGGAACTTCGTGAGATAGGTTAGTATGATAAAGAGCAAACCGTTTCACTTTGCTACTGTCAAAGAAAAGATTCATAATTGTTTCCACACAATTGCTAATATATCATATCATTTTCACAATTTATATTGAGCAATATAAGCCATAGAAACTAGAAAACAAGCAAACTATGCATTGAAAACAGAATCTGTCAAAAACAGAACAGTCTGTAATGATCCGAACAACACCATACTTATGCTACTCCAAAAATTCTAAAAAATTAGGAAAACCTGGGAAATTTGTATATCAATCTTTTGCAAAAAGAATCAGGATTTTACAACGCTTCTGTAAAAAATGAAAATTATTTTACTAGGCGCAAAAGTTTCTGTTTTTCAGCAAGATCAAATCAACTATCACCATAGACGATCCCAAAGGTCTTACTTGACACTTTATTGAAACGAAAGCTATAAAACATGATTACTACAGTAGCCTAATCATGTGAAACATAAAAACAGTAGGGGTAAATGTTGGGTTGTCTCATAGCAAGCTTTTTTCTTTAATGCCTTCTAGGTAGGCATGATGATTTCAACGATGCTCACATAGAAGATCAGAATTGAAACATAGCAAAAGCATCATGAAACACTACATGGCAAGCACATTGAAGCCTAACCCACTTCCTATGCATAGGGATTTTGTGAGCAAACAATTTATGGGAACAAAATCAACTAGCATAGGAAGGCAAAACAAGCACAACTTCGAGATTTTCAACACATAGAGAGGAAACTTGATATTATTGCAATTCCTACAAGCATAAGTTCCTCCTTCCTAATAATTTTCAGTAGCATAATGAAGAAATTCAACAATATAACCATCACATAATGCACTCTTTTCATGACACAAAAGCATAGAGAACTTATTACTCTCCACATAAGCAAATTTCTTCTCATCAATAGTACTGGGAGTAAAGTCAACAAAATAACTATCATGAGAGTGAAAATTAAAATCATGATGGCAAGTTTCATGGTTATCATTATTCATTATAGCATACATGTCATCACCATAATCATCATAGATAGCAACTTTGTTATCATAGTCCACTGAAGCCTCATCCAGAATGGTGGATTCATCACTAAATAAAGTCATCACCTCTCCAAATTTACTTTCATCATTATAATCATCATAAATAGGAGGCATGCAATCATTATAACAAATTTGCACATCAAATCTTAGGGGACTAAAAATATCATCTTCATCAAGTATAGCATCCCCAAGCGTATGGCTTTGCATATCATTAGCATCATGAATATTCAAAGATCTCGTACTAATAACATTGCAATCATGCTCATCGTTCAAAGATTTTTTGTCAAATATTTTCTAGAACTCTTCTTCTATCAGTTGAGCACAATTTTCCTTTCCATCATTTTCATGAAAGACATTATAAAGATGAATAATATGATGTCACCTTAATTCCATTTTTTGTAATTATCTATTATAAACCAAACTAATGATAAAACAAGAAACTAGAAGATTCAATTACAAGATCTAAAGATATACCTTCAAGCACTCACCTCCCCAGCAACGACGCCAGAAAAGAGCTTGATGTCTACTACGCAACTTTATTATTGTAGACTCGTGTTGGGCCTCCAAGCACAGAGTTTTGTAGGACGGTAGAAATTTTCCCTCAAGTGGATTACCTAAGGTTTATCAATCTGTGGGAGGCGTAGGATGAAGATGGTCTCTATCAAACAACCCTGCAACCAAATAATAAAAAGTCTCTTGTGTCCCCAACACACCAAATACATTGGTAATTTGTATAGGTGCACTTGTTCGGCGAAGAGATTGTGATACAAGTGTAATATGGATAGTAGATATTGATTTTTGTAATAAGAACAATAAAAAACAGCAAGGTAGCAATTGATAAAACAGAGCACAAACGGTATTGTACTGCTTGAAAATGAGGCCTAGGGCCCGTACTTTCGCTAGTGAAATCTCTCAACAATGCTAATCCAATTGGATCATATGACCAAAGTTCGTATCTAGCGGAGAACATAAAAAGAAATTTTTTGTAGCTATTCTTTCCGATCAATCTATCCAAGAGTTCGTACTGGAATAACACAAAGTTATTCTTTCTGATCGATATATCAAGAGTTCGTACTAAAATAACACAAGTTATTCTTTCCAATCGATCTATCAAGAGTTCATACTAAAATAACACCAAAACAAATTCAGATTCATAATAGTCAATCCAACACAAAGAACCTCAAAGAGTGCCCCGAGATTTCTACCGGAGAAACAAAGACGAGAACGTGCATCAACCCCTATGCATAGATTACCCCAATGTCACCTCGGGAATCCGCGAGTTGAGTGCAACACATACATCAAGTGAATCAATATAATACATCATTGTCACCACGGGTATTCATATGCAAGACATATATCAAGTGCTCTCATATCCATAAAAGTATTCAATCCGATAAAACAAACTCTCAAAGGGAAAACTCAATTCATCACAACAAGATAGAGAGGGAAAAACACCTTATGATCTGACTATATTGACAAAAACAGCGATACATCAAGATCGTGGCATCTCAAGAACACGAAAGAGAGAGAGAGAGAGGGAGAGATTAAACACATAGCTACAGGTGAGGGAGTCCTGGACTAAGGGGTCCTCGAGCGTCCGACCTGTTTGACACGGGCCGGACTATTGGGCCATGAAGATACAAGATAGAAGACTTTCATCCGTGTTCGGATAGGACTCTCCTTTGTGTGGATGGCAAGCTAGGCGGTCGTATGTACTATTTCCTTTCTATGTAACCGACTTTGTACAACCCTAGTTCCCTTTGGTGTCTATAAACCGGAGGGTTTAGTCCATAGGGACAATCATAATCAGATAGGCTAGACTTCTAGGGTTTTAGCCATTACGATCTCGTGCTAGATCAACTCTTGTAACCCCCATACTCATCAACATTAATCTAGCAGGACATAGGGTTTTACCTCCATCAAGAGGGCCCAAACCTGGGTAAACATTGTGTTCCCTATCTCCTGTTACCATCAACCTCAGACGCACAGTTCGGGAACCCCAACCCAAGATCCGCTGGTATTGACACCGACATTGGTGCTTTCATTGAGAGCTCCACTGTGACGTCGAAGTCAGGGTTGATGGCTCGCCTTGTGATCAAGGACAACATCACCGCTGATAGAGCCTTGACCTCAGGCCAAACCCTACTATTGGGTGGCTTTATCATGACCGCCCGTTCGGCCGGTGAGCCGATGATGACTTCTCGGGTCATCGAAAATCTCCTCCGAATACTCCAAACAGATGGATCCAACGGAATTATCGTCCTTGAACGAACTCCTGGATCGCGTCGCCACCTTGGGGGTCGCTACAGACTACGGTCGGATTGGGATTAAAACCGATCAGAGAGAAATCAAATCTCCATCGATCACCCATCACATAATGGTAGTGGAGGAGCAAAACAACAACTCTCCATCTATACTGAGGACGAACTATGTTCCGATCTCTGAGCTCGAAGAACCGTATAACTGTCCACGGAACGACATGCCTTGTCCTCCAAACTTGGAATCAGACGATAGACCTGAAAATTTGGTCGATCTCCCGGAGCCCGAACTATTAAGCTTGGAAATTTCCCAAACTTCGAATCTCAAATTGGGTCAGGGTTCGGATTTAAATCCACCCACCCACCCAGATATACACGATCTCACATACCTACGGCAGCAGTCTCAGGAAACAGTCCATCACTTTTTGGCCAGATTCCTCCTTGTCAAGAACAAGATCAAAGATTGCTGCGATGAAGACGCGATCTCAATATACTGCGGTAATTGTACGGACGAAGGAATCCTCAATGCTATCAACTATTCTCACGTATTACACTTCGCCGACTTGGCAACCATAGTACAGAAGTACTGCGGAATGGAAAGCGCCTGGAAAACTCAGGCAGCTCATTGGGAACCGCCAGCTCCCACTCAACCTTTCATCCGGACAAAAAGGATGCACCCTCAAGGGGCACCCGACACAGCAGTAAAGAAATCCAAACCCATTACGGGGCGTGGAACCGTTCTAGAGGGATGGCTCGATAGGCCATGCAAAATACACACAACACCGAATACCATACCTACCCACAGCCTTAGAGCATGTTGGATACTCCGGCAAGTGGCCAAGAGTGGCGAGGATATCCTCACCAAAGATACCTCAGAACAACTCCCCTCGAAACACGACGACCGCAGAGTATTGACAGTCTTCTAGACTTTTGCTTCGAACAATCGGCGCAAAAGGGCACTCCGCGACCTCGCTGAAGTCTGTCAAGTCGTAGCAATAAATCCTTGGAATGACATGGCCATAACTTTCAATGCCAGTGACGAACCAAAAACCCGGCCAGTCCGGGCACCAGTCGCCTTGGTCCTCAATCCAATTGTGGACGGCTTTCGACTCACCAAGGTGCTCATGGATGGCGGCAGTGGATTAAACCTCATCTATGAGGATACACTCAGTAAAATGGAAATATATAGGAGCCGTATTGAGCAAAGTAGCACAACCTTCCGAGGAATTATTCCCAGTAGGGAGGCACGATGCGCAGGAAAAATCACACTTGACGTGGTATTCGGCACGCCGGAGAACTATCGGTCTGAAGAGATAACCTTCCAAGTGGCCCCTTTCAACAGTGGATACAATGCCCTGTTGGGGCGAGATGCATTCACACGCTTTCAAGCCATACCTCATTACGTGTATATGGAGCTCAAAATGCCCGGGCCCAATGGTATTATCACTCTCGCTAGTGATCCGTATATAGCGCTCCACTCCGAAAACAAAACAGCCTCCCTGGCCCTTGAAGCACTCTCTGAGGCCCTTGCGGTCGAAGAGTTAACTGCGCTGCGCTCAACAGTGGATAGGGACGACGTAATCCTCGACAAGCGCTCCAAATCCACCTCCTTCAAACCAGCAGATGAAATAGTCAAATTTCAAGTCCACCCGACGGACCCAAAGAAGACAGCCTCCATCGGTGCACAGCTGGACCCAATGGTGGACGCCGCACTACGAGCATTCCTACGCGAGAACTGGGACATATTTTCCTGGCACCCTTCTAATATGCTAGGAATCCCACGCAGGTTGGCTGGGCACAACCTCAACATATTGAAGGGATACAAGCTAGTTAAGCAAACACTGCGGCGCTTTTCCGAACCCAAACGACAAGCTATGGGGGAGGAGCTAGCCAAGCTAATTGAGGCCGGATTCATCAGAGAAATAAAACATCCGGACTGGCTAGCAAACCTGGTGATGGTGCCCAAGAAGGATAAATCCTGGCACTTGTGCGTCGATTTCAAAGACCTCAACAAAGCTTGCCCTAAGGATCCATCCCCCCTCCCCCGCATCGATCAAATTATTGATGCCACTGCAGGACACGCCTCACTGTGTTTCCTCGATGCGTATTCCAGATACCATCAAATTAAAATGAAGGAATCCGACCAAGCCACAACGACATTTATTACCTCATACGGGCCTTTCTTCTTCAACACTATGCCCTTTGGGCTCAAAAACACCGGCACCACCTACCAACGCATGATTGAAACATGCCTGGAGAAACAAATCGGCGAGAGAGTTGAAGCATATGTGGACAACGTCGTCATCAAGACTAAGCACATCGAGTTATTAATAGATGACTTACGTCTCACATTCGACAATATCCGGACATATGACATTAAGCTCAATCCGGAAAAATGGGTTTTCGACTTCCCCTCTGGAAAACTACTGGGCTTCATTGTTTCCAGTGGAGGAATCGAGGCAAATCCATCCAAAATCCAAGATTTATCACAATTGGGTACACCAACAGACCTTAAATAGGTCCAAAATCTAGCCGGATGCGTGGAAGTTTTAAGCCGCTTTATCTCCAGACTAGGAGAAAAAGCATTACCACTTTATCGACTTCTCCGACGCACCGATCACTTCGAGTGGACAAATGCAGCAACGGCTGGATTGGAAGAAATAAAAGCTCTTTTAGCAAGCAACCCAATCCTAGCCGCGCCAAGCGTCAGCGAACCAATGTTATTATACATATCGGCAACACACCAGGTGGTGAGCACAGTACTCGTCGTCGAACGAGGGGAGGATGGACACAAATTCCTACTCCGAAAGTCGGTATACTACGTATCCACTGTCCTAACTCCATGCAAGTCCCGGTACCCTCATTATCAAAAGATAGCATACCCGGTCTTCATGGCATCCCGGAAGCTACAACACTATTTCCAAGAGTGCTCGATCATGGTGGCTTCCGAGGTTCCACTGAATGACATAATAAACAATTGCGACGCCACGGGCCGGATTGCCAAGTGGGCCATTGAGCTCCTTCCATTCGATACAACATATAAGCCACGCCGGGCCATCAAGTCCCAAGTACTGGTAGACTTTGTTGCCGAATAGACAGAAGCCGAACTCCCTAAAGAGTACGGCACATATTCCAACTGGGTCATGCACTTCGATGGTTCCAAAATGCTGGCGGGCTTAGGGGCGGGCGTTGTCTTAACTTCCCCCACTGGAGATACAGTTCAGTACGTACTCCAAATATTATACATAGACTCCAACAATGCAGCCGAATACGAGGCCTTATTGCATGGTCTTCGGATGGCTGTCTTCATGGGCATACAATTCCTGGAAGTGCGCGGGGACTCGAACCTCGCGATATCTCAAATAAATGGAGATTTCGATGCCACATATCCAAAGATGGCGGCTTACCGTAATGTCGTCCTCAAAATGTCGGCTCAGTTCAAGGGGCTCTAGTTTCACCATGTGGCTCGAGAAAGTAATCAAGCGGCGGATGTCCTTGCTCGCATCAGCGCCAAGCGCTTCCCCGTCCCACCTAACATCTTTTTGTAAAGGCTTTTCAAGCCATCCATGGTGTGGCAAGGGAAGAGCAGCAACGTTAGTCCAGTTCCAACCATAACCCCGGATTACGAACATACTGATATCATTGGAGGCTCAGCCACCGAAATAACACTGTCGACCCATCTTATCATGGCAGTCATTGCCCCATGGACCGAACCCGTCATGGCCTACCTCAATAGGCTAGATCTCCCTGAGGATCAAAATGAGGCTCTCTACATTGTTCGGCGTTCAAAAGCCTATAAGGTCCACGAAGGAGAACTCTACAAGAAAACCGCTACCGGAGTACTTCAAAGATGTAGCTTCGAGGAAGAGGGGCAGCAGCTCTTGGCTGAAATTCATGTCAGTCTCGGTGGTCACCACGCTGCAGCTCGGGCCCTTGTAAGCAAGGCCTTCCGTACAGGTTTCTACTGGCTGACGGCCCGAGCAGATGCACAGGTCCTTGTCCAACGTTGCGTCGGATGCGAGCTTTTCGCTAACCAAAGCCATATGCCACCCACTGCTCTACAAACAATCCCCATCACTTGGCCTTTCGCGATCTAGGGGCTTGACATGGTTGGACCCCTTAAAGGAGGCAGCCATAAGAAAAAATATCTGCTAGTCATGGTAGATAAGTTCACTAAGTGGATAGAGGCCAAACCAGTTAAAACAACCGCAGTCGGACCAATGATAGACTTTATATCCGGTGTTGTGCACCGTTACGGTGTCCCACACATCATCATCACCGATAATGGCTCTAATTTTACAGCCGATGAGGTGAAATCTTGGTATGGTAATCTAGGCATTAAACTCGATTACGCCTCTGTCTATCATTAGCAAACAAACGGTCAAGTCGAACGAGCCAATGGTCTTATTATGAGCGGCATCAAACCCAGACTAGTGCGGTCTTTAAAAGAATCAGACAAGCACTGGGTTGAGGAGCTTGACTCCGTACTCTGGGGGCTGCGGTCCATGCCCAATCGCATTACCAGATATACACCTTTCTTCATGGTGTATGCCGCAGAGGCTGTGTTACCCTGCGACATTATTCATGACTCACCTCGAGTGCGCATGTATGAAGAGAGAGAGGTTGAGCTTGATCGGCAGGACAGCTTAGATGCCCTAGAGGAGGAGCGCGACGTTGCAAAAGCCTGTTCCGCATTTTATCAACAACAGGCCCGCAGATATCAAAGAAAATAAGTACGGGCCAAGACCTACAATGTTGGCGAACTCGTTCTTAGCTTGCCGGAGAAGAAAAAGGACAAACTCAAGCCCAAGTGGGAGGGTCCCTTCATCATTGATGAAATTCTCACTAGAGGAGCGTACCGCTTGCGGGATGCATCAGACGACTACCTAGAACCGAATCCCTAGAATGCGTCCAGACTCCAAAGATTCTAAGCCTAGTGCCAAACCCTTCATTTGTTTCCTCCTCCCTATTGTTTAAATTATTTTTTATCCTCTCTTTTCACCCTCTTTTATTAGCCTTAAAGCTTTCGTGCGGCTAAACCATACACCTATGACATACACATTCTCAAATGTGTACGCCCATTATACCTGGGGGCTTCTTGCACAAAGGCTTATTATTGTTATATTTCGAGCATCAAGCTCATCACATATGCGGTTTTTTCCTCATATGTACCTTTTCTTCGCCATTATATGCATCGATATGACTTAAGTTTTGGCCAAGCTGGGTTGTCTGGCTCCAGTGCTTATGCCCTATGTTCCCGTTAGTTCGGCTAGGGCATAAAGGGAGCACCTCTGTGATTGTTACTGTTGGGTCATCCGGATGTGTACCTCAGACTGGGTGAAGCCAAAAGCTAGCATTCTTAAGGGAATATTTGGTCGGCGGACTAAAGATGTTTTACATTTCTTCCACTATAAACCCCCAGATGTTACCTATACTACGATGTTTTCAATCACAGTTCGGACATGCATATTAACGGATGCACACCCAGGGAAAGGAACCATTAACGGTACTATTCTCTCTGGAAGATGTTTCTTACAATCACAATGTAATATAACATAGCTAGCCGGATACAACTTGTCTGTTCAAGCAAATATGACCCCTACGCCTGGTTTCCATGCATACCCCAGTCTATTTTACCGCTCGAGTATTCGGAAACACTCCGCACCATCGGGTCCAGAGGTCGAAGCGAAAAGGTCGACCATGACAATTGTTTTATAATCCGACTAGGAACAAATATATCAAGGAAAGTACATAGTCACTTGGACTCAAAAACTTCCTCCTCTATACCATCCAATAGGATGTCTAGCTTACAATCATGTTGGGAATATTTGGCAGCTACCTCTACTTGGTCATATACCAAATTAACGGGAATTTCTTTCCCATCTGACCCTAGCGGTCCGACCCGGGCCATATGATTCGGATCAAGCTTGGTATACCATGGCCCAGGCCTCTCGTGCACCTTCCCAGCAGGTTGATATCTTCCATAATCGAATACGCAGCTGTGCCCCTTTGAACAGCTCCACGAGCTCCGCCATACCTCCTGGAGGAGAGGCGGATAGCCATAAAGCCTTGGCAACACTACGCATTGCCTGCCGAACTCGCTCGTGCATCCGGGACAGCTCTTATAGCAGATCGCCTTGAGATCCGGACATTTCTTCCTCGGGACGGCCAGTCAGCATACCTGCAGACATAAATCTATCAGTTTCATCCCTTGCCGAATTATAGGGAGGCAAGTTTGAAAAGCATACTGAATATGCCGCCATGTAGCCTCCTATTCTCCTTGACGGCGTCAGCTAGCTAGGCTCGAACATCTTTTAGTTCTTCTCCCATTTGGGTATGGGAATCCTGCAGCTTGTTCCTTTCATCCCTGACTCGCGTCAGCACATGTTCGCTAGCCGTATGTTGCCTTTTGGCCTCTTGTTCACCAGCCTGGGCGTCCTTCAGTTTCTCTCTCGGTTGCTCTACTGATTCTATCAGCAGAAACACAATAGTGTTAATATAACTGGTGTATGATTATACTTGTTTCCACTGGGGAGAAACATTACCAGGTGGTGCCTCCTTGGATTTTTCCAATTCGGTGGTAGCCGCAGTTAGTTGAGTCTGACATTTTTCCAGCTCTTGAGACAGCAGGCTATTCTTCTCCATAAGTTCCTTATTATACAATGATCCTTAAATCAGTTGTATCACCTGCTTTAAGTCTCGGGGGCTACTAGTGTATGATTATTAAATCTACACTTACCTGCATATCTTTTAGATGCTGGTCCATGGCTCTGGCAAGCACATCCCGAGTGGCTCGGATGTACGCATCGGCCGAGCTGAATGCATTGAATGCCTCCTTCGAAAAGCTGGCGTCACGGAGAGCGGCCCTCCGACGATGATGATTCATGGCGCTCTCCACTTCAGAATTCATGATGGACATATCGTCCGAATCCTCGGTGGAAGGACAGTTCGGCACCACTCCCGTGTCAGCCCCTGTCCTTAGGGCGGGGTCTGGAATCTGACTAGTGGAAGCACGACCACCAGGATCCCCGCACATAGTCCGACGGACACTTTTCCTGATAGAATGCAGCGAATGGCATCACGATTTGATGTGGCGATCAGGAGATGTTTTTCAAAAAGAAAGTCATACCTCTTTGATGAAGGTTCTGCCGTATTGTAGTTTGCCTTTCACTTCGAAGACATGCTCAGCGTGGGTGCCGCTCTCCTCGGAGATGCTTCTGGTGCACGTTGTGACGTCGAGCGCATCCCCTTTGGAGCACGAAATAGTGCGGTGGGTAAGGCATAATAAGGAAACTCTGTCGAAGAAGGTGTCTCTTAAGTTACTTACATGTGAAGCAGGGAGGAGGCCGGGACAATCCTTGATGATAGGTACTTCCGTACCATCGTAGCTCGTCTGATAGAATACTCCATTCTCGAGCTCCACAAATATGCCCGGATCTTCTTCGAATCCGGGGTCAATGTCCCAGTTGTGACCCTTCGGCTGGGGGCGGGGCTATGGATCCCCTCGGTAGCCTTCCGCCATTCCTGTTGCAAGTGGATAGGTTACTATCCATTAAAAAGGATTCAAGAAGAGGAGTAAAATAGTGGGATTGGAGCTCACCTAGCTAGGAGGATTATACATGGAAAATCCATCTCAACATTGGAGATGAGTGAACTCCTCCTTCTCCCCTTTGTACAGTTTTGCCAATATTTTGGCCAAAGCAGCGGGGTTTTTGGACCCTTCCGACCGCAGCGTGAGGCGTCATCTTCCCCATTATAGTGACACAAGGGAAGCCCTCTGTATTGGAGTGGCTGGACCCCCCCACACTATGGAGATCGCCATTACCTTGATTATTGATAATCCGGACTAGGCGAGCGTCTTAATCTTGCCCATCAACTGACTAACTTCTGCGCTATCCTCCTCCCCGAGGCTCTGAGGGCGCCAGCTGTGGCATTTCTTCAACGGAGCACTAGAAAATTCAGGGAGACCCATTCGGACTGGGTCAGGAAGAGTGACGTCGTCGATATAGAACCATTCGGAAGGCCATTCTTCGGAAGCCTTCTTCGGTGTGCCGGACAGGTATTCGGTCCCGGAGATGCGCCATACCTCAGCTCCTCCCGCTTCGAATATTGATCCCCCTTGATTACGAGGGACGAGGCAGAACAGTTTTCTCCGTGATTCAAAATGGGCCTCACAACCCAGGATAGCTCACACAGAGCAACATAACCCGTGATGTGCAGGATGGAGGCGGGAGTGAAATTGTGCAGTTGGAGGCCATAATACTCCAGAAGTCCTCGGAGGAAGGGATGGATTGGAAATCCGATGCTTCTTAGCAAGAAGGGAACGAAGCATACTCGTTCCCCCTGGACGGATTGGGGAAATTCTCTGCCGAAACCTCGCCATTGAAGGATATCAATCCTGCTCGGACGGGGCCTAGATCCACGAGGGGAAGAAAGCCCTATTTTTGTAGCTTCGTCAGCTGACCGTGAGATACGGAACATCTCTCCCAGTCACCTTTTTCGGAGCCGTGGGGATGAGAGGAAGAGCTGGGAGCGCTAACCATGTTGGAGTGGTTCCTCCTAGCGAGCTCTGAGGATTTTTTGCGCAGGGTGTGGAATGGATCTGAGATCTATTCTCTTTAAATAGGCACCTCTCTTGTATAGTCAGGGTGGTATGTGCAAAAATTCCCCGACCTCTCGTATTCGCTCGCCACATGGAAGCTAAAGTCAGGAAGGCGTACAAGCCGATGGGCGGGACATTAAATGGAAAAGCCGAATACCTCTCTTTAAGTTAGGGACCTTGAAGTAGTCGGAGGGGGGAACCCGCCTTGCAATGTCAAAGACAATCTGCGCGCCGGACACCTCGTCATTGAAGTCTGGTTCGGGGGATACTAACGGAGTCTTCGACTAAGGAGTCCTCGGGCGTCTGACCTGTTGGACATGGGCCGGACTATTAGGCCATGAAGAAACAAGATAGAAGACTTTCTCCTATGTCCGGATATGACTCTCCTATGCATGGATGGCAAGCTAGGCATCCGGATGTACTATTTCCTTTCTATGTAACCGACTTTCTACAACCCTAGTTCCCTCCGGTGTCTATATAAACCAGATGGTTTAGTCCGTAGGGACAATCATAATCAGATAGGCTAGACTTCTAGGGTTTTAGCCATTACGATCTCGTGCTAGATCAACTCTTGTAACCCCCATACTCATCAATATTAATCTAGCAGGACGTAGGGTTTTACCTCCATCGAGAGGGCCCGAACCTGGGTAAACATTGTGTTCCCTGTCTCCTGTTACCATCAACCTCAGACGCACAGTTCGGGACCCCCTACCCGAGATCAGCCGGTTTTGACACCGACAACTAGTACAAAGTACAAACCCTCAGCCCCGAGGATGGACTACTCACTCCTCATCATGTTGGTCGTCGGGATGATGAAGATGGCCACCGGTGATGATTTCCCCCTCCGGCGGAGTGCCAACATGGGGCTAGATTGGTTTTTCATGGCTACAGAGGCTTGTGGCGGCAGAACTTCTGATCTACAGTTACCCCTGATGGTTTCTCTATTTATAGGGTTTTTTGGCGTTGGTCTCACGCTAAGATGGGCCTTGATGTGAGCACAACCCACCGAGGCAAGCTGGGCCCACCAGGCGTGCCCTGGTGTTCTTGTGCTCTACTCCTTTAGCTTCTGGTCATTCCATGAAGCTTCGGGGTTCTCTTTTGTTCCAAAAAAAAGGTCAAAAAGTTTCAGCTCATTTGGAGAACTTTCATTTCTGCACAAAAAGCAACACCACGGTAGTTCTGCTGAAAACAACATCAGTCCGGGTTAGTTCCATGCAAATCATGCCAAAACCATATAAAATTATTGTAAACATGGCATGAATACTTCATATATTATTGATACGTTGGAGACAAATCAGGGAACAACAACTGGCTTAGCATCGGGCTCCATATTAATTTTGTGCTCACATAGAGTGGGACTAATGCCCTTAAGATTATAAAGAGTATATCCAATAGCGGCACAATGCTTCTTCAGAGTTTTCAATAATCTCCTTTCTTCATGCTTGGAAAGGTTAGCACTAATAATAACAAGATATATCTTCTTTTCATTGAGATAAGCATATTTCAAAGTGTCAGGTAATTGTTTATGCTAAAACACGGGATCACCCTTGGGTGGAGGAGGATGCCCAGGATTACAACAGGCAAATTGTGTTTCAAAACATGCATTTGGTTAAATAATATTTCATCTAATTCCTTCCTTTCATTCATAAACATATCATTTTCATGGTCTGACAAATACTTTTCTAAAGGATCAGTAGGAGGCACGTCAATAGAAGAAGGACCAATAATTTCATCCTTACTAGGCAATTCTTTATCAAGGGGTTGTCTCCGAAATTCAGAAATTAAAATCATGAGACACATCCCCAAAACCGACAGTGACAGTATCTTTCTCGCAGTCTATCTTAGCATTGACAGTGTTCAAGAAAGGTCTACCAAATATAATGGGACAAAAATCATCTTGTGGGGAACCAAGAACAAGAAAATTAGTAGGATATTTTATTGATAATCCGGACTGGGCGAGAGTCTTAATATTGCCCGTCAACTGACTGACTTCCGCGCTATCCTCCTCCCCAAGGCTCTGAGGGCGCCAGTTGTGGCATTTCTTCAACGGGGCACTTGAAAATTCAGGGAGACCCATTCAGACTGGGTCGGGAAGAGCGACGTCGTCGATATAGAACCATTCGGAAGGCCATTCTTTGGAAGCCTTCTTCGGTGTGCCGGACAGGTATCCAGTCTCGGCGACGCGCCATACCTCAGCTCCTCCCGCTTCGAATATTGATCCCCCTTGATTATGAGGGACGAGGCAGAACAGTTTTCTCCATAATTCAAAATGGGCCTCACAACCCAGGAATAGCTCACACAGAGCAACGTAACCCGCGATGTGCAGGATGGAGGCGGGAGTGAAACTGTGCAGTTGGAGGCCATAATACTTCAGAAGTCCTCGGAGGAAGGGATGGATTGGAAATCTGATGCCTCTTAGCAAGAAGGGAACGAAGCATACTTGTTCCCCCTGGACGGATTGGGAAAAATCTCCGCTGAAACCTCGCCATTGAAGGACGTCAATCCTGCTCGGACGAGGACTAGATCCGCGGGGGGAAGCCCTGTTTTTGCAACTTCGTCAACTGACCGTGAGATGCGGAACATCTCTCCCAGTCACATTTTTCAGAGCCGTGGGGATGAGAGGAAGAGCTGGGAGCACTAACCATGTTGGAGTGGTTCCTTCGAGCGAGCTCTGAGGATTTTTTGCGCAGGGTGTGGAATGGATCTGAGATCTATTCTGTTTAAACAGGCACCTCTCTTGTATGGTCAGGGTGGTATGTGAAAAAATACCCCGACCTCTCGTATTCGCTCGCCACGTGGAAGCTGAAGTCAGGAAGGCGTGCAAGCTGATGGGCGCGACATTAAATGGAAAAGCCGAATACCTCTCTTTAAGTCAGGGACCTTGAAGTAGTCGGAGGGGGGAACCCGCCTTGCAATGTCAAAGACAATCTACGCGCCGGACACCTCGTCATTGAAGTCTGGTTCGGGGGATACTAACGGAGTCTTCGACTAAGGAGTCCTCGGGCGTCTGACCTGTTGGACATGGGCCGGACTATTGGGCCATGAAGATACAAGATAGAAGACTTTCTCCTGTGTCCGGATAGGACTCTCCTATGCGTGGATGGCAAGCTAGGCGGCCGGATGTACTATTTCCTTTATATGTAACCGACTTTGTACAACCCTAGTTCCCTCCGTGTCTATATAAACTGGATGGTTTAGTCCGTAGGGACAATCATAATAAGATAGGCTAGACTTCTAGGGTTTTAGCCCTTACGATCTCGTGGTAGATCAACTCTTGTAACCCCCATACTCATCAATATTAATCTAGCAGGACATAGGGTTTTACCTCCATCGAGAGGGCCCGAACCTGGGTAAACATTGTGTTCCATGTCTCCTGTTACCATCAACCTCAGACGCACAGTTCGGGACTCCCTACCCGAGATCAGCCAGTTTTGACACTGACAACTGGTACAAAGTACAAACCCTCAGCCCCGAGGATGGACTACTCACTCCTCATCATGTTGGTCGTCGGGATGATGAAGATGGCCATCGGTGACGATTTTCCCCTCCGGCGGAGTGCCAACACGAGGTTAGATTGGTTTTTCATGGCTACAGAGGCTTGTGGTGGCGGAACTTCTGATCTGCAGTTACCCCTGATGGTTTCTCTATTTATAGGGTTTTTAAGCGTTGGCCTCACGCTAAGATGGGCCTTGATGTGAGCACAACCCACCGAGGCAAGCTGGGCCCACCAGGCATGCCCCGGTGTTCTTGTGCCCTACTCCTTCAGCTTCTGGTCATTCCATGAAGCTTCGGGGTTCTCTTTTGTTCCACAAAAAATAGTCAAAAAGTTTCAGCTCATTTGGAGAACTTTCATTTCTGCACAAAAAAAACACCACGGTAGTTCTCCTGAAAACAGCGTCAGTCCAGGTTAGTTCCATGCAAATCATGCCAAAACCATATAAAATTATTGTAAACATGGCATGAATACTTCATAAATTATTGATACGTTGGAGATGTATCAGGGAACAACAATTGGCTTAGCATCAGGCTCCATATTAATTTTGTGCTCACATAGAGTGGGACTAATGCCCTTAAGATTATCAAGAGTATATCCAATAGCGGCACAATGCTTATTCAGAGTTTTCAATAATCTCCTTTCTTCATGCTCATAAAGGTTAGCACTAATAATAACAAGATATATCTTCTTTTCATTGAGATACGCATATTTCAAAGTATCAGGTAATTGTTTAAGCTAAAACACGGGATCACCCTTGGGTGGAGGAGGATGCCCAAGGACTTCAACGGGCAAATTGTGTTTCAAAACATGCATTTGGTTAAATAATATTTCATCTAATTCCTTCCTTTCATTCTTAAACATATCATTTTCATGGTCTGGCAAATACTGTTCTAAAGGATCAGTAGGAGGCACGGTAATAGAAGAAGGACCAATAATTTCATCCTTACTAGGCAATTCTTTATCAAGGGGTTGTCTCCGAAATTTAGAGAAATTAAAATCATGATACACATCCCCAAAACCGACAGTGACAATATCTTTCTCGCAGTCTATCTTAGCATTGACAGTGTTCAAGAAAGGTCTACCAAATATAATGGGACAAAAATCATCTTGTTGGGAACCAAGAACAATAAAATTAGTAGGATATTTTATTTTCCCGCACAAGACTTCAACATCTCTAACAATCCCAATTGGTGATATAGTATCTCTATTAGCAAGCTTAATAGTAACATCAATATCTTCTACCTCAGCAGGTGCAATATCATTCATAATTTCTTGATATAAAGTAAAAGGAATTGCACTCACACTAGCACCCACATCACATAAGCCATGATAACAATGATCCCCTATTTTAACAGAAACAACAGGCATGCCAACAATAGGTCTATGTTTATCTTTATCATCGGGTTTGGCAATTCTAGCAACTTCATCACAGAAGTAAATAACATGCCCACCAATATCATCGACCAAGAGATCTTTAACCATATAAATACTAGGTTCAACTTTAATTTGTTTAGGGGATGTAGGTGTTCTAGTATAACTCTTACGAACCATAGTTGAAGCTTTAGCATGATCCTTTATCCTAACAGGGAAATGTGGTTTTTCAATATAAGCAGTAGGAACAACAAGGATCAACATTATAAGTAATGGTTTCTTCTTCAACTTGAATAGGTTGTACTACTTTCACTTCAATGGGAGGATGCTATTTAAACCACTTCTCCTTAGGGATATCAACATGAGTAGCAAATGATTGACAAAAATAATCTACTATCTCAGAGTCAAGTTCATATTTAATGCTAAATTCACGAAAAGCATCGGTATCCATAAAAGATTTAACACATTCAAACTTAAGGTTTATACCTGACTCCTTACCTTCGTCGAGTTCCTAATCTTCAGAGTTGCATTTAATTATTTCCAATAAATCCCATTTGAATTCAATGGTCTTCTTCATAAAAGAACCAGTACAAGAGGTATCGAGCCTGGATTGATCATTACGACAAAGTCGAGCATAAATATTCTGAATAATAATTTCTCTTGAGAGCTCATGATTGGGGCATGAATATAACATTGACTTAAGCCTCCCCCAAGATTGAGCAATACTTTCTCCTTCATGAGGCCAAAATTTTTATATGTAATTCCGATCACGATGAACTAGATGCATAGGATAAAAGTTCTGATGAAATACCAATTTCAATCGATTGTAGTTCCAAG
Source organism: Triticum dicoccoides (assembly GCF_002162155.2). NCBI lineage: Eukaryota > Viridiplantae > Streptophyta > Magnoliopsida > Poales > Poaceae > Triticum > Triticum dicoccoides. Next base: position 520,255,407 of record NC_041388.1, read on the forward strand.
TCCCAATATCATCGCATAGCCTATACCATGTCAATGCCTTCTCCTTCAAAGATATAAAGGTAAGACCTTCTTATTGACTTCATCCTCGGGCAAACCTACAAGCGTAAATAATCCACAAACTTCATCCACATAGATTAGATGCATATCAGGATGTAATGTTCCATCTCCTGTATAACGATTAGCTAGCAGTTTCTCTATCATACCTGAAGGAATTTCATAACAAATATTTTCAGTAGGTGCAGTATGTTAAGGGGAAACTCTTTGATCTTCCGTTTGGGGTGAAGATAGCCCAAAAAAACCCCTCAAAGGATTATTTTCCATAGTAACAAGTGACAGTAAATTTCAGCACACTATATAAATGTTTCCTTACCAGATTCCGCTCACCAAAGGCGCTTCACTCCCCGGCAACAGCGCCAGAAAAGAGTCTTGATGACCCACAAGTATAGGGGATCTATGCTAGTCCTTTCGATAAGTAAGAGAGTTGAACCCAACGAGGAGCAGAAGGAAATGACAAGCAGTTTTCAACAAGGTATTCTCTGGAAGCACTGAAATTATCGGTCACAAATAGTTGTGTGATAAGATAATTCATAATGGGTAACAAATAAGAAAAGTAACTAAGGTGCAGCAAGGTGGCCCAATCCTTTCTGTAGAAAAGGACAAGCTTGGACAAACTCTTATATAAAGCAAAGCACTCCCGAGGACACATGGGAATTACAATCAAGCTAGTTTTCATCATGCTCATATGATTCGTGTCTGTTACATTGATAATTTATATGTGGGTGGACCGGTGCTTGGGTTCTGTACTTTCTTGGACAAGCCTCCCACTTATGATTAACCCCTCTCGCAAGCATCCACAACTAGGAAATAAGAATTAAGATAAATCTAACCATAGCATGAAACATATGGATCCAAATCAGCCCCGTACGAAGCAACGCATAAACTAGGGTTTAAGCTTCTGTCACCCTAGCAACCCATCATCTACTTATTACTTCCCAATTGTTGGTGTCAAAACCGGCCGATCTCAGGTAGGGTGTCCCGAACTGTGCGTCTGAGGATCAAAGGTAACAGGAGACAGGGGACACGATGTTTACCCAGGTTCGGACCCTCTTAATGGAGGTAATACCCTACTTCCTGCTTGATTGACGATGAGTATAGGGGTTACAAGAGTTGATCTACCTCAAGATCGTAATGGCTAAACCCTAGATGTCTAGCCTATATGATTATGATTACCCCTACGGACTAAACCTTCCGGTTTATATAGACACCGGAGGGGCCTAGGGTTGTACAAAGTTGGTTTACAGAGAAAGGAAACTTCATATCCGAACACCAGGCATGCCATACACGCAAGGGAGAGTCCCATCCGGACATGGGGGAGGGCCTTCAGTCTTGTATCTTCATAGCCCATTAGTCCGGCCCATGTCACATAGCCCGACCATCTGAGGACCCCATAATCTAGGACTCCCTCGGTAGCCCCCGAACATGCCTTCAACGACGATGTAGTATCCGGTGTTATGTCTACGGCTTTGCAAGGCGGGTTCTCCATTATACTTCGGTTTGGATATAGTCAGGCATATATTAAATACCATATTCTATTGATTCTTTGCTGCCGTCGCCTCGGCTTCCATGTGTCAGATGAAGGCGAACGGCCTATGTGTGTTTTTTTACAAATAACCCCATGACCGTGCAGGGAAGGCATCTATTTAAGGAGATTAGATCCCAGATGCCATTCCACACCACGTGAAAATCCTTAGAACTCGCCATAGGAAACTTGTCCAAACATGGTCGGCGCTCCAGGGTCTTCTTCACGCCCCACGGACTTCAAAAAGGTGACTGGGAAAGCTGCTCAGTATCCCGCGCCCATCTGAGTAAACTTCAAATGCAGGGATATCTTCTTCCCATGGATCTAGTCTCCGTTCGGGCTGCATTAACTTCCTACAATGGCGAAGCTCTGGCAGTGAATTTCCCCAATCCTTCTAAAGAGGAGCGGATGTGCTTCGTTTCCTTCCTTCTAAGGGGCGTAGGATTTCCTATCCACCCCTTCCTCAGAGGTCTGCTAGAGTACTATGGCCTCCAACTACAAAATTTGATGCCAGGCTCCATCCTGCACATCGCAGGCTTCCTTGCTCTTTGCAAGTTGTTCCTAGGCAGTGAGGCTCATTTTGAGCTATGGCGGAAATTTTTCTGCCTCGTCCCCCACACCCCAAAGGATCTATATTTGAGGTGGGCGGCGCCAAAGTATTGCGCATAGCCGAGACAGGATAGTTATCCGGAACTCCGAAAAAGGCATCTGAAGAATAGCCCTCGGAATGGTTTTATATTGAAGACGTCGTTCTTCCGGACCCAATCCGACGCGGTCTTCCTGAATTCTCCAGTGCTCCTTTAAAGAAGCGCGCCAGCTGTCATCCCCGAAGCCTTGAGGAAGAAAACTGTATGGAGGTCACGAGATTAGCAAACAAGATCAGAGATGATGTGTCCCGTTGAGGTAATGGCAATTTCAATAACGCGATGCCTTCGGCCGCTCCAATCTAGAGGTTTTCCTATGTAGAATTACAACGAAGAGGTGATGTCTACTACACAACCTTCTTCTTGTAGACGTTGTTGGGCCTCCAAGTGCAGAGGTTTGTAGGATAGTAGCAAATTTCCCTCAAGTGGATAACCTAAGGCTTATCAATCCGTGGGAGGCATAGGATGAAGATGATGTCTCTCAAACAACCCTGCAACCAAATAACAAAGAGTCTCTTGTGTCCCCAACACACCCAATACAATGGTAAATTGTATAGGTGCACTAATTCAGCGAAGAGATGGTGATACAAGTGCAATATTGATGGTAGATATAGGTTTTTGTAATCTGAAAATATAAAAACAGCAAGGTAACTAATGATAAAAGTGAGCGTAAACGGTATTGCAATGTGTTGAAACAAGGCCTAGGGTTCATACTTTCACAAGTGCAAGTTCTCTCAACAATAATAACATAATTGGATCATATAACTATCCATCAACATGCAACAAAGAGTCACTCCAAAGTCACTAATAGTGGAGAACAAACGAAGATATTATGGTAGGGTACGAAACCACCTCAAAGTTATCCTTGCTGATCGATCTATTCAAAAGTATGTAGTAAAATAACACGAAGCTATTCTTTCTGTTCAATCTATCATAGATTTCATACTAGAATAATACCTTAAGACACAAATCAACCAAAACCCTAATGTCACCTAGATACTCCAATGTCACCTCAAATATCCGTGGGTATGATTATACGATATGCATCACACAATCTCAGATTCATCTATTCAACCAACACAAAGAAATTTAAAGAGTGCCCCAAAGTTTCTAGGGGAGAGTCAAGACAAAAATATGTGTCAACCCCTATGCATAAGTTCACGAGGTCACGGAACTCGCAAGTTGATCACCAAAACATACATCAAGTGGATCACATGATATCCCATTGTCACCACAGATAAGCACGTGCAAGACATACATCAAGTGTTCTCAAATCCTTAAAGACTCAATCCGATAAGATAACTTCAAAGGGAAAACTCAATCCATTACAAGAGAGTAGAGGGGGAGAAACATCATAAGATCCAACTATAATAGCAAAGCTCGCGATACATCAAGATCGTACCACCTCAAGAACACGAGAGAGAGAGAGACAGATCAAACACATAGCTACTGGTACATACCCTCGGCCCCAAGGGAGAACTACTCCATCCTCGTCATGGAGAGCACCGGGATGATGAAGATGGCCACCGGAGAGGGATCCTCCCGTCCGGCAGGGTGTCGGAACGGGTCTAGATTGGTTTTCGGTGGCCACGGAGGCTTCTGGTGGCGGAACTCCCTATCTTTTTTGCTCTTCGATGTTTGGGGGGTATATGGATATATATAGGAGGAAGAAGTACATCGGTGGAGCAACGAGGGGCCCACGAGGCTGGAGAGCACGCCCCCTGCCTCGTGGCTGCCTTGTTGCTTGCCCGACGTATACTCCAAGTCTCCTGGATTGCTTCTGTTGAGAAAATCACGTTCCCGAAGGTTTCATTCCGTTTGGACTCTGTTTGATATTCCTTTTCATCGAAACCCTAAAATAGGCAAGAAAACAACAATTTGGGTTGGGCCTCCGGTTAATAGGTTAGTCCCAAAAATAATATAAAAGTGTAAAAATAAGCCCAATAACATCCAAATAGATAATATAATAGCATGGAACAATCAAAAATTATAGATACATTGGAGACGTATCAGCATCCCCAAGCTTACTTACTGCTCGTCCTCGAGTAGGTAAATGATAAAAACAGAATTTTTGATGTGGAATGCTACCTAACATATTTCTCTAAGTAATTCTCTTTATTGTGGCATGAATGTTCAGATCCATAAGATTCAAGACAAATGTTTAATATTGACATAAAAATAATAATACTTCAAGCATACTAATTAAGCAATTATATCTTCTCAAAATAACATGGCCAAAGAAAGTTATCCCTACAAAATCATGTAGTCTGGCTATGCTCCATCTTCACCACACAAAATATTTAAATCATGCACAACCCCGATGACAAGCCAAGCAATTGTTTCATAATTTTTATGTTCTCAAACTTTTTCAATCTTCACGCAATACATGAGCATGAGCCATGGATATAGCACTATATGGTGGAATAGAATGGTGGTTGTGGAGAAGAAAAAGAGGAGAAGATAGTCTCACATCAACTAGGCGTATCAACGGACTATGGAGATGCCCATTAATAGATATCAATGTGAGTGAGTAGGGATTGCCATGCAATGGATGCACTAGAGCTATAAGTGTATGAAAGCTCAACAAAAGAAACTAAGTGGGTGTGCATCCAACTTGCTTGATCACGAAGAACTAGGGCATTTTGCGGAAGCCCATCATTGGAATATACAAGCCAAGTTCTATAATGAAAAATTCCCACTAGCATATGAAAGTGATATCATAGGAGACTCTATCACGGAGATCATTTTAAAGCACAAGTGTGGAAAAGGGATAGTAACATTGTCCCTTCTCTCTTTTTCTCTCATTTTTTGGGGGCCTTCTTTCTTTTTTTATGGTCTTTCTCTTTTTTTCTTTTTTTCGTCCGGAGTCTCATCCCGACTTGTGGGGGAATCATAGTCTCCATCATCCTTTCCTCACTTGGGACAATGCTCTAATAATGATGATCATCACACTTTATTTACTTACAACTCGATACTTAGAACAAGATATGACTCTATGTGAATGCCTCCGGCGGTGTACCGGGATGTGCAATGATGCATGAGTGACATGTACGAAAATTATGAACGGTGGCTTTGCCACAAATACGATGCCAACTACGTGATCATGCAAAGCAATATGACAATGATGGAGCGTGTCATAATAAACGGAACGGTGGACAGTTGCATGGAAATATATCTCGGAATGGCTATGGAAATGCCATAATAGGTAGGTATGGTGGCTGTTTTGAGGAAGGTATATGGTGGGTTTATGGTATCGGCGAAAGTTGTGCGGTACTAGAGAGGCTAGCAATGATGGAAGGGTGAGAGTGCGTATAATCCATGGACTCAACATTAGTCATAAAGAACTCACATACTTATTGCAAAAATCTATTTGTTATCTAAACAAAGTACTACGCACATGCTCCTAGGGGGATAGATTGGTAGGAAAAGACCATCGCTCGTCCCCGACCGCCACTCATAAGGAAGGCAATCAATAAATAAATCATGCTCCGACTTCATCACATAACGGTTCACCATACGTGCATGCTACGGGAATCACAAACTTCAACACAAGTATTTCTCAAATTCACAACTACTCAACTATCACAACTCTAATATCACTATCTTCATATCTCAAAACAATTATCAAGTATCAAACTTCTCATAGTATTCAATGTACTTTATATGAATGTTTTTGTTATATCCCTCTTGGATGCCCATCATATTAGGACTAAATTCATAACCAAAGAAAATTACCATGCTGTTCTAAAGACTCTCAAAATGGTATAAGTGAAGCATGAGAGATCAATTATTTCTATAAGATAAAACCACCGTCGTGCTCTAAAAGATATAAGTGAAGCACTAGAGCAAATGGCAAACTACTTCGAAAGATATAAGTGGAGATCAATAAGTAGTCGAATAATTATGCAATTATGTGAAGACTCCATAACATTTAATAATTTAAGATCTTGGTATTTTATTCAAACAGCAAGCAAAACAAAATAAAATAAAATTATGCTCCAAGCAAAACACATATCATGTCGTGAATAAAAATATAGCTCCAAGTAAAGTTACCGATGAACGAAGACAAAAGAGGGGATGCCTTCTGGGGCATCCCCAAGCTTAGGCTCTTGTTTGTCCTTGAATATTACATTGGGGTGCCTTGGGCATCCCCAAGCTTAGGCTCTTGCCACTCCTTTTTCCATAGTCCATCGAATCTTCACCCAAAACTTGAAAACTTCACAACACAAAACTTAACAGAAAACTCATAAGCTCCGTTAGCGAAAGAAAACAAAAGACCAATTCAAGGTACTGCAATGAACTCATTATTTATTTATATTTGTGTTAAACCTACTGTATTCCAACTTCTCTGTAGCGACCGACCTCAAACGGCCAAGCCTCTGTGTATCTGTGCCATCCCTGGATCGGTATGCTGGCACACACAGTACATCAATGTATATATCAAAGTGCAATGACTTGTATAAATAACATAAAACTGCCATATACCTCATAAGTCTCAGCGGAAACAATCGAACGGGTGTGGAGTCCCATCAACGCCAACAGCAAGTTGAGTGTAGACCATAACCCTACAACGTAACTCTTACTCGTCGTAGAAAATTCCTGCAACATAAGACGTTGCAGCCCTGTAGGTCAGTACATTGAATGTACTGGCAAGTCACATCATAAGAATAATGAACCTATTTGTACATGCAATTTGGCTGGTGGAAAGCTCTAAGTTTAGTTTTTGCATAAACCTAGTTTTTCCCTAGAATAAAAGATATCATTCTACCACTACTGTATAGCATAGGATGAGTTGGTAAACCCAACTCAATCCATTCCCAAAGTTTCATTTAAACCCAACTGTTTAAATTAAGAGTGATGAGATCTCCCAGCATTTCCACTACTAGATGCTCAAGTTGTCCGTAACCGGGGACACGGCTAATCGATTAGGTTTTAACACTCTGCAGAGGTTTGGGCACTTTTCCCCACAAGACTCGATCGCCTCCCTTGAAGTTCTCGCACTGACTGGCGTTTTAGAACAGGATGACCGAGACATAGTCTTTCGAAAATGTTCCCCCTTAACCCACAGATAGGCCGGTACACCTACATCATTCTACATCTGCTAGCCCACCCCGGAAGGGGTCACACTAACTACTCAACTAAGCCAGAGCCCATATTGGCTTGTGGCTGCACACGTAAGCTTCTAGACATGAGAATACGATTGATCTCTTTGAGCCTGGGCGGACGGACCACTAGTGGTGCACCACCATGGATTTCCCATGCATGCTCCCACTGTACTTCGCCACCATTCAAACCAAACCTCCGCCCAGGTAGTTCATTTACAAGTCTTGGTCCTGATTACTACTTTGTCACTCATGTCTCACCATGAACACTTCCCAATTCCACGTCTATATTTGCGAGGCGGAAATAAACTTACACGGTGGTGACAAGGTTGTATAGATCAGACCTACCTCAAATGAACTACTAGGTAACGACATAGCCATCTGGCAACAATAAATCCTACCATGCAATCCTACCACAAAAGGACTAAGTGCATAATATAAAACATAGGTGATTGGAAGAATGGTCAAATGTGAACTTTCCTTGTAAAAGTTGATGAAGATTATATCACTCTCAGAAATTTACTCAATAGAACTATTCGTCACTCTCCGATGAAAATCTATAAAGTCAAACATTGCATTCACATAAGCAATCATTTCGGAGAACCAAATAACATGCAACATGAAAAGACTCGAAAAATCCAAAGGAACAAACAACAGACTTAACTATCGAAAGTAAATACTAAGTGCAAAACAACATAGGGCATGGGTGCCAAAAATTGTGACGTGGACCATAGTGCCTACTAGGCATACGAGTAAAACTACTATGGACAGATCCTAATGTGTGAAAAAAATATCGTGAGATAGGTCCAAGTGATAGGGTTTGGCAACGGTGACACGGAGCAAAACGAATCACATCAATCGGAGCTACGGTTTAGGAGATATGGTCAATTGAAGTTTGAATTCAAATCTGAATAAAGTTCAAATTTGAATTTGGCCAAAAGTTTTCAAAGTCGGTTTTCTGGATAAAGCTATCCGAGACGAATATTTTGCCGCTAGTTTCGTGGAATTTGGAGTTACAGTTAAAAAGATACAACCATTTGAAGTTTAGGGGCTAAACTGAAATTTACGGGGACTTGACTGTGAAAATTTTATTCGCGACCAGGTCCCTGGCCACATGGCGGCTTCCTACTGGCCGAGTAGCATTCACTGCGGAAGCTATTCGGTGAACGGCCGCTACCTAAGCAAAACAGCTACCGCGGCAAAAAAATGAAAACCGGAGACCATTTTTTTAACTAAACCGCACGGTTTATTTAAAACCGTGATTAACCGAACTAAAACAAAACCGAGCTAATAAAAAAACTAAACGAACGGGAAGAAGCGGGCGGCTTACAGCGAGCGAGGACGGCGAACAGGGGCGGCGGCGCTAGCGTCAGGCGGCGGACGGGCGGTGGCGGCTGTGCTCCTCGGCGGCGACGGAGGAGACGACCGGGACGGGAACGACGTGGGCAGTCCGGTGGTGGCGACGGCGCGCATCGGGGTGACCCGGACGGGCGGAGCGAAGTGCGGTGTCTCCGTGCTCCGGCGAGGACGCAGGTCGTGGGGACAGCGTCTCTGGTGAACCTAGGGGCAAAATGAGATGTCAACTAGGTGCGGAAGAACATGGGGAGTAGTTTGACGGAGTTTGAGGCCTCGGGGTGGCTTACGGTCGTCGGGCGCCTCCAGCGAACGGAGCTCCGGCCAGCAAGATCCAACTGACGAAGGCGGCACCTGTGATGTGCGAGAGGACGAGCGAATTGGCAGAACGGAGAGAGGGGGTCTTGGGGGTTTTATAGGCGCGGTCAGGAGCTCGGGGAGCGAGGGATAAGCTCTATCCCTAGAGCTTCGGCCGGCAGGTTCGGGCGTGCGTGTGCTCATCCAGCGGGGTCTGCGGGAGGTTAGGGACAATGGGCGGGCCCCATGCGTCAGCGGCAGCAGCAGGTAGCGAGCGAAGGGAGGAGCTGGCGGCTCGTGCGTGCGGCCCTAGGGCGCTTGCCGCTGGCTGCCCTAGCGCTACAGCTGGGCCTTGGCCTAGCTGGCCTGTGGCTGGGCCGGTCGGTGCGCCCCTGGGCCGAAGTGGCCTCGATCCAGGTAGTGCGGTGTGCATGTGTGTTTTTTTTTGTTATAGAAAACGTGGTGAGGTCAAAAACAACTCCAACGAATTCATAAAAATTCCATAGTAATTCCTAAAATCACTATTGATAATATATAGAATAATGAACATTAATCCCAGCACATAATTTTGAATTTTTTTATCTAATGCAGTAAATGCACTTTTTGCCAAGAAAATAAATACCAAATAAACTCCAAAAAACCAAATAATATTATAATGAATTCTCCAGCTCCTTTTTGTTTGAGGAAGTCATTCTATCCTCTCTCCTTTATTTCTCTTTAGTGGAAAATAATATTTGAATATCCCAGAAAACTCCAAAATGTAATAAATCATGAGATGCAAATGATTTCAAATATTGTTAAAATAACTTCTATTGGTTTCATAATCCATTTCCATATTTTCTTTCTGATATTTGAAGGAGTCCTATTTCCTTCTCTCCTTATTTTATTTGAATGAATGGAAATATTTTTGAGACTCAAAACGAAAAACTTTCCAAAAGTGAACCAAATGAAATTCAAAAGTGCTCCTCATCACTTCCCACTCTATTTCATATATTTTAAAGAAGTCCTATTATCTTCTCTCATGAAAATCCTTGAGTGGCATAAAGTCTCTGAGTTGTACTATTGTTCAAATGGAATTCAAATCTACTTCAAAACCCCTTTTTTCATTTCTTTAAATGGAAGAAGTCATACTATCTCCACTCTAGGGTTTTAAGATGAAATGAATTTGAATTCATGGAGATCAAAATTCAAAATGAAATTTTTTGGGAAAGTCCTTTTATTCACTCTCATTCAACTTTCAAAAGAGTTCCTATTTCCACTCAATTTCACACAATCAACCACACAACAATCACAATTATTTATTTAATATAACATTCCAAAATTTAGAATTTTGGGATGTTACAAACTACCACCCTTAAAATGACTCTAGTCCTCGAGATTCGGAGAGGCTAGAAAGAAGGTTAGATTTGGGGGGGGGGTCTCCTTGAAAATCCATTCATCAACACAAGGTATGGGGTGCTACCACCCTTAGAAGCGTGGTTATGGTTCCAACAAAACTCATGTACTCCATCCTTTGCGTTGACGGTGTCGGTCTTCTCATATTCTCCGGGATCGCTCCTTCGTTGGTGTTCTTCCGATAAGGGCATAACCATTTTTTCCTCAAAAACTTGAGTCTTTTCATATAAATAAGATCCTCCCGAGACTGAGTCTTCTTAATTGATACGTCTGTCGGCAATGCTAACAACTATCGAAAATCTCATGGTGGTCAACAATTTTTGGTTTCTCCTGCAGGAAATGGGTCTGGGTTGAACCTCACCGCATAACCTACGATTGGCAAAAGGTGCCTGTACAGGGTTTCCATCGTCCTGCCATTCTAAGGCTTTTGATTTGTCGTGTCGACACTCTTCTAGGGTTTTCAAGCTCTCTGATTTTCCATCAACATATGATAGTTCATCATAGAAGTCTCCGGTATGGGGGCCAATCCATCCCATACTTGAATCATTACCACATATGCAGATAGTGAATCACGTATTCTAACACTTGGGCATCCTCACAAGCATTGCAGAACTTCTCTTCTCCATGATCTGGGTTCGGATAAATCCATTTGTTCTGCAAGCCAAACAACATCTCTATCACTTCTTCACAACTCTCAGGTTTTACGTAACCTCCTATGAAACGTATGATAATGAAATCATAGCTTCTTTCAGAATTATTTTCTTCAACAAGATTGTGCTTGTTTCCTTATCAAATCCTGGGTCCTGTGGGTTATGGCCCACTTCAACACTTGTATATCTTTAACTCATCCTTGGAGTTACTATTGCTCCATATTCCAACATTACATCTCCTTTAAATCCAATAGTACTTCATTACTTCATACTCTTGGGGTAACCATCATAACTAAAACAAAACTCCAACTCATTTGTCCAAACTCCAACTTTATATGGAACGACATTTTCCTTTCCATCGGTCAATTGTTCACACAGACAAGTATCGCCAAAAAAATGCACTGGTTCATCCATAATTCATATTCTCTTCATATCAAATCCCTTATTACATCCTTAACCACTACTCAAAACTCAAATTTCAAAAGTACTCTATTACAAAAGCTGCCATCCACATAGTTTGGTATGGTCAAGCATTACTTCCATCTTTATTCATTTGCCCTTCTTGAAGATGTTTTAGTCCCACCGGAATTGTGCGATGTGATCCTTGAAATCATCAACCTTTTGCTTCATCATGGTGGCCATGAGCTTCATCTCCATCATCTCTGCGTGGACCTCTCTCAGGTATTCCTGAGTGTGATGGAGTCTTGCTTCTAGTATTTCTCCAATCTGACGCATGGCTTCCATAGCAGCTTCACGAACAGAGTCGAACAATGTTGCTCGTGGTACTCGAGAAACAAAAAAGTATTGCCCCATAGTCTTTGGGCAAACTCCCTTCAAACGGTGGAGGTGTACCTCCACATACCAAAGTTCAACTCCCTTCTCCATGAAAAGATAACCCTTGTAAACTGCATCTCCTTCAAGATGAATATGCTTCATCATGTCCTTCAGGATTTTTGGGTAATCTTAATCACTAGTCAGGGTCATGATCGTTTCTGGGCCCTTGAGAAAAGACTCGTAAAGGGTTGTCATCTACAGGTATAAGATAGAAGGGGTACTCAGGATACTGTATGTATTTCCTTGGGTGAAATGTGATTGTTTTCTGGAAAAGGTTTGGGGTCAGCTTGTCCATGGGTTCAAGGTTTTAGTCTGGGTGAGATAATGAGAGAGGCACTCACATTCAACAAACAACTCATAACATTTCATATGAGATTCCAAACACCTCAACTTTTATTGCTTTACGAACTATTACAATTTCCATTTCATAACTCAACTCAACATCCCCAACGAAAATACAAGTGTGTTCCAACTTTATTACATGCTTTATTCCAATATCAAGATCTCAACTACTCTGCTCAAGCTCTCCTCGGGTCTGAACACTCTCTGGAAAAATGTCCTACTCCTTTGCAGCATAAACAAATGACTTCAGACAAATCCAGGGGCTTCCTGGTGATTATCTTGGCTCCTTGGGTTCTTGGCTTCCTTGCTGGGCATTGTTAGCGTAATGACCTAAATCCTTGCACCTGTAACAAGTGATTTGACTCAGTTCCTTTTCTGCAGAAATTGGGTTGTTCTGGGGATACATGCTCTTTCTCTTCCTCGACTTCTTCGTTCCGATCAATTCTTCTATCTCATGTCGATCAAACTCCACTTCTTCTATCGGAAAGTCTCCGAGATACTCTTGGTTTTCCTTCATGCAATATTGTGAAAAATGTCCTTCTTCTCCACATGAATAGCAAGCATTGGAGTAAAATCGGTTTAGGCTTTCTTCATCAGGGTCGTCAACATCTTCTTTCATCAGCGGTTTTCTTAAACTTTCCCTGAGGGCTTCTTTCACTGCTTCCTTCTGCTGCTTGGTAATTTCTTGTACCTTGGGATAAATATGACACTGGGCAGGGTAGTGCGTAGTTCCTTCACACAAGAAACAAGTAACCTTCATGGTTGGTCATTCTTCAGCTTGGTGATTTCCTTCACAATGAGGGCATCCATCCTTGTGTTCTTCATGGGTATGTCCTATCTCACCACAAATCTTGCATGCACTAGGTTTCTTCATTTTATTGCCATAGGGCTTCTAAATGAGACGAGACCTCAGTAGAGTCATCTTGAATTCCTCCCAAGTTTTTGCCCCGTTACATCCTTGTATGGCCTGATGCATTTTCCACCAGGTTGCAGCATTTTTTGTAAAGTACTGAAGAGCGTATTGAACCTCATACTTCCTTGCAACCAAATTGCTCCTGAAGTGATTCTCCATGCTTTGAATCCATAGTTCTGCCTCAAACTGAGTGATCGGTTCAGAGAATGCAAGTCCATCTTCATTCATGATCTATTGGGTCCAAGGGTTTCAGGACGAGATAAGAGGGATAGAGAGAGATGCACACAATACGACAAAATAGTTTTGAAAATAAGTTTTATTTGTCGCTGTCAGGAAAAACATCAAACAATGACAGCTCACAAACATCACATCTAACGTGAGTGTACAACAGGGGTTTGGTCTTCTAAAGGTCATATAAATCTTGGAATTTGTCGGTGTCTTCAAATTCTTCAATTCTTCAGAGGCTTCGACTATTGTAGCTTCAACTCTTCTAGTGTATGGTGAAGTCTGATATCTTGTCTTTCTCGGAGTGGTCTCATCAGTTGATCCTCCGTGTGGTCAAAGGGAAAAGGGGTATTGTCTAACTATTTGGGGTAAAAGGAAAGATTTGTTAAAGCTTGGAAAAGAAGAGAGGTAAAGGATCTTTTTTAAAATTAAGTTTTAGAGAAATCCTTTCCTATGGGCTTTCCAGTTTCTAGGATCACATCCTACAGTCAACATGTGCTCTGATACCATATCTGTAGCGACCGACCTCAAACGGCCAAGCCTCTGTGTATTTGTGCCATCCCTGGATCGGTATGCTGGCACACCCAGTACATCAATGTATATATCAAAGTGCAATCACATGTATAAATAACGTAAAACTGACATATACCTCATAAGTCTTAGCAAAAACAATCAAACGGGTGTGGAGTCCCATCAACGCCAACGGCAAGTTGAGTGTAGATCGTAACCCTACAACGTAACTCTTACTCGTCGTAGAAAATTCCTACAACATAAGACATTGCAGCCCTGTAGGTCAGTACATTGAATGTACTGGCAAGTCACATCATAAGAATAATGAACCTATTTGTACATGCAATTTGGCTGGTGGAAAGCTCTAAGTTTAGTTTTTGCATAAAGCTAGTTTTTCCCTAGAATTAAAGATATCATTCTACCACTACTGTATAGCATAGGATGAGTTGGTAAACCCAACTCAATCCATTCCCAAAGTTTCATTTAAACCCAACTGTTTAAATTAAGAGTGATGAGATCTCCCAGCATTTCCACTACTAGATGCTCAAGTTGTCCGTAACCGGGGACACGGCTAATCGATTAGGTTTTAACACTCTGTAGAGGTTTGCGCACTTTTCCCCACAAGACTCGATAGCCTCCCTTGAAGTTCTCGCACTGCCTGGCGTTTGAGAACAGGATGACCGAGACATAGTCTTTCAAAAATGTTCCCCCTTAACCCACGAATAGGCCGGTACACCTACATCATTCTACATCTCCTAGCCCATCCCGGAAGGGGTCACACTAACTACTCAACTAAGCCAGAGCTCATATTGGCTTGTGGCTGCCCACGTAAGCTTCTAGACATGAGAATACGATTGATCTCTTTGAGCCTGGGCGGACGGACCACTAGTGGTGCACCACCATGGATTTCCCATGCATGCTCCCAGTGTACTTCGCCACCATTCAAACCAAACCTCCGCCCATGTAGTTCATTTACAAGTCTTGGTCCTGATTACTACTTTGTCACTCATGTCTCACCATGAACACTTCCCAATTCCACGTCTACATTTGCGAGGCGGAAATAAACTTACACGATGGTGACAAGGTTGTATAGATCAGACCTACCTCAAATGAACTACTAGGTAACAGCATAGCCATCTGGTAACAATAAATCCTACCATGCAATCCTACCACAAAAGGACTAAGTGCATAATATAAAACATAGGTGATTGGAAGAATGGTCAAATGTGAACTTGCCTGGTAACAGTTGATGAAGATTATATCACTCTCAGAAATTTAGTCAGTAGAACTATTCGTCACTCTCCGATGAAAATCTATATAGTCAAACATTGCATTCACATAAGCAATCATTTCAGAGAACCAAATAACATGCAACATGAAAAGACTCGAAAAATCCAAAGGAACACACAACAGACTTAACTATCGAAAGTAAATACTAAGTGCAAAACAACATAGGGCATGGGTGCCAAAAATTGTGACATGGACCACAGTGCCTACTAGGCATACGAGTAAAACTACTATGGACAGATCCTAATGTGTGAAAAAAATATCGTGAGATAGGTCCAAGTGATAGGGTTTGGCAACGTTGACACGGTGCAAAAAGAATCACATCAATCGGAGCTACGGTTTAGGAGATATGGTCAATTGAAGTTTGAATTCAAATCTGAATAAAGTTCAAATTTGAAGTTGGCAAAAAGTTTTCAAAGTCGGTTTTCTGGATAAAGCTATTTGAGACGAACATTTTGCCGCTGGTTTCGTCGAATTTGGAGTTACAATTAAAAAGATACAACCATTTGAAGTTTAGGGGCTAAACTGAAATTTACAGGGACTTGACTATAAAAATTTTATTCGCAACCAGGTCCCTGGCCACGTGGCAGCTTCCTACTGGCCGAGCAGCATTCGCTGCGGAAGCTATTCGGCGAACGGCCGCTACCTAAGCAAAACAGCTACCGCGGCAAAAAAATGAAAACCGGAGACCGGGTTTTTTTAACTAAACCGCACGGTTTATTTAAAACCGTGGTTAACAGAACTAAAACAAAACCGAGCTAATAAAAAAACTAAATGGACGGGAAGAAGTGGGCGGCTTACAGCGAGCGAGGACGGCGAATACGGGCGGCGGCGCTGGCGTCAGGCGGCGGACGGGCGGTGGCGGCGGTGCTCCTCGGCGGCGGGGTTGGAGACGAACGGGACGGGCATGACGTGGGCAGTCCGGTGGTGGCGACGGTGCGCATCGGGGTGACCCGGACGGGCGGAGCAAAGTGCGGCATCTCCATGCTCTGGCGAGGATGCAGGTCATGGGGACAGCGTCTCTGGCGAACCTAGGGGCAAAATGAGATGTCAACTAGGTGTGGAAGAACTTGGGGAGTAGTTTGACGGAGTTTGAGGCCTCGGGGTGGCTTACGGTCGTCGAGCTCCTCCGACGAATGGAGCTCCGGCCGACGAGATCCAACTGACGAAGGCGGCGCCTGTGATGTGCGAGAGGACGAGCGAAATGGGAGAACGGGGAGAGGGGGTCTTGGGGGTTTTATAGGCGCGGTCAGGAGCTCGGGGAGCGAGGGATAAGCTCTATCCCTAGAGCTTCGGCCGGAAGGTTTGGGCGTGCGTGTGCTCATCCAGCGGGGTCTGCGGGAGGTTAGGGACGATGGGCGGGCCCCATGCATCAGCGGCAGTAGCAGGTAGCGAGCGAAGGGAGGAGCTGGCGGCTCGTGCGTGCGGCCCTAGGGCGCTTTCCGCTGGCTGCCCTAGCGCTACAGCTGGGCCTTGGCCTAGCTGGCCTGTGGCTGGGCCGGTCGATGCGCCCCTGGGCCGAAGTGGCCTCGGTCCAGGTAGTGCGGTGTGCATGCGTGTTTTTTTGTTACAGAAAACATGGTGAGGTCAAAAACAACTCCAACGAATTCATAAAAATTCCATAGTAATTCCTAAAATCACTATTGATAATATATAGAATAATGAACATTAATCCCAGCACATATAATTTTGAATTTTTTTTATCTAATGCAGTAAATGCACTTTTTGCCAAGAAAATAAATACCAAATAAACTCCAAAAAAAATATTATAATGAATTCTCCAGCTCCTTTTTGTTTGAGGAAGTCATTCTATCCTCTCTCCTTTATTTCTCTTGAGTGGAAAATAATATTTGAATATCCCAGAAAACTCCAAAATGCAATAAATCATGAGATGCAAATGATTTCAAATATTGTTAAAATAACTTCTGTTGGTTTCATAATCCATTTCCATATTTTCTTTCTGATATTTGAAGGAGTCCTATTTCCTTCTCTCTTTATTTTATTCGAATGAATGGAAATGTTTTTGAGACTCAAAACGAAAAACTTTCCAAAAGTGAACCAAATGAAATTCAAAAGTGCTCCTCATCACTTCCCACTCTATTTCATATATTTTAAAGAAGTCCTATTATCTTCTCTCATGAAAATCCTTGAGTGGCATAAAGTCTTTGAGTTGGACTATTGTTCAAATGGCATTCAAATCTACTTCAAAACCCCTTTTTTCATTGCTTTAAATGGAAGAAGTCATACTATCTCCACTCTAGGCTTTTGTGATGAAATGAATTTGAATTCATGGAGATCAAAATTCAAAATGAAAAGTTTTGGGAAAGTCCTTTTATTCCCTCTCATTCAACTTTCAAAAAGGTTTCTATTTCCACTCAATTTCACACAATCAACCACACAACAATCACAATTATTTATTTAATATAACATTCCAAAATTTAGAATTTTGGGATGTTACATTCTCTATGGCTCATACCCTACGATACTACTCATAGATTCATCAAAATAAGCAAACAACACATAGAAAACAGAATCTGTCAAAAAGAGAACAGTCTGTAGTAATCTGGATCAAACGTATACTTCTGGAACTCATAAAATTCTCAAATAACTTCGTGTACAAGAGGAATTTGTCTATTAATCATCTTCGAAAATAATTAACTAAATAGCACTCTCCAATAAAAATGGCAGCTAATCTCGTGAGCGCTAAAGTTTCTGTTTTTTACAGCAAGATCGCAAAGACTTCACCCAAGTCTTCCCAAAGGTTCTACTTGGCACAAACACTAATTAAAACAAAAAACCACGTCTAAAAAGATTCTAGATGAATTATTTATTAACAAACAGAAACAAAAAGCAAGGAAAAAAATAAGATTGGGTTGCCTCCCAACAAGCGCTAACATTTAACGCCCCTAGCTACGCATGATGATTTCAATGATGCTCACATAAAAGATAGGAATTGAAACATAAAGAGAGCATCATGAAGAATATGACTAGCACATTTAAGTCTAACCCACTTCCTATGCATAGGGATTTTGTGAGCAAACAACTTGTGGGAAAAACAATCAACTTGCATAGGAAGGTAAAACAAGCATAACTTCAAGACTTTAAGCACATAGAGAGGAAACATGATATTATTGCAATTCCTACAAGCATATATTCCTCCCTCATAATAATTTTCAATAGCATCATGAATGAATTCAAAAATATAACCATCACCTAAAGCATTCTTTTCATGATCTGCAAGCATAGAAAATTTACTACTCTCTACATAAGCAAAATTCTTCTCAATCAGAATAGTGGGAGTATCATAAGAGACTCCAATACTATAAATTGTTTCCATATTAAAGGAGTAATGTCCAGAAAAAGGGTAATCATAATCATGACAAGTTTTATAAATATAATCATCTCTACTTTTTATAGCATAAGTATCATCACAGTAATCATCATAAGCAACAACTTTGTTCTCATAATAATAAATTGAAACCTCTTCCAAGATAGTGGAATCATTACTAAATAAAGTCATGACCACTCCAAATCCAATTTCATAATTATAATCATCATAAGTAGGAGGCATGCTATCATCATTATAAATTTGCATATCAAAACTTGGGAGACTAAAAGTATCATCTTCATTAAACGTAACATCCCCAAGCTTGGGACAAACATTAATTGCAGCAAATATATTCTCAAAGACATCATCTTCATCAAACATAGCATCCCCAAGCTTGGGCATTTTCATATCATAAGCATAATCACTCTCATCATTAATATTATGGATGGCACCAATAGTATAGCAATTATCATCATCGCAATGAGTAATGGTAGCAACATCATTTGGGAGAGATACCTTTCTACCTTTGCTTCTCCGTCTTTTATTTTTCTTCTTCACATCATGTGTGGGTTCAATCCTCTTTTTTGATCTCCTTATTGATGAGATTCGTTGAATAGAAGGCTCCTCCTCATTACCTGATTCATCATAAGAAATAATAGGAGGATATTGGGAAGCCTCTTCCCTTTCATTAGTATTCTCTTCATCCTCTATTTGCTTTATTTTCTGTATGTAATTGGCAATATAAGGATTTTCAATGCAATTCACCGCACAATACATATAAAATTCTTCTAGATCAATATCAAGGAATTTCTTGAGGTTATATTCTGGAATAATCTTAGTTTGACGTTTCATTTCTTCATAACCCAAAAGCAAACTAAGTTCATTATGATGTGCAAGGGAAATCAAGTCATCACAATTTTTGGACACGATTCGATCATGAAACAATTTGCATTTGATATTTAAATGACCATGTTCATTGCAAAGTTCACAAGTATGGCTAAGATATTTTAAATTTCAGCACTAACATTTAGCCTTTCTTGCAACCATTTAGTTTCCAAATACTTATGCCTCTTGCAAAATCTATTTTCCTTATTTGGTATGTACTTGCAAACTCTATGCACTCCACAAAAATCAACATGCTTATAAGTGATATTTTCATCATAACTAGTGAAATCATCATTAGTACTATGGATATTCAAAGAGTTCATACTAACAACATTGCAATCATGCTCATCATTCAAAGATTTAGTGCCAAACATTCTATAGACTTCTTCTTCTAGCACTTGAGCACAATTTTCCTTTCCGTCATTCTCACTAAAGATATTAAAAAGATGAAGCATGTGAGGCAAACTCAATTCCCTTTTTTTGTAGTTTTCTTTTACAAACTAAATTAGTGCTAAAACAAGAAACTAAAAGATTCGATTGCAAGATCTAAAGATATACCTTCAAGCGCTAACCTCCCCGGCAACGGTGCCAGAAAATAGCTTGATGTCTACTACACAACCTTCTTCTTGTAGACGTTGTTGGGTCTCCAAGTGCAGAGCTTTGTAGGACAATAGCAAATTTCCCTCAAGTGTATGACCTAAGGTTTATCAATCCGTGGAAGGCGTAGGATGAAGATGGTCTCTCTCAAACAACCCTGCAACCAAATAACAAAGAGTCTCTTGTGTCCCCAACACACCCAATACAATGGTAAATTGTATAGGTGCACTAGTTCGGCGAAGAGATGGTGATACAAGTGCAATATGGATGGTAGATATAGGTTTTTGTAATCTGAAAATATAAAAACAGCAAGGTAAATAATGATAAAAGTGAGAGTAAACGGTATTGCAATGTGTTGAAACAAGGCCTAGGGTTCATATTTTCACTAGTGCAAGTTCTCTCAAAAATAATAACATAATTGGATCATATAACTATCCCTCAACATGCAACAAAGAGTCACTCCAAAGTCACTAATAGCGGAGAAAAAACGAAGAGATTATGGTAGGGTATGAAACCACCTCAAAGTTATACTTTTTGATCGATCTATTCAAGAGTCTGTAGTAAAATAACACGAAGCTATTCTTTCTGTTCAATCTATCATAGAGTTCGTACTAGAATAACACCTTAAGACAAAAATCAACCAAAACCCTAATGTCACCTAGATACTCCAATGTCACCTCAAGTATCCGTGGGTATGATTATACGATATGCATTACACAATCTCAGATTCATCTATTCAACCAACACAAGAACTTCAAAGAGTGCCCCAAAGTTTCTACTAGAGAGTCAAGACAAAAACGTGTGTCAACCCCTATGCATAAGTTCACAAGGTCACAGAACTCGCAAGTTGATCACCAAAACATACATCAAGTGGATCACATGATATCCCATTGTCACCACAGATAAGCACGTGCAAGACATACATCGAGTTTCTCAAATCCTTAAAGACTCAATCCGATAAGATAACTTCAAAGGGAAAACTCAATCCATTACAAGAGAGTAGAGGGGGAGAAACATCATAAGATCCAACTATAATAGCAAAGCTCGTGATACATCAAGATCGTACCACCTCAAGAACACGAGAGAGAGAGAGAGGGATCAAACACATAGCTACTGGTACATACCCTTAGCCCCGAGGGAGAACTACTCCCTCCTCGTCATGGAGAGCACCAGGCTGATGAAGATGGCCACCGGAGAGGGATCCTCCCCTCTGGCAGGGTGCGGGACAGGTCTAGATTGGTTTTCGGTGGCTACGGAGGCTTCTGATGGCGGAACTCCCAATCTTTTCTGCTCTTCGATGTTTGGGGGTATATGGATATATATATAGGAGGAAGAAGTACGTTAGTGGAGTAACAAGGGGCCCACGAGGGTGGAGGGCGCTCCCCCTGCCTCATGGCTGCCTTGTTGCTTGCCTGACGTATGCTCCAAGTCTCCTGGATTGCTTCTGTTGAGAAAATCACGCTCCCGAAGGTTTCATTCCGTTTGGACTTCATTTGATATTCCTTTTCATCGATACCCTAAAATAGGCAAGAAAACAGCAATTTGGGTTGGGCCTCCGGTTAATAGATTAGTCCCAAAAATAATATAAAAGTGTAACAATAAGCCCAATAACATCCAAAATAGATAATATAATAGCATGGAACAATAAAAAATTATAGATATGTTGGTGACGTATCAGCATCCCCAAGCTTAATTTCTGCTCGTCCTCGAGTAGGTAAATTATAAGAACAGAATTTTGATGTGGAATGCTACCTAACATATTTCTCTAAGTAATTCTATTTATTGTGGCATGAATAGTCAGATCCATAAGATTCAAGACAAATGTTTAATATTGACATAAAATAATAATACTTCAAGCATACTAACTAAGCAATTATGTCTTCTCAAAATAACATGGCCAAAGAAAGTTATCCCTACAAAATCATATAGTCTGGTTATGCTCTATCTTCACCACAAAATATTTAAATCATGCACAACCCCGATGACAAGCCAAGCAATTGTTTCATACTTTTGATGTTCTCAAACATTTTCATTCTTCACGCAATACATGAGCGTGAGCCATGGATATAGAACTATATGGTGGAATAGAATGGTGGTTGTGGAGAAGACAAAATAGGAGAAGATAGTCTCACATCAACTAGGCGTATCAATGGACTATGGAGATGTCCATTAATAGATATCAATGTGAGTGAGTAGGGATTGCCATGCAACGGATGCACTAGAGCTATAAGTGTATGAAAGCTCAACAAAAGAAACTAAGTGAGTGTGCATCCAACTTGCGTGCTCATGAAGACCTAGGGCATTTTGAGGAAGCCCATCATTGGAATATACAAGCCAAGTTCTATAATGAAAAATTCCCACTAGCATATGAAAGTGATATCATAGGATACTCTCTATCATGGAGATCATGGTGCTACTTTGAAGCACAAGTGTGGAAAAGGGATAGTAACATTGTCCCTTCTCTCTTTTTCTCTCAGTTTTTTGGACCTTCTTTCTTTTTTATGGCCTTTCTCTTTTTTTCGTCCGGAGTCTCATCCCGACTTGTGGGGGAATCATAGTCTCCATCATCCTTTCCTCACTGGGGACAATGCTCTAATAATGATGATCATCACACTTTATTTACTTACAACTCAAAAATTACAACTCGATACTTAGAACAAGATATGACTCTATGTGAATGCCTCCGGCGGTGTACCGGGATGTGCAATGATGCATGAGTGACATGTACGAAAATTATGAACCGTGGCTTTGCCACAAATACGATGTCAACTACATGATCATGCAAAGCAATATGACAATGATGGAGCGTGTCATAATAAACGGAATGGTGGAAAGTTGCATGGCAATATATCTCAGAATGGCTATGGAAATGCCATAATAGGTAGGTATGGTGGCTGTTTTGAGGAAGCTATATGGTGGGTTTATGGTATCAGCGAAAGTTGTGCGGTACTAGAGAGGCTAGCAATGATGGAAGGGTGAGAGTGCGTATAATCCATGGAATCAACATTAGTCATAAAGAACTCACATACTTATTGCAAAAATCTATTAGTTATCGAAACAAAGTACTATTCGCATGCTCCTAGGGGGACAGATTGGTAGGATAAGACCATCGCTCGTCCCCGACCGCCACTCATAAGGAAGGCAATCAATAAATAAATCATGCTTCGACTTCATCACATAACGGTTCACCATACGTGCATGCTACGGGAATCACAAACTTTAACACAAGTATTTCTCAAATTCACAACTACTCAACTAGCACAACTCTAATATAACTATCTTCATATCTCAAAACAATTATCAAGTATCAAACTTCTCATAGTATTCAATGCACTTTATATGAAAGTTTTTATTATATCCCTCTTGGATGCCCATCATATTTGGACTAAATTCATAACCAAAGCAAATTACCGTGCTGTTCTAAAGACTCTCAAAATGGTATAAGTGAAGCATGAGATATCAATTATTCCTATAAGATAAAACCACCGCCGTGCTCTAAAAGATATAAGTGAGGCACTAGAGCAAATGACAAACTACTCCGAAAGATATAAGTGGAGATCAATGAGTAGTCGAATAATTATGCAAATATGTGAAGACTCCCTAACATTTAATAATTTCATGTCTTGGTATTTTATTCAAACAGCAAGCAAAACAAAAGAAAATAAAATGACGCTCCAAGCAAAACATATATCATGTCGTGAATAAAAATATAGCTCCAAGTAAAGTTACCGATGAACAAAGACGAAAGAGGGGATGCCTTCTGGGGCATCCCCAAGATTAGGCCCTTGGTTGTCCTTTAATATTACCTTGGGGTGCCTTGGGCATCCCCAAGCTTAGGCTCTTGCCACTCCTTTTTCCATAGTCCATCGAATCTTCACCCAAAACTTGAGAACTTCACAACACAAAACTTAACAGAAAACTCATAAGCTCCGTTAGCGAAACAAAACAAAAGACCAATTCAAGGTACTGCAATGAACTCATTATTTATTTATATTTGTGTTAAACCTACTATATTCCAACTTCTCTGTAGCAACCGACCTCAAACGGCCAAGCCTCTGTGTATCTGTGCCATCCCTGGATCGGTATGCTGGTACACACAGTACATCAATGTATATATCAAAGTGCAATCACATGTATAAATAACATAAAACTGACATATACCTCATAAGTCTCAGCGGAAACAATCGAACGGGTGTGGAGTCCCATCAACGCCAACGGCAAGTTGAGTGTAGACCGTAACCCTACAACGTAACTCTTACTCGTCGTAGAAAATTCCTGCAACATAAGACGTTGCAGCCCTGTAGGTCAGTACATTGAATGTACTGGCAAGTCACATCATAGGAATAATGAACCTATTTGTACATGCAATTTGGCTGGTGGAAAGCTCTAAGTTTAGTTTTTGCATAAATCTAGTTTTTCCCTAGAATAAAAGATATCATTCTACCACTACTGTATAGCATAGGATGAGTTGGTAAACCCAACTCAATCCATTCCCAAAGTTTCATTTAAACCCAACTGTTTAAATTAAGAGTGATGAGATCTCGCAGCATTTCCACTACTAGATGCTCAAGTTGTCCGTAACCAGGGACACGGCTCATCGATTAGGTTTTAACACTCTGCAGAGATTTGCGCACTTTTCCCCACAAGACTCGATCGCCTCCCTTGAAGTTCTCGCACTGCCTGGCGTTTGAGAACAGGATGACCGAGACATAGTCTTTCGAAAATGTTCCCCCTTAACCCACGGATAGGCCGGTACACCTACATCATTCTACATCTGCTAGCCCACCCCGGAAGGGGTCACACTAACTACTCAACAAAGCCAGAGCCCATATTGGCTTGTGGCTGCACACGTAAGCTTCTAGACATGAGAATACGATTGATCTCTTTGAGCCTGGGCGGATGGACCACTAGTGGTGCACCACCATGGATTTCCCATGCATGCTCCCAGTGTACTTCGCCACCATTCAAACCAAACCTCCGCCCAGGTAGTTCATTTACAAGTCTTGGTCCTGATTACTACTTTGTCACTCATGTCTCACCATGAACACTTCCCAATTCCACGTCTACATTTGCGAGGCGGAAATAAACTTACACGGTGGTGACAAGGTTGTATAGATCAGACCTACCTCAAATGAACTACTAGGTAACGGCATAGCCATCTGGCAACAATAAATCCTACCATGCAATCCTACCACAAAAGGACTAAGTGCATAATATAAAACATAGGTGATTGGAAGAATGGTCAAATGTGAACTTTCCTGGTAACAGTTGATGAAGATTATATCACTCTCAGAAATTCACTCAATAGAACTATTCGTCACTCTCCGATGAAAATCTATAAAGTCAAACATTGCATTCACATAAGCAATCATTTCGGAGAACCAAATAACATGCAACATGAAAAGACTCAAAAAATCCAAAGGAACACACAACAGACTTAACTATCGAAAGTAAATACTAATTGCAAAACAACATAGGGCATGGGTGCCAAAAATTGTGATGTGGACCACAGTGCCTACTAGGCATACGAGTAAAACTACTATGGACAAATCCTAATGTGTGAAAAAAATATCGTGAGATAGGTCCAAGTGATAGGGTTTGGCAACGGTGACACGATGCAAAAAGAATCACATCAATCGGAGCTACGGTTTAGGAGATATGGTCAATTGAAGTTTGAATTCAAATCTGAATAAAGTTCAAATTTGAATTTGGCCAAAAGTTTTCAAAGTGGTTTTTCTGGATAAAGCTATTCGAGACGAATATTTTGCCGCTAGTTTCGTCGAATTTGGAGTTACAGTTAAAAAGATACAACCATTTGAAGTTTAGGGGCTAAACTGAAATTTACAGGGACTTGACTGTGAAAATTTTATTCGCGACCAGGTCCCTGGCCACATGGCGGCTTCCTACTGGCCGAGTAGCATTCGCTGCGGAAGCTATTCGGCGAACGGCCGCTACCTAAGAAAAACAGCTACCGCGGCAAAAAAAAATGAAAACCGGAGACTGTTTTTTTTAACTAAACCGCACGGTTTATTTAAAACCGTGGTTAACTGAACTAAAACAAAACCAAGCTAATAAAAAAAACTAAACGAACGGGAAGAAGCGGGCGGCTTACAGCGAGCGAGGACGGCGAACAGGGGCGGCGGTGCTGGCGTCAGGCGGCGGACGGGCGGTGGCGGCTGTGCTCCTCGGCGGCGGCGGAGGAGACGACCGGGACGGGAACGACGTGGGCAGTCCGGTGGTGGCGACGGCGCGCATCGGGGTGACCCGGACGGGCGGAGCAAAGTGCGGCGTCTCCGTGCTTCGGCGAGGACGCAGGTCGTGGGGACAGCGTCTCTGCCGAACCTAGGGGCAAAATGAGATGTCAACTAGGTGCGGAAGAACATGGGGAGTAGTTTGACGGAGTTTGAGGCCTCGGGGTGTCTTACGGTCGTCGAGCGCCTCCGGCGAACCGAGCTCCGGCCGGCGAGATCCAACTGACGAAGGCGGCACCTGTGATGTGCGAGAGGACGAGCGAATTGGCAGAACGGAGATAGGGGGTCTTGGGGGTTTTATAGGCGCGGTCAGGAGCTCGGGGAGCGAGGGATAAGGTCTATCCCTAGAGCTTCGGCCGGCAGGTTCGAGCGTGCGTGTGCTCATCCAGCGAGGTCTGCGGGAGGTTAGGGACAATGGGCGGGCCCCATGCGTCAGCGGCATCAGCAGGTAGCGAGCGAAGGGAGGAGCTGGCGGCTCGTGCGTGCGGCCCTAGGGCGCTTGCCACTGGCTGCCCTAGCGCTACAGCTGGGCCTTGGCCTAGCTGGCCTGTGGCTGGGCCGGTCGGTGCGCCCCTGGGCCGAAGTGGCCTCGATCTAGGTAGTGCGGTGTGCGTGCGTGTTTTTTTTTGTTACAGAAAACATGGTGAGGTCAAAAACAACTCCAACGAATTCATAAAAATTCCATAGTAATTCCTAAAATCACTATTGATAATATATAGAATAATGAACATTAATCCCAGCACATATAATTTTGAATTTTTTTATCTAATGCAGTAAATGCACTTTTTGCCAAGAAAATAAATACCAAATAAACTCCAAAAAACCAAATAATATTATAATGAATTCTCCAGCTCCTTTTTGTTTGAGGAAGTCATTCTATCCTCTCTCCTTTATTTCTCTTGAGTGGAAAATAATATTTGAATATCCCAGAAAACTCCAAAATGCAATAAATCATGAGATGCAAATGATTTCAAATATTGTTAAAATAACTTCCATTGGTGTCATAATCCATTTCCATATTTTCTTTTTGATATTTGAAGGAGTCCTATTTCCTTCTCTCTTTATTTTATTTGAATGAATGGAAATGTTTTTGAGACTCAAAACGAAAAACTTTCCCAAAGTGAACCAAATGAAATTCAAAAGTGCTCCTCATCACTTCCCACTCTATTTCATATATTTTAAAGAAGTCCTATTATCTTCTCTCATGAAAATCCTTGAGTGGCATAAAGTCTCTGAGTTGGACTATTGTTCAAATGGAATTCAAATCTACTTCAAAACCCCTTTTTTCATTTCTTTAAATGGAAGAAGTCATACTATCTCCACTCTAGGGTTTTGAGATGAAATGAATTTGAATTCATGGAGATCAAAATTCAAAATGAAAAGTTTTGGGAAAGTCCTTTTATTCCCTCTCATTCAACTTTCAAAAAAGTTTCTATCACTCAATTTCACACAATCAACCACACAACAATCACAATTATTTATTTAATATAACATTCCAAAATTTAGAATTTTGGGATGTTACAAACTACCACCCTTAAAATGACTCTAGTCCTCGAGATTCGGGGAGGCTAGAAAGAAGGTTAGATTGGGGGTGGGGGTCTCCTTGAAAATCCATTCATCAACACAAGGTATGGGGTGCTACCACCCTTAGAAGCGTGGTTATGGTTCCAACAAAACTCATGTACTCCATCCTTTGTGTTGACGGTGTCGGTCTTCTCATATTCTCCGGGATCGCTCCTTCGTTGGTGTTCTTCCGGTAAGGGCATAACCATTTTTTTCCTCAAAAACTTGAGTCTTTTCATACAAATAAGATCCTCCCGAGACTGGGTCTTCTTAGGTGATAGGTCTGTCGCCAATGCTAAACAACTATCGAAAATCTCATGGTGGTCAACAATTTTTGGTTTCTCCTGCAGGAAATGGGTCTGGGTTGAACCTCACCGCATAACCTACGATTGGCAAAAGGTGCCTGTACAGGGTTTCCATCGTCCTGCCATTCTAAGGCTTTTGATTTGTCGTGTCGACACTCTTCTAGGGTTTTCAAGCTCTCTGATTTTCCATCAACATATGATAGTTCATCATAGAAGTCTCCGGTATGGGGGCCAATCCATCCCGTACTTGAATCTACCACATACGTAGATAGTGAATCACGTATTCTAACACTTGGGCATCCTCACAAGCATTGCAGAACTTCTCTTCTCCATGATCTGGGTTCGGATAAATCCATTTGTTCTGCAAGCCAAACAAAATCTCTATCGCTTCTTCACAACTCTCAGGTTTTACGTAACCTCCTATGAAACGTATGATGATGAAATCATAGCTTCTTTCAGAATTATTTTCTTCAACAAGATTGTGCTTGTTTCCTTATCAAATCCTGGGTCCTGTGGGTTATGGCCCACTTCAACACTTGTATATCTTTAACTCATCCTTGGAGTTACTATTGCTCCATATTCCAACATTACATCTCCTTTAAATCCAATAGTTCTTCATTACTTCATACTCTTGGGGTAACCATCATAACTAAAACAAAACTCCAACTCATTTGTCCAAATTCCAACTTTATATGGAACAACATTTTCCTTTCCATCGGTCAATTGTTCACACAGACAAGTATCGCCAAAAAAATGCACTGGTTCATCCATAATTCATATTCTCTTCATATCAAATCCCTTATTACATCCTTAACCACTACTCAAAACTCAAATTTCAAAAGTACTCTATTACAAAAGATGCCATCCACATAGTTTGGTATGGTCAAGCATTACTTCCATCTTTATTCATTTGCCCTTCTTGAAGATGTTTTAGTCCCACCGGAATTGTGCGATGTGATCCTTGAAATCATCGACCTTTTGCTTCATCATGGTGGCAATGAGCTTCATCTCCATCATCTCTGCATGGACCTCTCTCAGGTATTCCTGAGTGTGATGGAGTCTTGCTTCCAGATTTCTCCAATCTGATGTATGGCTTCCATAGCAGTTTCACAAACAGAGTCGAAGAATGTTGCTCGTGGTACTCGAGAAACAAAAAAGTATTGCCCCATAGTCTTTGGGCAAACTCCCTTCACACGGTGGAGGTGTACCTCCACATACCAAAGTTCAACTCCCTTCTCCATGAAAGGATAACCCTTGTAAACTGCATCTCCTTCAAGATGAATATGCTTCATCATGTCCTTCAGGATTTTTGGGTAATCTTAATCACTAGTTAGGGTCATGATCGTTTCCGGGCCCTTGAGAAAAGACTCGTAAAGGGTTGTCATCTGTAGGTATAAGATAGAAGGGGTACTCAGGATACTGTATGTATTTCCTTGGGTGAAATGTGATTGTTTTCTGGAAAAGGTTTGGGGTCAGCTTGTCCATGGGTTTAAGGTTTTAGTCTAGGTGAGATAATGAGAGAGGCACTCACATTCAACAAACAACTCATAACATTTCATATGAGATTCCAAACACCTCAACTTTTATTGCTTTACGAACTATTACAATTTCCATTTCATAACTCAACTCAACATCCCCAACGAAAATACAAGTGTGTTCCAACTTTATTACATGCTTTATTCCAATATCAAGATCTCAACTACTCTGCTCAAGCTCTCCTCAGGTCTGAACACTCTCTGGAAAAATGTCCTACTCCTTTGCAGCATAAACAAATGACTTCAGACAAATCCAGGGGCTTCCTGGTGATTATCTTGGCTCCTTGGGTTCTTGGCTTCCTTGCTGGGCATTTGCTAGCGTAATGACCTAAATCCTTGCACCTGTAACAAGTGATTTGACTCAGGTCCTTTTCTGCAGAAATTGGGTTGTTCTGGGGATACATGCTCTTTCTCTTCCTCGACTTCTTTGTTCCGATCAATTCTTCTATCTCATGTCGATCAAACTCCACTTCTTCCATCGGAAAGTCTCTCAGATACTCTTGGTTTTCCTTCATGCAATATTGTGAAAAATGTCCTTCTTCTCCACATGAATAGCAAGCATTGGAGTAAAATTGGTTTAGGATTTCTTCATCAGGGTCGTCAACATCTTCTTTCATCACCGGTTTTCTTAAACTTTCCCTGAGGGCTTCTTTCACTGCTTCCTTCTGCTGCTTGGTAATTTCTTGTACCTTGGGATAAATATGACACTGGGCAGGGTAGTGCGTAGTTCCTTCACACAAGAAACAAGTAACCTTCATGGTTGGTCATTCTTCAGCTTGGTGATTTCCTTCACAATGAGGGCATCCATCCTTGTGTTCTTCATGGGTATGTCCTATCTCACCACAAATCTTGCATGCACAAGGTTTCTTCATTATATTGCCATAGGGCTTCTGAATGAGACGAGACCTCAGTAGAGTCATCTTGAATTCCTCCCAAGTTTTTGCTCCATTACATCCTTGTATGGCCTGATGCATTTTCCACCAGGTTGCAGCACTTTTTGTAAAGTACTGAAGAGCGTATTGAACCTCATACTTCCTTGCAACCAAATTGCTCCTGAAGTGATTCTCCATGCTTTGAATCCATAGTTCTGCCTCCAACTGAGTGATCGGTTCAGAGAATGCAAGTCCATATTCATTCATCATCTATTGGGTCCAAGGGTTTCGGGACAAGATAAGAGGGATAGAGAGAGATGCACACAATACGACAATACAGTTTTGAAAATAAGTTTTATTTGTGGCTGTCAGGAAAAACATCAAACAATGACAGCTCACAAACATCACATCTAACGTGAGTATACAACAGGGGTTTGGTCTTCTAAAGGTCATATAAATCTTGGAATTTGTCGGTGTCTTCAAATTCTTCAATTCTTCAGAGGCTTCGACTATTGTAGCTTCAACTCTTCTAGTGTATGGTGAAGTCTGATATCTTGTCTTTCTCGGAGTGGTCTCATCAGTTGATCCTTCGTGTGGTCAAAGGGAAAAGGGGTATTGTCTAACTATTTGGGGTAAAAGGAAAGATTTGTTAAAGCTTGGAAAAGAAGAGAGGTAAAGGATCTTTTTTAAAATTAAGTTTTAGAGAAATCCTTTCCTATGGGCTTTCCAGTTTCTAGGGTCATGTCCTACAGTCAACATGTGCTTTGATACCATATCTGTAGCGACCGACCTCAAATGGCCAAGCCTCTGTGTATCTGTGCCATCCCTGGATCGGTATGCTGGCACACCCAGTACATCAATGTATATATCAAAATGTAATCACATGTATAAATAATGTAAAACTGACATATACCTCATAAGTCTTAGCAAAAACAATCGAACGGGTGTGGAGTCCCATCAACGCCAACGGCAAGTTGAGTGTAGACCGTAACCCTACAACGTAACTCTTACTCGTCGTAGAAAATTCCTGCAACATAAGACATTGCAGCCCTGTAGGTCAGTACATTGAATGTACTGGCAAGTCACATCATAAGAATAATGAACCTATTTGTACATGCAATTTGGCTGGTGGAAAGCTCTAAGTTTAGTTTTTTCATAAAGCTAGTTTTTCCCTAGAATAAAAGATATCATTCTACCACTACTGTATGGCATAGGATGAGTTGGTAAACCCAACTCAATCCATTCCCAAAGTTTCATTTAAACCCAACTGTTTAAATTAAGAGTGATGAGATCTCCCAGCATTTCCACTACTAGATGCTCAAGTTATCCGTAACTGGGGACACGGCTCGTGCGAAGGGAGGAGCTGGCGGCTCGTGCGTGCGGCCCTAGGGCACTTGCCGCTGGCTGCCCTAGCGCTACAGCTGGGCCTTGGCCTAGCTGGCCTGTGGCTGGGCCGGTCGGTGCGCCCCTGGGCCGAAGTGGCCTCGGTCCAGGTAGTGCGGTGTGCGTGCGTGTTTTTTTGTTATAGAAAACGTGGTGAGGTCAAAAACAACTCCAACGAATTCATAAAAATTCCATAGTAATTCCTAAAATCACCGTTGATAATATATAGAATAATGAACATTAATCCCAGCACATATAATTTTGATTTTTTTTATCTAATGCAGTAAATGCACTTTTTTCCAAGAAAATAAATACCAAATAAACTACCAAAAACCAAATAATATTATAATGAATTCTCCAGCTCCTTTTTGTTTGAGGAAGTCATTCTATCCTCTCTCTCCTTTATTTCTCTTGAGTGGAAAATAATATTTGAATATCCCAGAAAACTCCAAAATGCAATAAATCATGAGATGCAAATGATTTCAAATATTGTTAAAATAACTTCTATTGGTTTCATAATCCATTTCCATATTTTCTTTCTGATATTTGAAGGAGTCCTATTTCCTTCTCTCTTTATTTTATTTGAATGAATGGAAATGTTTTTGAGACTCAAAACGAAAAACTTTCCAAAAGTCAACCAAATGAAATTCAAAAGTTCTCCTCATCACTTCCCACTCTATTTCATATATTTTAAAGAGGTCCTATTATCTTCTCTCATGAAAATCCTTGAGTGGCATAAAGTCTTTGAGTTGGACTATTGTTCAAATGGAATTCAAATCTACTTCAAAACCCCTTTTTTCATTTATTTAAATCGAAGAAGTCATACTATCTCCACTCTAGGCTTTTTTGATGAAATGAATTTGAATTCATGGAGATGAAAATTCAAAATGAAAAGTTTTGGGAAAGTCCTTTTATTCCCTCTCATTCAACTTTCAAAAAGGTTTCTATTTCCACTCAATTTCACACAATCAACCACACAAGAATCACAATTATTTATTTAATATAACATTCCAAAATTTAGAATTTTGGGATGTTACTTTCTCTATGGCTCATACCCTACGATACTACTCATAGATTCATCAAAATAAGCAAACAACACATAGAAAACAGAATCTGTCAAAAAGAGAACAGTCTGTAGTAATCTGGATCAAACATATACTTCTGGAACTCATAAAATTCTCAAATAACTTCGTGTACAAGAGGAATTTGTCTATTAATCATCTTCGAAAATAATTAACTAAATAGCACTCTCCAGTAAAAAATGGCAGCTAATCTCGTGAGCGCTAAAGTTTCTGTTTTTTACAGCAAGATCGCAAAGACTTCACCCAAGTCTTCCCAAAGGTTCTACTTGGCACAAACACTAATTAAAACAAAAAACCACGTCTAAAAAGATTCTAGATGAATTATTTATTACCAAACAGAAACAAAAAGCAAGGAAAAAAATAAGATTGGGTTGGCTCCCAACAAGCGCTAACGTTTAACGCCCCTAGCTACGCATGATGATTTCAATGATGCTCACATAAAAGATAGGAATTGAAACATAAAGAGAGCATCATGAAGAATATGACTAGCACATTTAAGTCTAACCCACTTCCTATGCATAGGGATTCTGTGAGCAAACAACTTGTGGGAAGAAGAATCAACTTGCATAGGAAGGTAAAACAAGCATAACTTCAAGACTTTAAGCACATAGAGAGGAAACATGATAATATTGCAATTCCTACAAGCATATATTCCTCCCTCATAATAATTTTCAATAGCATCATGAATGAATTCAAAAATATTACCATCACCTAAAGCATTCTTTTCATGATCTGCAAGCATAGAAAATTTACTACTCTCTACATAAGCAAAATTCTTCTCAATCGGAATAGTGGGAGTATCATAAGAGACTCGAATACTATAAATTGTTTCCATATTAAAGGAGTAATGTTCAGAAAAAGGGTAATCATAATCATAACAAGTTTTATAAATATAATCATCTCTACTTTTTATAGCATAAGTATCATCACAGTAATCATCATAAGCAGCAACTTTGTTCTCATCATAATCAATTGAAACCTCTTCCAAGATAGTGGAATCATTACTAAATAAAGTCATGACCACTCCAAATCCAATTTCATAATTATAATCATCATAAGTAGGAGGCATGCTATCATCATTATAAATTTGCATATCAAAACTTGGGAGACTAAAAGTATCATCTTCATTAAACGTAACATCCCCAAGCTTGGGACAAACATTAATTGCAGCAAATATATTCTCAAAGACATCATCTTCATCAAACATAGCATCCCCAAGCTTGGGCATTTTCATATCATAAGCATAATCACTCTCATCATTAATAGTATGGATGGCACCAATAGTATAGCAATTATCATCATCACAATGAGTAATGGTAGCAACATCATTTGGGAGAGATACCTTTCTACCTTTGCTTCTCCGTCTTTTATTTTTCTTCTTCACATCATGTGTGGGTTCAATCCTCTTTTTTGAGCTCCTTATTGATGAGATTCGTTGAATAGAAGGCTCCTCCTCATTACCCGATTCATCATAAGAAATAATAGGAGGATATTGGGAAGCCTCTTCCCTTTCATTAGTATTCTCTTCATCCTCTATTTGCTTTCTTTTCTGTATGTAATTGGCAATATAAGGATTTTCAATGCAATTCACCGCACAATACATATAAAATTCTTCTAGATCAATATCAAGGAATTTCTTGAGGTTATATTCTGGAATAATCTTAGTTTGACGTTTCATTTCTTCATAACCCAAAAGCAAACTAAGTTCATTATGATGTGCAAGGGAAATCAAGTCATAACAATTTTTGGACACGATTCGATCATGAAACAATTTGCATTTGATCTTTAAATGACCATGTTCATTGCAATGTTCACAAGTATGGCTAAGATATTTTAAATTTCAGCACTAACATTTAGCCTTTCTTGCAACCATTTAGTTTCCAAATACATATGCCTCTTGCAAAATCTATTTTCCTTATTTGGTATGTACTTGCAAACTCTATGCACTCCACAAAAATCGACATGCTTATAAGTGATATTTTCATCATAACTAGTGCAATCATCATTAGTACAATGGATATTCAAAGAGTTCATACTAACAACATTGCAATCATGCTCATCATTCAAAGATTTAGTGCCAAACATTCTATAGACTTCTTCTTCTAGCACTTGAGCACAATTTTCCTTTCCATCATTCTCACTAAAGATATTAAAAAGATGAAGCGTATGAGGCAAACTCAATTCCCTTTTTTTGTAGTTTTCTTTTACAAACTAAACTAGTGCTAAAACAAGAAACTAAAAGATTCAATTGCAAGATCTAAAGATATACCTTCAAGCGCTAACCTCCCCGGCAACGGCGCCAGAAAATAGCTTGATGTCTACTACACAACCTTCTTCTTGTAGACGTTGTTGGGTCTCCAAGTGCAGAGCTTTGTAGGACAATAGCAAATTTCCCTCAAGTGTATGACCTAAGGTTTATCAATCCGTGGAAGGCGTAGGATGAAGATGGTCTCTCTCAAACAACCCTGCAACCAAATAACAAAGAGTCTCTTGTGTCCCCAACACACCCAATACAATGGTAAATTGTATAGGTGCA
Source organism: Triticum dicoccoides (assembly GCF_002162155.2). Lineage (NCBI taxonomy): Eukaryota > Viridiplantae > Streptophyta > Magnoliopsida > Poales > Poaceae > Triticum > Triticum dicoccoides. The sequence goes on from NC_041388.1 coordinate 520,290,875, forward strand.
CTAGTTCGGCGAAGAGATGGTGATACAAGTGCAATATGGATGGTAGATATAGGTTTTTGTAATCTGAAAATATAAAAACAGCAAGGTAAATAATGATAAAAGTGAGAGTAAACGGTATTGCAATGTGTTGAAACAAGGCCTAGGGTTCATATTTTCACTAGTGCAAGTTCTCTCAAAAATAATAACATAATTGGATCATATAACTATCCCTCAACATGCAACAAAGAGTCACTCCAAAGTCACTAATAGCGGAGAAAAAACGAAGAGATTATGGTAGGGTATGAAACCACCTCAAAGTTATACTTTTTGATCGATCTATTCAAGAGTCTGTAGTAAAATAACACGAAGCTATTCTTTCTGTTCAATCTATCATAGAGTTCGTACTAGAATAACACCTTAAGACAAAAATCAACCAAAACCCTAATGTCACCTAGATACTCCAATGTCACCTCATGTATCCGTGGGTATGATTATACGATATGCATTACACAATCTCAGATTCATCTATTCAACCAACACAAGAACTTCAAAGAGTGCCCCAAAGTTTCTACCAGAGAGTCAAGACAAAAACGTGTGTCAACCCCTATGCATAAGTTCACAAGGTCACGGAACTCGCAAGTTGATCACCAAAACATACATCAAGTGGATCACATGATATCCCATTGTCACCACAGATAAGCACGTGCAAGACATACATCAAGTTTCTCAAATCCTTAAAGACTCAATCCGATAAGATAACTTCAAAGGGAAAACTCAATCCATTACAAGAGAGTAGAGGGGGAGAAACATCATAAGATCCAACTATAATAGCAAAGCTCGTGATACATCAAGATCGTACCACCTCAAGAACACGAGAGAGAGAGAGAGGGATCAAACACATAGCTACTGGTACATACCCTTAGCCCCGAGGGAGAACTACTCCCTCCTCGTCATGGAGAGCACCGGGATGATGAAGATGGCCACCGGAGAGGGATCCTCCCCTCCGGCAGGGTGCGGGACGGGTCTAGATTGGTTTTCGGTGGCTACGGAGGCTTCTGATGGCGGAACTCCCAACATTTTTTGCTCTTCGATGTTTGGGGGGTATATGGATATATATATATATATAGGAGGAAGAAGTACATCAGTGGAGCAACAAGGGGCCCACGAGGGTGGAGGGCGCGCCCCCTGCCTCATGGCTGCCTCGTTGCTTGCCTGATGTATGCTCCAAGTCTCCTGGATTGCTTCTGTTGAGAAAATCACGCTCCCGAAGGTTTCATTCCGTTTGGACTCCATTTGATATTCCTTTTCATCGATACCCTAAAATAGGCAAGAAAACAACAATTTGGGCTGGGCCTCCGGTTAATAGATTAGTCCCAAAAATAATATAAAAGTGTAACAATAAGCCCAATAACATCCAAAATAGATAATATAATAGCATGGAACAATCAAAAATTATAGATATGTTGGAGACGTATCAGCATCCCCAAGCTTAATTCCTGCTCGTCCTCGAGTAGGTAAATTATAAAAACAGAATTTTGATGTGGAATGCTACCTAACATATTTCTCTAAGTAATTCTCTTTATTGTGGCATGAATGTTCAGATCCATAAGATTCAAGACAAATGTTTAATATTGACATAAAATAATAATACTTCAAGCATACTAACTAAGCAATTATGTCTTCTCAAAATAACATGGCCAAAGAAAGTTATCCCTACAAAATCATATAGTCTGGTTATGCTCCATCTTCACCACAAAATATTTAAATCATGCACAACCCCGATGACAAGCCAAGCAATTGTTTCATACTTTTGATGTTCTCAAATGTTTTCATTCTTCACGCAATACATGAGCGTGAGCCATGGATATAGAACTATATGGTGGAATATAATGGTGGTTGTGGAGAAGACAAAAGAGGAGAAGATAGTCTCACATCAACTAGGCGTATCAACGGACTATGGAGATGCCCACTAATAGATATCAATGTGAGTGAGTAGGGATTGCCATGCAACGGATGCACTAGAGCTATAAGTGTATGAAAGCTCAACAAAAGAAACTAAGTGAGTGTGCATCCAACTTGCGTGCTCACGAAGACCTAGGGCATTTTGAGGAAGCCCATCATTGGAATATACAAGCCAAGTTCTATAATGAAAAATTCCCACTAGCATATGAAAGTGATATCATAGGAGACTCTCTATCATGGATATCATGGTGCTACTTTGAAGCACAAGTGTGGAAAAGGGATAGTAACATTGTCCCTTCTCTCTTTTTCTCTCAGCTTTTTGGACCTTCTTTCTTTTTTTATGGCCTTTCTCTTTTTTTCGTCCGGAGTCTCATCCCGACTTGTGGGGGAATCATAGTCTCCATCATCCTTTCCTCACTGGGGACAATGCTCTAATAATGATGATCATCACACTTTATTTACTTACAACTCAAAAATTACAACTCGATACTTAGAACAAGATATGACTCTATGTGAATGCCTCCGGCGGTGTACCGGGATGTGCAATGATGCATGAGTGACATGTACGAAAATTATGAACTGTGGCTTTGCCACAAATACGATGTCAACTACATGATCATGGAAAGCAATATGACAATGATGGAGCATGTCATAATAAACAGAATGGTGGAAAGTTGCATGGAAATATATCTCAGAATGGCTATGGAAATGCCATAATAGGTAGGTATGGTGGCTGTTTTGAGGAAGCTATATGGTGGGTTTATGGTATCAGCGAAAGTTGTGCGGTACTAGAGAGGCTAGCAATGATGGAAGGGTGAGAGTGCGTATAATCCATGGAATCAACATTAGTCATAAAGAACTCACATACTTATTGCAAAAATCTATTAGTTATCGAAACCAAGTACTATTCACATGCTCCTAGGGGGACAGATTGGTAGGAAAAGACCATCGCTCGTCCCCGACTGCCACTCATAAGGAAGGCAATCAATAAATAAATCATGCTCCGACTTCATCACATAACGGTTCACCATACATGCATGCTACGGGAATCACAAACTTTAACACAAGTATTTCTCAAATTCACAACTACTCAACTAGCACAACTCTAATATAACTATGTTCATATCTCAAAACAATTATCAAGTATCAAACTTCTCATAGTATTCAATGCACTTTATATGAAAGTTTTTATTTTATCCCTCTTGGATGCCCATCATATTTGGACTAAATTCATAACCAAAGCAAATTACCGTTCTGTTCTAAAGACTCTCAAAATGGTATAAGTGAAGCATGAGATATCAATTATTTCTATAAGATAAAACCACCGCCGTGCTCTAAAAGATATAAGTGAAGCACTAGAGCAAATGACAAACTACTCCGAAAGATATAAGTGGAGATCAATGATTAGTCGAATAATTATGCAAATATGTGAAGACTCCCTAACATTTAATAATTTCATATCTTGGTATTTTATTCAAACAGCAAGCAAAACAAAAGAAAATAAAATGACGCTCCAAGCAAAACATATATCATGTCGTGAATAAAAATATAGCTCCAAGTAAAGTTACCGATGAAGGAAGACGAAAGAGGGGATGCCTTCTGGGGCATCCCCAAGCTTGGGCCCTTGGTTGTCCTTTAATATTACCTTGGGGTGCCTTGGGAATCCCCAAGCTTAGGCTCTTGCCAATCCTTTTTCCATTGTCCATCGAATCTTCACCCAAAACTTGAAAACTTCACAACACAAAACTTAACAGAAAACTCATAAGCTCCATTAGCGAAAGAAAACAAAACACCACTTTAAGGTACTGTAATGAACTCATTATTTACTTATATTGGTGTTAAACCTACTGTATTATAACTTATCTATGGTTCACACCCTACGATACTACTCATAGATTCATCAAAATAAGCAAACAACACATTGAAAACAGAATCTGTCAAAAACAGAACAGTCTGTAGTAATCTGGATCAAACGTATACTTCTGGAACTCATAAAATTCTCAAATAACTTTGTGTACATGAGGAATTTGTCTATTAATCATCTTCAAAAATAATTAACTAAATATCACTCTCCAATAAAAAATGGCAGCTAATCTCGTGAGCGCTAAAGTTTCTGTTTTTTACAGCAAGATCGCAAAAACTTCACCCAAGTCTTCCCAAAGGTTCGACTTCGCACAAACACTAATTAAAACAGAAAACCACATCTAAAAAGATTCTAGATGAATTATTTATTACTAAACATAAACAAAAAGCAAGGAACAAAAATAATATTGGGTTGCCTCCCAGCAAGCCCTAACGTTTAACTCCCCTAGCTACGCATGATGATTTCAATGATGCTCACATAAAAGATAGGAATTGAAAATTAATGAGAGCGTGATGAAGAATATGACTAGAACATTTAAGTCTAACCCACTTCCTATGATAGGGATTTTGTGAGCAAAAAACTTGTGGGAACAAGAATCAACTTGCATAGGAAGGTAAAACAAGCATAACTTCAAGACTTTAAGCACATAGAGAGGAAACTTGATATTATTGCAATTCCTACAAGCATATATTCCTCCCTCATAATAATTTTCAGTAGCATCATGAATTAATTCAACAATATAACCAGCACCTAAAGCATTCTTTTCATGATCTGCAAGCATAGAAAATTTACTACTCTCTACATAAGCAAAATTCTTCTCAATCGGAATAGTGGGAGTATCATAAGAGACTCGAATACTATAAATTGTTTCCATATTAAAGGTGTAATGTTCAGAAAAAAGGTAATCGTAATCATGACAAGTTTTATAAATATAATCATCTCTACTTTTTATAGCATAAGTATCATCACAGTAATCATCATAAGCAGCAACTTTGTTCTCATCATAATAAATTGAAACCTCTTCCAAGATAGTGGAATCATTACTAAATAAAGTCATGACCACTCCAAATCCACTTTCATAATTATAATCATCATAAGTACGAGGCATGCTATCATCATTATAAATTTGCATATCAAAACTTGGGAGACTAAAAGTATCATCTTCATTAAACGTAACATCCCCAAGCTTGGGGCAAACATTAATTGCAGCAAATATATTCTCAAAGACATCATCTTCATGAAACATAGCATCCCCAAGATTGGGCATTTTCATATCATAAGCATAATCACTCTCATCATTAATAGTATGGATGGCACCAATAGTATAGAAATTATCATCATCACAATGAGTAATAGCGGCAACATCATTTGGGAGAGAAACCTTTCTACCTTTGCTTCTCCGTCTTTTCTTTTTCTTCTTCACATCATGTGTGGGTTCAATCCTCTTTTTTGAGCTCCTTATTGATGAGATTGGTTGAATAGAAGGCTCCTCCTCATTACCTGATTCATCATAAGAAATAATAGGAGGATATTGGGAAGCCTCTTCCCTTTCATTAGTATTCTCTTCATCCTCTATTTGTTTTCTTTTCTTTATGTAATTGGCAATATAAGGATTTTCAATGCAATTCACCGCACAATACATATAAAATTCTTCTCGATCAATATTGAGGAATTTCTTGAGGTTATATTCTGGAATAATCTTAGTTTGACGTTTCATTTCTTCATAACCCAAAAGCAAACTAAGTTCATTATGATGTGCAAGGGAAATCAAGTCATCACAATTTTTGGACACGTGGTACCTCTTGAGCACTGCGTTGGTTTTCCTTGAAGAGGAAGGGATGATGCAGAAAAGTAGCGTAAGTATTTCCCTCAGTTTTTGAGAACCAAGGTATCAATCCAGTAGGAGGCTACACGCGAGTCCCTTGCACCTGCACAAAACAAATAAATCCTCGCAACCAATGCAAATAGGGGTTGTTAGTCCCTATAAGGCCACTTACGAGAGTGAGATCTGATAGATATGATAAGATAATATTTTTCGTATTTTTATGATAAAGATGGAAAGTAAAATAAAGGCAAAGGAAATAGCAAAGGAAATAACTAAGTAGTAGGAGATCAATATGATAAAGATAGACCCGGGGGCCATAGGTTTCACTAGTGGCTTCTCTCAAGAGCATAAGTATTCTACGGTGGGTGAACAAATTACTGTTGAGCAATTGACAGAATTGAGCATAGTTATGAGAATATCTATGTATGATCATGTATATAGGCATCACGTCCGAGACAAGTAGACCGACTCCTGCCTGCATCTACTACTATCACTCCACTCATCGACCGCTATCCAGCATGCATCTAGAGTATTAAGTTAAAAACAGATTAACGAATTAAGCAAGATGACATGATCTAGAGGGATAGACTCATGCAATATGAAGAAAACCCCATCTTGTTATCCTCGATGGCAACAATACAATACGTGCCTTGCTGCCCTTACTGTCACCGGCAAAGGACACCGCAAGATTGAACCCAAAGCTAAGCACTTCTCCCATTGCAAGAAAGATCAATCTAGTAGGCGAAACCAAACTGATAATTCGAAGAGACTTGCAAAGATAACCAATCATACATAAAAGAATTCAGAGAAGATTCAAATATTATTCATAGATAGACTTGATCATAAACCCACAATTCATCGGTCTCAACAAACACACCGCAAAAAGAAGATTACATCGAATAGTTCTCCACAAGAGAGGGGAAGAACATTGTATTGAGATCCAAAAAGAAAGAAGAAGCCATCTAGCTAATAACTATGGACCCGTAGGTCTGAGGTAAACTACTCACACTTCATCGGAGGGGATATCCTCTGGCGGAGCTCCGGAACAGGCCCCAAGATGAGATCTCATGGATACAGAAAGTTGCGGAGGTGGAATTAGGTTTTTGGCTTCGTATCTGATCGTTTGGGGGTACGTAGGTATATATAGGAGGAAGGACTACGTCGGTGCAGCAACATGGGGCCCACGAGGGTGGAGGGTGCGCCTAGTGGGGGTGGGCGCGCCCCCCACCTCGTGGCCTCCTGTTTCTTTTCTTGACGTAGGGTCCAAGTCTCTCTAGTCTTATTCATTAAGAAAATTACGTTCCCGAAGGTTTCATTCCATTTGGACTCAGTTTGATATTCCTTTTCTTTGAAACCATAAAACATGCAAAAAACAGCAATTCTGGGCTGGGCCTACGGTTAATAGGTTAGTCCCAAAAATAATATAAAAGTGGATAATAAAGCCCAATAATGTCCAAAACAGTAGATAATATAGCATGGAGCAATCAAAAATTATAGATACGTTGGAGACGTATCAACACGATTCGATCATGAAACAATTTGCATTTGATATTTAAATGACCATGTTCATTGCAAAGTTCACAAATATGGCTAAGATATTTTAAATTTTCAGCACTAACATTTAGCCTTTCTTGCAACCATTTAGTTTCCAAATACTTATGCCTCTTGCAAAATCCATTTTCCTTATTTGGTATGTACTTGCAAACTCTATGCACTCCACAAAAATCAACATGCTTATAAGAGATATTTTCATCATAACTAGTGCAATCATCATTAGTACTATGGATATTCAAAGAGTTCATACTAACAACATTGCAATCATGCTCATCATTCAAATATTTAGTGCCAAACATTCTATAGACTTCTTCTTTCTAGCTGCTGCTCAATGAACAGATGTCCCAATGGGCTGAACTTCATAGGGTATCTGGTGGTGCCATGAAGGATGTTATAATCTGGTTGTGGCCAACCGAGCCTGTGCTGAGTAGCTATTTCGGTTTGGTGCAGAAGCTTGTCGATGTGGTGCCGCGAATCGACGCTGCGAAGCGATCGGCGTGCATTGAAGGTGCATGGATGGCCCTTTGTCGAGTCAAGACATTCTGGGGGAAGATGAAGGCCATCGATGTCGCGACGAAGGGTCCGCCCAAAGGCGATGATCGTCCGAAACCAGAGCATTATTTTGAAGACATCCTGGAGGCCGCCCGCTTGATTGAGGGCCAATGCTCGAAGAACATAATGTTCGAGTGAGGTGTATGATGATTGTAAAAGACAACTTTATAGTTAATCTATTTATGTTTTGCTCGAAAAGCTTGAATTCCTCCTGTGCGGTCGTTTTAATATAATCTGAAAGTTTTCCAGTCGTCGGCTTCAGCCCCCTCGTAGGAAGTACGGGGGTGTTCGGAAAGGCATTTAATCACTCTTTATCCAACGTCTTGGTCCATGAAGGAGGTGATAATGCGGCGAACCAGGCAATCGTACTATAAGGCGTTAACACTTTCACTTAACCATAGGAGTTTTATGGTGGGGCTACGACATAGCCCCTGGTGTGTATGCGGCGTGTGGTGCCTTACATATTCTGATCTGAAAAAGATCCCTCGTATTACACGGAGAATCGCTAAAGATTCCAATAAGTCGTCAAGTGGTTGACCAGCTCTCGCCGCATCATGACAGTCAGTTTTTGGCTTTCTCTACTGAGGTGCTCATCCGGTCTAGGCCAGGGCACAATCGCAGTAGTTCTCCGTTTACTACCCTAGCCGATAGAGCGGAGCGTAGGGTAGCAAACACAGGAGTCGGGTAACCCAACTATTGACCCAAGACAATGATTTGGAGCTGATGCATATAAGGCCAAACTTGCGATGCCGAAGTACGCTATAGAGTTGTTCGGACTTTTACTAGCAGCTCACTCATTCCCATGCCGAGCCCCTCGCAGGGTATGCCGAGGTGCATCTGCAGAGCAGCCGTTAAGGCTGTGCTTATTGTTGAAGGAGTATGAAAGATCGGTTCAGATGAGACTTACTGAGAATGGAGTGTTGTGCCAATGATAAATTTATGTATATATATAGAAAATAGAAACCACGGACTTGGCTATTTGACATGCTCATGGTCGGGATCAGAGGAAAAGGGGCATAGTACAGGCTTGGAATAAAGAGTGCGGTCTACAAAAAGTAATTTTGGACCTCCTGTCGCATGTCTGCGTAGACCATCCTCGGGGAGGGGGATCCTTAACGGAAGTAAACCCTTAGGTGAGTTTGTGGATCCGAACTCCAATAGAGTCCGCTGTAGATGCTTTCCAGTTGGTCACCTGTTCTTTAAAGATGATACAGAAAAAATGAGAAAACATATAAAAAAACGTTACGGGAATGCTTGTAGGGTTGTCTGTGTTGTGCTCCCGCCGATGCCCATGGTATCTTGAGTGCGTAGCGATGTGCGCGTGGTGCGAATTTCGCCAGTACAGTAGGTGGGTGGTGGGAGCCGAACTGCTATTTGCGTTCCGGGAGTGGTCGAACATCGGAGGGGAACTTTTTCTGGCCCCTGGTGTTCCGCTGGCGGGCCGATCCGTCGTCTTTGTCACCCGGTGGCCTCCTCCTCCTGTGATCAGCGTTAAGCTTGCCTGCCTGCCTGAAGACCCAATAGTTACAGTTGGTATGATTAGCTGGCCTATCAGGGTGACCGTGAATCTGACAAGGTCGGTCCAATATCCTGTCAAGGGTGGATGGTCCATCTTGGTTTGCCTTTAGTGGCTTCTTTCGTTGACCGGGCTTCGGATTGTGAAATCCGGCATTCACCGCTGTGTCGCGTATGTTGTTATGTTTGGTTCGTCGTGGCTTGCCGTTGCCATATCGGATTTCGGAAGTTCCCGGGCCGCTGGCGTCATTGCTTTTACGAGCAAGCCAGTTGTCTTCTTCCGTGTAGAAGCGGTTCATTAGAGCGGTGAGGGCTATCATGGATTTGGGTCCTTCCTGGCCGAGGTGACGCGCGAGCCATTCATCCCGGACGCTATGTTTGAAGGCTGCGAGGGCTTCTGCGTCCGGACAGTCGATAATTTGGTTCTTTTTGACTAAGAACCTGGTCCAGAGCTCCCTAGTTGACTCACCGGGCTCCTGGACAATGTGACTTAAGTCATCAGCACATAATGGCCGGACATATGTTCCCTGGAAGTTGTCTCGAAAGGCGTCTTCCAAATCTTCCTATTTACCAATAGAGTTTTCTGGCAAACTATTTAGCCAGTACCAAGCTGGCCCTTTAAGCTTGAGAGATAGGTATTTAAGGGCGTGGAGGTCGTCTCCGCAGGCCATGTGAATATGGAGGAGGTAATCATAGATGCATAGCGCGGGGTATGTTGTCCCATCGTATGATTCGATGTTAATGGTTTTAAACCCGTCGGGAAATTCGTGTTCCATTACTTCATCCATGAAGCAGAGGGGGTGTGCGGCTCCTCTATGTTGGGCCACACTATGAAGTCCGGAGTATCGTCTTCTCTGGTGCTGGCGGTGTCTTCTCTTGGGCGATGAGGCCCAGAGCGCCAGTGTCCGGGCTGTGTACCAGACAGTTTATCCTCGACCGGATTCTCCATCTAATCGTCGAGAGCGCAATAAGGTGTGTCTATCATACACACGTCATACCGGGAAGTGCTTGTCCCGTGTCTAGCGGGTAGTAAGCTCTGGCCTTGCCCTTCATCGTCGTTCATACTGTCGATGTCTTTGGCACGGGGATCGGGTGTGTTGGTTACATTTTTAACATTGGCTATGAAGTGGGTGGCGGGTGGGAAGCAAAATTCTCCATTGTCCGCCGTAAGTTCGAACCGAACATAGTTCAGAGACAGGTCGCCTGCGAGGGATAGGTTTTTTTAGCGAGTCTAGTATGTCGCCCATGGGCGAGTATTGGAAGACATCTGCGGCACTGAACTTGAAGATTGATAACCGATCGAGTTCGGCGTACGCAGGCTCGTAGGGTTCGGAGCTCGACATCGGAGGCGAGTCCGGGGTTCCATTGATGCAGATATCGTACGAAGTGGGATCTACGTGTGGCTCCAGCACCGTGGAATTGGTGGTCCCCGTGATGGGGTTGAGCTTCCCATCTTCGGATGACTTGAACTACTCCGGATTTTAGGCCGGAGCTGCTACGGGAGCTATCTCCTGGATGCGGCCTGATGACAGGTTTAAGCCATGTTCATCGGGGCGACGGGGAGCGGTTGCCGCGGTCTCGAATCAGTCGAAGATCAAGTCTCCACGGATGTCTGCAATGTAATTCAAGCTCCCGAATCTGACCTGATGGCCAGGGGCGTAGCTGTCGATCTGCTCCAGATGGCCAAGCGAGTTGGCCCGCGGTACAAAGCCGCCGAATACGAAAATCTGTCCGGGGAGGAAGGTTTCTGCCTAGACAACGTCATTGCTGACGCTCGAAGGGGGCATCGAGCCCTTTGCTGATGGCACAATGGAACTCTCAATGGCAGCACCAATGTCGGTGTCAAAACCGGCGGGCCTCGGGTAGGGGGTCCCGAACTCTGCGTCTAGGATCGATGGTAATAGGAGACGGGGGACACGATGTTTACCCAGGTTTGGGCCCTCTCTATAGAGGTAAGACCCTACGTCCTGCTTGATTTATATTGATAAATATGAGTGTTACAAGAGTGGATCTACCACGAGATCGTGATGGCTAGACCCTAGAAGTCTAGCCTATGTGGTTATGGTAATGAGTATATATGGTGTCCTTTCCGGACTATCCCCTTCGGTTTATATAGACACCAAGGGAATCTAGGGTTTACATGGAGTCAGTTACGTAAGAAGAGATCTCCGGTCGCCAAGCTTGCCTTCCACGCCAAGTAGAGTTCAATCCGGACACGATGCATTATTCGGCCTTCATGTCTTCACAGCCCATCAGTCCGGCCCATGGATAACAGGACGGACGCCCGAGGACCCCTTAGTCCAGGACTCCCTCACCCTCCTCTCATGTAAGTACCCAGGAGACGTCTCCTTCAAAAGTGTTTATTGTTGCGGCTCACCCACTGCACTGTCTCATGCACCGAAGGGGCGGTGCTCGTCTCGCCGAGCTGTATCAAAGGTGCCCTCTAAGAAGGCGGCGCCTGCGCAAGGCGAGTCTTCGAAAAGAAGGGCAAACTGTGATACTACCGAGCCCCCACCTTCACCAAAGAGGTATAGTTTTTAACATGCTCTCAGTGGATAGAGCGAATTTTGATGTTTTCTGCTGGGCCATTCTTTAGGAAGAGCATACGCCAGACTATATCCGGGGACCTCGCCTGTCATGCATCGACCAATCCGGCCCCGGTCCCTACCATAAGGACTAGGGTTGATACGGGCAAAATGTCGAATTGTCATCTCCAAGAGGATTCAAATAATGTGTCTGTCACCAATTTCGAAGTGGAGAGCGCGATGAATCATCGGCGGCAAAAAGAGGCCATGCGCGACCCAAGTTTTACCGAAGAGGCGTTCAATGCCCTTAGCTCTGCGGATGCATATATCCGAGCTGCTCAGGATGGACTTGCCGGAGCCACTCACCAGCTTTCAAAGGATATGCGGGTAAGAACTTTTGTGTAGATTCAATAATCATGTGCCAGTAGCCCCCGAGACTTGAAGCAGTTGGCCCAACTAATTTAAGGGCCGTTGATATTATCTTGTACTTGCGGCTAAAAGTAACATGTTGTCCAAGGAGCTTGAAGAATGCCGGAACAAGCTAACTGTTGTCACCGCCGAACTGGAAAATTTGAAGAAATCCAAGAAGGCTCTAGATGGTAAGCTCAACAGTGTCTAGAAAATATGATTTTGTGCTAACAATGATTTTTGAATATTCATTGTTTTGTTTGCGGCAGCAGGATCGGCAGATCAGTTGGAGGAGAGGCTAAAGGCTGCTTAGGCAGACAAACAGCATGCTAAAGGGCAGGAAGCCACTGGTCAACGTGTATTAAGACGTACCATTAATGAAAGGAACAAGCTAAGGATGCCAACGTCAAGCAAGCCGAAGATTTAAAGGACGTACAAGCCCAATTGTCGGATGCATTGAAGGAGAACAGAAAGCTGAAAGGCAGCATATTCAGTATGTCCCTTAACCTAACTTTCATGCGGTTCTCTGATGGAAAGGTCTTACGAGATTTGTTCTTGTAGGTTTGTTAACTAGGCGGCCCGAGGGAGAAGTGTCCGGATTTCAAGGCGACTTGCTACAAGAGCTGTCCAAAGTGCACGAGCGAGCTCGAAAAGCAATGAGGAACATGACTAAGGCTTTATGTCCCTCCGATTCTCCTCCAGGAATGATGGATGAGCTCACGAATTTATTCAAGGGAGATCGCCTTCGCTTTTAGCTATGGAAGGCATCATCATGTCGAGAAGGTGCACGAGAAGCCTGGGCCATGGTGAAAACGCGGTATACCGGACTTGATCCAAATCATATGGCCCGGGTCGGACCTCGGGGACCAGATGGACAAGAAATTCCTGTTAGCTTGGTGTATGACCAAGTGAAGATAGCCGCCAAATTTTCACAACGGGACTGTAAACTGGACAGTCAGATAGATGATATAGATAAAGAGTAGGCGTTCGATTCCATGTAACAATGTACTTTATCATCAAACTTATCTCCAGACAGAATTTAAAAGATTGTCACAGCAGACCTTCCACTTCACACTGCGAACCCCAAGGGTTTGAGTGTTTCCGGATACTTTATACGTGGTAAACACTAAGTATATTCAGAAACTAGGCAATCTGGTCATAGTGCTTGAACAGACAAATTGTATTCGGGGAGTTATGTTATATTACTTTTTATCGTAAGAAACATCTTCCAGATAGAATATTTCCATTAAGGGTTCCTCTCCCTAGGTCGGAATGCCTTATGTATACATGCCTAAGCCATGGTGCGAAAGAATCATCGGAGTTTATGTATTTTGAGAGTTTATATTGAAACGAAGGTTGTTCGTTGTTTGTCCACCGACCAATTATTCCCTTAACAACGCTATCTTTCGGCTTCACCCGTCTGAGGTACATATCCGGATGACCCGGTTGTAACAATCGCAGAGGTGCTCCCTTTATGCCCTAGCCGAACAAGCGGGGACGTAGGGCATAAGCACAGGAGTCAGGCAACCAAGCTTGGCAAAAACTTAGTCATAGAGGTGCATATAATGGCGAAGAGATCACGTATATGAGCAGAAAACACATATATATGGTGAGCTTTATGCTCAAAATATTAATAAGCTTCTATTGAGGGAAGCCCCCCAGTTATGGTGGGATGTGTACATTTACGGACGTACACACCTCCAGTGTGCGGCTTACCCGAACACATGCTTAGAGATCGTAAAAAGAAATGAAAAAGAAAAAATTGAAATGGAGAAAAAGTGAACGAACAAAGGTATGTGTCCGGACTTAGGCGTAGAATCTTCGGAGCCTGGCAGTGTTCCATGGGTTCGGCTCTAAGCGATTTTCCGATGCCTTTGGAAGGCGATAGGCTCCTCCAGTGAGAACTTCATCTATAATGATGGGACCCTTCCATTTGGGCTTGAGCTTGTCCTTTTTCTTCTCTGGTAGGCGTAGAACGAGTTCTCCGACGTTGTAAGTCTTTGCCCGCACTTCTCTGCTTTGGTATCTTCGAGATTGTTGCTGGTAGAATGCGGAACGGGCTTTTGCGACATCGCGCTCCTCCTCCAGGCCGCCTAAGTCGTCCTGCCGATCGAGCTCGGCCTCTTTCTCCTCATAAATGCGCACTCAAGGTGAGTCATGAATAATATCACAGGACAAGACAACCTCTTCTCCGTACACTATGAAGAACACTGTGTATCTAGTCGTGCAATTGGGCATGGTCCGCAACCCCCAAAGTACAGAGTCGAGCTCCTAGACCCAGTGTTTATCCGACTCCTTTAGGGATCACACTAGTCTGGGTTTGATGCCTCTCATTATAAGGCCATTGGCTCATTCAACTTGACCATTTGTTTGGGGGTGATACACGGAGGCGTAATCGAGTTTAATACCTAGATTAGCACACAAATTTTTCACCTCATTGGTTGTGAAGTTAGAGCCATTGTCAGTAATAATACTATGCGGGACACCGTAATGGTGTACAACACCCAGAGATAAAATCTATCACCGGTCCGGCTTCGGCCGTTTTTAGTGGTTTGGCCTCTATCCACTTAGTGAATTTATCCACCATAACCAGTAAATATTTCTTCTTATGGCTTCCCCCTTTAAGGAGTCCGACCATTCTAGCCCCCAGACCGCGAAAGGCCAGGTAATGGGTATTGTTCTTAGGACTGTGGGTGGCATATGGCTTTCATTGGCAAAGAGCTGGCACCCGACACAGCGCTGTACAAGGGACTGTGCATCTGCACGGGCTGTCGGCCAGAAGAAACATGTACAAAAGGCCTTGCTTACAAGGGCCCGAGCAGCATGATGGCCGCCGAGGCCAGCATGTATTTCGGCCAAGAGTTCCCACCCCTCCTCTTCGGGGATACATCTTTGAAGGACTCCTTCTTGTAGCGCTCTCCTTCATGAACTTTGTAGGCTTTCGAGTGTCGAACAATACGACGAGCCTCATTCTGGTCATCAGGGAGCTCCCGCCTATTAAGGTAGGCCAAGAAAGGTTCGGCCATGGAGCGATTACCGCCATGATTACATGGGCGGAAGGTGTTGGTTCTATGCCCGAGCCCCCGATGATATCCGAATCATGTTCGGCATCCGGGGGTGTGATCGGCGCCGGACTGGTATTTCCGCTCTCGTCCTGCCATACCACGGATGGCTTAAAGAGCCTTTTCGACGAAGGTGTTAGGTGGGACGGGGTCGCGTTTAGCACCCATTCTAGCAAGGATGTCCGCTACTTGGTTACTGTCTCGGGCCACATGATGAAACTCGAGCCCCTCGAATCGAGCTGATGTTTTAAGTACGGCGTTGCGGTAAGCCGACATCTTTGGATCTGTTCCATCGAATTCTCCGTTTATTTGGGATATTGCGAGGTTCGAGTCCCTGCGCACCTCGAGGCGTTGTATGCCCATAGAAACGGCCTTCAAGAGAACAAGCAGTAGCACCTCATATTCGGCTACGTTGTTGGAGTCCATATACATGATTTGTGATACGTAACAGACTATGTCCCCTGTAGGGGATGTTAGGATGACACCGGCCCCCAATCCGGCTAACATTTTGGAGCCGTCGAAGTACATCACCCAGTTGGAGTATGTTCCGTACTCTTTAGGGAGTTCGGCCTCCGTCCATTCGGCGACAAAGTCGGCCAACACCTAAGATTTAATAGCTCGGTGTGGTTTGTACGTTATTTCAAATGGTAAGAGCTCAATGGCCCATTTTGCAATGCGGCCGATGGCGTCCCGATTGTTTATTATATCATTGAGTGGTACCTCGGAGGCCACCATGATCGAGCACTCTTGAAATTAGTGTCGCAGCTTCCAAGATGCCATGAAAACTGCATAGGCTATCTTTTGATAGTGCGGGTATCGGGATTTGCATGGTGTGAGAACCGCTGATACGTAGTATACGGGTTTTTGGAGTGGGAATTTATGCCCCTCTTCCTCTCATTCAACGACGAGTACTATGCTCACCACCTGGTGAGTTGCAGATATGTACAATAACATAGGTTCGTCGATGTTTGGTGCAGCAAGGATTGGGTTGTTTGCTAGCAAAGTTTTCATTTCCTCCAAACCGGTTGTTGCTGCGTCCGTCCACTCAAAGTGGTCGGTACATCAAAGCAGGCGATATAGCGGCAGCGCCTTCTCTCCCAATCTGGAGATAAAGTGGCTCAAGGCTGCCACGCACCCAGCTAGTTTTTGGACCTGCTTTAGGTCTGTTGGTATTGCCAATTGTGAAAAGGCTTGGATTTTGGCCGGATTTGCTTTGGTTCCTCTATTAGAAACAATGAACCTGAGCAGCTTTCCGGCCGGAATGCCGAAAACGCGTTTTTCCGAATTGAGCCGTATGTCATAAGTTCAAACGTTGTCAAATGTAAGACGCAAGTCATCCACCAATGATTCGACATGTTTATTTTTGATGACTACATCATCGACATATGCCTCCACCGTCTTGGCAATTAGTTTTTCCAAGCATGTTTGAATCATGTGTTGGTAAGTAGCGTCGGCGTTTTTGAGTCCAAAAGGCATAGTGTTAAAGCAGAAAGGCCCGTACGGAGTGATGAATGCCGTTGCGGCCTGATCGGATTCCTTCATCTTAATCTGATGGTATCCGGAGTATGCGTTGAGAAAACACAGTGAATCGTGTCCTGCAGTTGCAGCGATGATTTGGTCAATGCGGGGCAGTGGGAAGGGTCCTTAGTGCAGGCCTTATTGAGGTCTTTGAAATTGACACAAAGGCGCCAGGATTTGTCCTTCTTTGGTACCATGACCAGGTTCGCTAGCCAATTCGGATGTTTTATCTCTCTAATGAACCTGGCTCCAAGTAGTTTGGCTAGCTCCTCCCCCATAGCTTGTCGCTTGGGTTCGGAAAATTACAGTAGTGTTTGCTTAACTTGCTTGAATCCCTTTATTATGTTGAGGCTGTGTTCGGCCAGTCTACGTGGGATTCCTAGCATATCTGAAGGATGCTAGGCAAAGATGTCCCAATTCTTGCGCAGGAATGCTCTTAGAGCGGCGTCGACCGTCGGGTCCAGCTGTGCTCCAATGGCTGTTGTTTTATTAGGATCCATCGGGTGGACTTGGAATTTGACTATTTCGTTTGCTGGCTTGAAAGAAGTGGACATAGGCCTTTTATCAAGGATTATGTCATCTCTATCCACTATGGAACGCAAAGCGGTGAGCTCCTCGGCCGCAAGGGCCTCGGATAGTGCCTCGAGGGCCAGGGATGCGGCTTTGTTTTCGGTGTAGAGTGCTATGTCCGGATCACTGGTGATAGTGATAACTCCGTTGGGCCCGGGAATTTTGAGCTTCATGTACCCGTAATGGGGTATGGCTTGAAAGCGTGTGAGTGTGTCTCGCCCCAACAGGGCATGATATCCACTGTTGAAAGGTGCCACATGGAAGATTAACTCTTAGGACATGTATTTCTCTAGCGTGTCGAATACCACATCGAGTTTAATTTTCCCCGAGCATCGCGCTTTGTGACTGGGGATAATGCCTCAAAAGGTTGTATTGCTCTACTCGATGCGGCTCTTGTCTATTTGCATTTTATCAAGCGTGTCCTTGTAGATAAGGTTCAGTCCACTGCCACCGTCCATGAGCACCTTAGTGATTCAAAAGCCGTCCATAATTGGGTTTAGGACCAAAGCGGCTGGTGCTCGGACTGATCAGGCCCTTGGTTCATCGTTGGCGTTGAAAGTAATTGCCATGTCATTCCAAGGATTTATTGCAGCTTGGTTAACTTCGGCGAGGCTGCGGAGCGCCCTTTTGCACCAATTATTTGAAGAAAAAGTCTCGTAGACCATAAATACATTGAGATCATCATCCTTCGAAGAGGAATTCTCTGGGGTGGTGTTGGTGAGGATAGCCTCACCGCTCTTAGCCACCTGCCGGAGTATCCAACACGCCCGAAGGTTGTGTGTTGGTTCGGTATTCGGCGTTGTGTGTATCTGATAGGGCTTGTCGAGCCATTCCTCAAATACAGTTCTATGTCCCGCTAAGGGCTTGATTTGCTTGTCCATGGGATGAAGATTAGGTGCCCGTGAGGGTGCATCCTTTTTGCTCGTGCGATGGGAGGCTTGAAGGCGGGCGGGTCTCGCCGGGCTGTCCGGGCTTTCCAGGCGCTTTCCATGGCGCAATACTTCTGTACTATGTGTGCCAAATCTGTGAAGTGTGCTATGCGGTGTCGGTTGAGGGCATTGAGGATACCCTCATCCATACAATTGCGGCAAAATACTGAAACCGTGTCGTCATCACAGCAATCCTTGATCTTGTTTTTAACAAGGAGGAATCTAGACCAAAAGTGATGGACTATTTCCTGAGGTTGTTGTTGTACATACATTAGGTCGCATATGTCCGGGGGACCAGAATTGCTTGGGCAATATTGCTTGTGGTGGGTGGGCGGGTTTAAATCTGAACCCTGGCCCACTGGGGGATCCGGAGTTTTAAGAATCTCTAAGATCACTGGCCCAGGATCCGGAGTACCCTGGGGGTTTTCAGGCTCGACGCCTGGTTCTATGTTCGGAGGACAGGGAGTCTCTTCCCGAAGATGGGTATCCGGCTCGCAGGGCTCGAAAATCCGAACATAGCTTGTTCTCGGTGTAGGGGGAGAGTTATCCTTGGCTTCCTCCTCCACAACCGCAACCAGACGGGTGATCGGCGGGGACTTGATTTCCCTTTGATCGGGTTTAAGCCCGATCCGATCATAGTCTGTTACGACCCCCAGGGCGGCAATGCGATCTAGCAGTTCATTCAAAGATGAAACATCTGCCGGATCCATCTTGTCGGAGTGTTCGAGGCCAATGCGGAGATGATTTTTGGCAGTTTGGGGGACCGGCTTTGGCTTAACTGCCGAGCGGGCGTCCACGGAAAAACTGCCGAGTTGGAGGATCTGCCCAGGAGCTAGGGCCCTTCCAGTGGTGATTTTTTGTTGACGACAAGGCGAGCCATCAATCCTTCTATTGACGACACAGAGGAACTCTCAATGGAAGCACCAATGTCAGTGTCAAAACCGGCTGATCTCAGGTAGGGGGTCCCGAACTGTGCGTCTGAGGATCGAAGATAACAGGAGACAGGAGACACAATGTTTACCCAGGTTCGAGCCCTCTTAATGTAGGTAATACCCTACTTGCTGCTTGATTGACTTTGATGAGTACAGGGTTTACAAGAGTTGATCTACGTCGAGATCGTAATGGCTAAACCCTAGATGTCTAGCCTATATGATTATGATTGCCTCTATGGACTAAACCCACCGATTTATATAGACACCGGAGGGGCCTAGGGTTGTACAAAGTCGGTTTACAGAGAAAGGAAACTTCATATCCGAACGCCAGGCTTGCCATCCACGGAAGGGAGAGTCCCATCCGGACACGGGGGGGGGGGGGCTTCAGTCTTGTATCTTCACGGCCCATTAGTTCGGCCCATATCACATAGCCCGACCATCCGAGGACCCCCTAATCCAGGACTCCCTTACCAATGCCTTCCCCTAGGCCCAAATCATGGTGAAGTGTTGTGTAGTCGACGTTCACATAACACCACTAGAGGAGAGACAACATACATCTCAACAAAATATCGAACGAATACCAAATTCACATGATTACTTATAACAAGACTTTTTCCATATCCTCAGGAACAAATCTAACTACTCACAAAGCATATTCATGTTCATAATCATAGGAGTAATTATTATCATTAAAGATCTGAACATATGATCTTCCACCGAATAAACCAACTAGCATCAACTACAAGGAGTAATCAACACTACTAGCAACCCACAGGTATCAATCTGAGGTTTTGAGACAAAGATCAGATGCAAGAGATGAACTAGGGTTTGAGAGGAGAATGGTGCTGGTGAAGATGTTGATGGAGATTGCCCCCTTTCGATGAGAGGATCATTGGTGATGATGATGGTTTCGATTTCCCCCTCTGGGAGGGAAGTTTCCCCGACAGATCAGCTCCGCCGGAGCCCTAGATTGGTTCTACCCAAGTTCCACCTCGAGACGGTGTCGCTTCGTCCCGAAAGCTTCCTCTTGAATTTTTTCAGGTAAAATCCTTGATATAGCAGAAGATGGGCACCGGGGGCCTGCCAGGTGGACAGCAAGGCAGGGGGCGCGCCCAGGGGGTTGGGTGCACCCCCCACCCATGTGGTTGCGTGGTGGGTCCCCTCTGGTGCTTTCTTCGCCCAATATTTTTTATATATTCCAAAATAATTGTCCATGATGTTTCAGGACTTTTGGAGTTGTGCAGAATAGGTCTCTCAGATTTGCTCCTTTTCCAGTCCAGAATTCCAGCTGCCGGCATTCTCTCTCCTCATGTAAACCTTGTAAAATAAGAGAGAAAAGGCATAAGTATTATACCATAATGTGTAATAACAGCCCATAATGCAATAACTATCAATATAAAAGCATGATGCAAAATGGACGTATGAGGCCCATGGAGGTCTCCTCCACCTCCTCTCAACTCTATAAATAGTCAGATATTCCCAAACCCCTAGCGGCCGCCGCAAGTTCCAGAACCATGAGATCCAATCTAGACCCCTATTCTGGAACATGATCATGGATGGGTTCATCATCCTCATTGGTGCTCCTCCGATGATGCGTGAGTCGTTCACCATAGACCTACGGGTCCGTAGGCAGTAGCTAGATGGCTTCTTCTCTTTTTTTTATTCTCAATACAATGTTCTTCTCGATGTTCTTGGAGATCTATATGATGTAATGACTTTTTGCGGTGTGTTTGTTGGGATCCGATGAATTGCGAGTTTATGATTAGATCTATCTATGAATATTATTTGAGTCCTCTTTGATCTCTTATATGCATGATTATTATAGACTCGTATTTCTTCTACGAAACTTTGGTTTGGTTTGGCCAACTAGATTGATTTTTGTTGCAATGTGAAGAGGGGCTTTGTGATGGATTCGATCTTGCAGTGTCCTCACCCAGTGACAGAAGGGGTAGCGTGGCACGTATGTATCGTTGCTATTAAACATAAAAACTTGGAGTCTATTCCTACATTAATAGATCTTGTCGACATCATGTCATCGTTCTTATTGCATTACCCCGTTTCTTCATGAACTTAATACACTAGATGCAGGCAGGAGTCGGTCTACTAATCTTGGATGTGATGTCTATATACATGTTCATTGCTTTGGATATCGTCATAATTATTTGCTCTTATATCAATTGCCCAACAGTAATTTATTTACCCATCGTATACTATTTTCTCAAGAGAAGCCACTAGTGAAATCTACGGCCCTCGGATCTATCTTTTATCATATTGCTTTCAGATCTATTATTCCAAAAACCCAAAAATACCTTGCTTAACTTTTTTCTTTACTTATTTTATTTTGTGTTTTTGCTAGATCCAATTATACAATCTTATAGAAATCAATCTATCTTTTTACGGTGGAGGGATTGACAACCCCTCTTACTTGTCAGGTTGCAAGTATTTGTTCTTTGTGTGCAGGTACCGTTTATATGGTGTTGCTTGATTCTCTTACTGGACTGATAACCTTGGTTTCATAACTGAGGGAAATACCTATCGTAGCTATACTGCATCATCTCTTCCTCTTTGG
>NC_041388.1:520312870-520329163 GCF_002162155.2 Triticum dicoccoides
GCCCCCTCTTGTCGACAATACCGATCCTTAATTTCAAAGTCCCACAGTCACTAAAACCCCTTACAATCTTTATGATAAATTATATCTGAATCAAAGAGCCATTAGTTTTCCTAATACCGAAACCAAGGTGCCATCATGTATCGAACTAGAAGATAACCGGTGCGTTGCACGGGATGATAGAGTGAAAATATGAATACTTAGCTTGATGATATGAATAATTGTGAGAATGATGTGGTGGCCAATGATTTGGCAGCCATGCCTGATTTGTTGATGTAAAAGGGTTGCATGCATGGAAAAAAATTTAGTGGGGTCGTGAATTAATGGCATGGCATACATGCATGGTTGCAACTATTTAAGAATAGAAGATTATAGAGAGCCCATTAGATTGATCTTAGAGGGTGTTTGTTTGCTGGGACTTATTGGTCTAGCGATTTAAATAAGTCCCTATAAGTCTCGTCTAAACTAAACAGAAGGGACTTATAGGGACTTAAAGTAGACATATGGGACTTATGAAATAAGACTCTCAAGGAGGGACTTATAGGGACTTATAGTTGTAATATGGCCTTATAGAGACTTATAAATTCCAGAACCCAAACAGGTAGGAACTTTTTAGGGACTTGAGACTTATAAGTTGGAACTAAAGAAAAGTCCTAGGACTTATGAACCAAATAGGGCCTAAGCTCGTTCTGTTCAACCGAACATTCATGATTCATCTCTAGCAGCACAAGATACACCAATACAAGTACTACTTAAGTTGTCAAAAATACAGGACATGTATATATTACACAATAGTATAACAAGCACTCTCCATTCAAAATGAAAAAAAATAAATCAACAGTATAACAAGCATATAACACTAGCAACACACGTGCGTACATATACCCAATCCGTACGTATAGATCCAAACAAGCCTTCACTGGTCACTGTTTACAATATAGATCTTGGAACGAAGTGATGTTGAATCAGTTGCTCTGATTTATTCCATGGAGACACGAAGCAAAGGCGTCAGATTTACCATGCATGGCATCGGCCGTACGCGGGAGTTGTCTCGTGAGTCGTGATGCTCACGAGATAACGTAGGGGAGCTCTAGGCTCTATAGCTAGGCGCTGTCGCGTAGCCGCTGGAGTAGTGCGGAGCGGAGGGCGGCGCCGTCGTTGTGCTGCAGCGCGGCTGGCACGTCCACGACGACGTCCTGCACCGTCGCGCCCTGCACGCGGCTCACGCACGCGTGCTGCACCTGCAGCTCCAGCGACCGGAGCGCGCTCATCAGCCGCGCCGGCGCGTGCGGGGCGGACCCCGCGGCCGTGGCCACGCGCACTGCGGCGGCGTCTCGCCCCACCATCCGCACCTCCACTGTCTCGTCACCTGCTAGAAAGTTCTGGATGGAGGCGCCGCCACCGCCAAGGGAGGCCGAGTTAGTGTCCCACCTCGCGGCGGCCGCCTGCTTGCTCTCGTCCTCGAGCCGGGCCACACGGGCGCGCAGCTCGGCGATGTATGCGGCGGCGTCGGCGAGGAGGGAGGCCTTGTCCATGCGGGACACGGTGGGGACTGCAGCGCGCAGGTCGCAGAACCGGCGGTTCAGTTTGTCGCGGCGCTGCCGCTCGGCCTCAACGTGGCTGACAGTGGGGCCCTCGGGGCGTGGCCCGGGCTTCCTCCCACGCCGCTTGGCCGCCGGCCGCGGCGTCGACTCCGTGGAGCCAGGGAGGCTCGCCGCGGGGAGCTCCGAGAGCTCGGAGTCCGGGGACAGCAGGGACCCCGCGGGCCACAGATCCCCCGTGTCCTCGCTCTTTGCCGGCACGACGACGTCGCCGAGCAACCATTGCTCGGGGACCTCGCAGGAAGTGAACTCAATAAACTGGTGGTGGTGGTGCTCGTACTGGCCGGACGGCGGCGAGACTGGGAAGAAGGAGGAGCACGGGGAGAGCAGCTCGTCGTCCATAGCCGGCGCAACGTGCGTGCGTGTCGCTCCAAGAACTCGCAAGTGGAGATGCGTACCTGTAGTTCCACTCCGCTATGGCCATGTATTTATACCGGTGGCACATTAGCGGCTGAGACCTTGCATATACGTTTATCTCACGGAAATGGCTTCCTTCGTTATCGATTTATCTTTGCCCCGCAAAAAACATGTCCATGTGGGCCCGGGCTTGAGATCTTGATTGAGCCAATAGATGACAATTAGGTTAGCTAGCAGTTGTGTAGTCACTAATCAGTTTTTTTTTGCGTGAAAGAAACTTATCATTCATCCGTCGTTATGTTTACATTCAGAAATGACAATACTAGCTATTTCCACAGGGGAGTTTCGAAGCCAACAGGCTGTTGCGAGCGCCCCATACAAGCAAGGGTGTGACTCGCTACATTCGCATGTCTGCTGATTTTAGCTAGACTAATGTTCCTTTCATGAGCCAGAATCCTTCTGATCTCATTGACCTGATTCGCATACCTCGAGCGCTCAACATCTTTAGACTGCACCATCTTCAACAACTCAGCGCAGTCCGTCTCCACAACCAACAGCAAATTGGACCAGTGGAGCGCAAGTCGAAGCCCTTTGTCCATGGCCGCCATCTCTGCTTCCAGAGGATCACCACAATTAAAGACCACCCGTGTCGCAGCGAAGATGACCACTCCTTCATGATCCCACAGGATCATCCCAGCCCCGGCTGTACCATCCTCATTCAAGAAAGCACCATCTATATTCAACTTAGCATAATTCACATCAGGGGCCTTCCATTGCGGCGTTACTGTTGTTTTATGTGTGTTCTTTGACATGCTTCCCAGGTAATCGATCACTTGATTACCCTTCGTAACGTCCGCTTCGGGATGCTGCCGTATTGCAAGTAGTGTAGTGATATAACTCGAGAGGAAACAACGCAAGGCCTCAATCGGGATCAGGGGTTTATAATGTGTAGTCACTAATCAGTTAGTCAGTATGTGAGAAAATGAGAGAAGAAACGAGCAAGTTAAACTGCAGTGATGAGCTAGACAACCAATAACCTGCACATACATATTGAAAATGGATAATCACTTACTCACAAGAAGTCGTCGACGCGCCACTGTCACTGCTCCTAAATCGGAGCTGACTCGACCTTGTCGATTACAGCCAGGAAGTTTTCGTGCACGTGCCCCTAAGGACTAGCGCCGTGGAGCCACGGTCGTCGTCGTTGAACTCTTGCATAGACCTGAAGCACCTGACACCAAAACTCGCCACATGATGAGAAATCCTAACCTCATCGCCTGAAGAAGACGACAGGAATCTACGTCGAAGCTTCATCGACTACGTCCAGACAGACGAACCAGGAGGATCGGAGTCCGGAAGACTGACTCGAAGAAAAAGTGTTGCCGTCCGCTTGAGCGCCGCACCTGCGAGGAATAAAAAGCCTAACCTAAACTACTAACTGGAGTGAAGCCATCGAAATTCCCCTCCGAGCCACTGGCCACCGAAGCGGCAGATAGAGGGGAGGTGAACCCACGGGCTCGCCGGTGAATATTGGATGGGAGAGTTTTCCCTAGCCGTCCCTAGGGTTAAGATGGAAACGACTCACCAAGAGTTTTTTTCTTACCCGCGGGAAATGACCTTGATCGAGAATTTTGACATAAAACACATCATTTAAGTTAACTACGGCAAATCATGCATGTAGAGGATGAATTCAAGTATATATGTGCAAGTTAATTTTGAAACTTAAACATAAACATAATCATTTAAGTTTCAAGATTGTTGTTTCGATATACTCCTCCTTCCAAAATATATGTCTTTTTAGAGATTCAAATTAAGATTACATATGGAGCAAAATGAGTGAATTTAGACATTAAAGTATGTATAAATACATGCGTATGTAGTTTTTATTGAAATCTTTAAAAGGACTTATATTTAGGAACGGAGGAAGTAAGTTTTTGTGACTTACACTATGCTTCGACTAATTTGCATTTACATCCAGATACTTATATCCATTCTCTACATGATTATCACAAAAAGAGAACCATATATTTCTTAAAACACGAGTAAACGGCAGGGTCAGCCTATTGTCCCAAGCCATGCATGCAGCAACTATCTAGCCTTACGGTTTTTTTAAAGAAAAATCTAGCCTTACGTATGTGTGTGACCTATTGACCTTTCTCCCAAGGGATGCATGCAGGGCCTAGTTCGATCTGCCAGCTACAGCCATGGGCCATGAAAGCACCTGGGGCGATGGGGCAAAAGGTGCCGGGCCAGCTGGGCTTGATGCATTACGTTTTCTAACTTCCTATGCAAAATGGGAAATAATTTGCGGATGCAAGCAGTATGTTTGCACCACAAACAGATGGCACTGACTATGTAGATGTTGGTTTGAACAAGCCGAGGTCCCGAATTGCAGCGGCGCCCCCTTGTTCGTCTGTATGGATACCACCGCCAGAGGATCACTCGAAGATACATGTGGATGCAGCAATTCCGCGTGCAGGAGGGTATGGAGCGGTAGGAGCTGTGTGCCATGATTTCTCAGGAATTTCTGAGGGAGCATCTGTGGTTGTCTTCAGAAAACATTGATGACCCTGTAGTTCTCAAAGCCATGGCGATTAGCGAAGCACTAGCATTGTAAGACGATCTATGCATTCAAAGAATTCAAGTGGCCTCAGATTGCAAGAGGACAGTGAAAGCTATCAAGGGAGGGACAGCGGCATCTTTATGGAGCAATTGTCCATGAAATCAAGGCCCGGGCTACGTCTTTTAATTCTTGTATCTTTAGGTATAAATTTAGAACCTCAAGTACCAAGGCTCACAAACAAGCAAAGCATGGACGCTCAAGGTTGGCCGCCATGTTTGATTAGGTCAATTCGGAGAACTTTTATTCGTCCCTGTAAATTGTGTGACGTTTAAATAAATCTTTGCGAGTTTGCCTAAAAAAATGTAGATGTTGGCTAAAAACTAATTGGGACTCGGCCGATTTTGCTGGACCGTTAGATTTTCATCCAACGACCATCCAACCTTTGTCTTTCTTCAGCGCCTCCTCTTTTGACCTATTGATCGGTGCCGTCTACGGCACTCCTGCACGTGCCTTGTTGTTACACCATGTTCTCGTTGTTGACTCTGCCGCGTTGCCACCATTCCGGCATTCCGTCTAACCCTCCCCCCCTCTCCACCATCACCATCCTTCTTCTCCGGTACCCGTAGCCCACCCTGCTTCCCGAAAGTCAAGCCTCCCACTTGCTCTCATCGGGAACGTCATGGCTGCGACATCCCTATCTCCACCTCACTGAAGCCTCGAGTTCACCCAAGACGGGTATGCGGCTGACCTCGTCGGCCTCGGAGCTTCAGGCTGCCTCACCCTCACCAAGGAAAATCGGCTGACGCGTTTGCCATTTTTTAAGCATGTTACTAATAGCAAACATGCATACATAAACAATTGCAAGTGCAAAGCAGCTGGGGCACGTAGAGGGAAGGAGAAGTAGAAGGGGAAGAGGACTATGGCACTGTGGGACCAATGAAGCTGTGGTCCGTGCACGGCAAAGGCCCATTGGACTTAGTCACCTAAGTGATTTTTTGTATGCACTCCTATATAAGTTGATGCACTGGCCGATCCTCAAAAGAAACTGTTGGAAATATTAGCACTTTTTTTATTAGACTAATCCATGAGTAAATAGTAAACATGACAAATACAACATGCATTTCATACCGATAACTAAGTGTACTAGCACATACAGTACATAGAATCGAACCATCTATGACCGGAACATATACGGCTAGGTTATGCACGAGTCAATGAGGGATGAACAAATTATACCCTTCGGTTGGCCAAGCCAACGCGGAAGCAGAGGCACGAAGATGAGGGCAGATCAGGAGCAATCGTCGCGTCGAGACGCAACTAGCACATGGTCCAACGTCTCGGATAGTGGCACCGCGGCGCACGTGCGCGTCAAGGCGAGGCGGGTGACGGAGGAGGAGGAGTGCGCATGTACCACTCCTCTTCCCAAGCTCCCAATGACAAGTGCTAGAGCAGCCCTTATAAAAGAGTAAACTGTTCTCAATTAGCAAGATGGTACTAAACTTCCCATCATATCCTTCACGGGCCTCAAGATTAACTAGCAAGGTAGTATTTTACTGGTCTTTGGAGATCAGCAGCTCCATTGCACTCGGTCAGACTCCTTAGTCAATAATTTTCACTGCTGACAAAATGAAGATAATTTAAACAAACAGTCAGCAGGTTTGTTGCGGAAAATATGATCAGTAGTAAATTTGCTACTAGTAGTTCAAAGAGTCCAGCACATCCCGGCAAAACCAAATATAAATAAGCGCATATTCAGGCCCGTCAGCTGATTCACTACGGTTCGAAGCTCAACAAAGTACGAAAGGTGCAGTTAACATCCAACCACGATCGGATGCCACTCCAGAATAGCTTAGCCAAATCACATGGTGTACACGTTCCACCCCAGGAAACGGTCTGTTTATTCCTAATTTAATAGCCGAACAGTACAAAAAGTTACCCAGAATATTTAAATCATTAATCCATCTGTGTGACCTATTCGAGCTCTGAAATCTGGCCACACAGGGTAGGTCGATCTAGAGCGATGTGTTGGTGAGAAAGGGACTGGGCAGGTTTTGTCCTTGGCCCGTGATTATGGATTTAATAATTGGGCAATAGAGGTAACAGAGAGATTCCCTCTCCCTCCCCCGCCCTCCCTCCCGAGTTGCCCCCGCGCGGCGACCGGTGGGAACCCTAAAATCCAGCGCCGCCACCCCCTTCCTTTCTCCCCCCGCCTCATCCGCCTCCGCCCTAGGCCTCGGTCGGGCAAAGCCCGACCGGAGCCGGCGGCGGCGGGGCCAGTTCGTTCCCTCGGTGGCTGGGGTTGGTGATATGCGGCTCCTCCATCCTGGGCGCGACGCAGGTGCCGGGCGTCGTGGCGCGGCAGTGTGCGGGCACCATGGTGGTCGCCAATGCGGCTGCTAGGCTTCGGGCATCATTGCAGGTGGCGGGCGTGCGGAAGCAGTGGCGGCAGCTTTGGATCCAGATCTGCTCGGGCTGTTGTTTCCCACGGTGCGGGCCGAGGGCGGCGGGGCTGGTGGTGCGCCCCTGGCCACGACGGCTGGCTTGCCGGCAGGCGGCGCGGGTGTAGAAGGCCCAGGCTGTCTGCTATGGCTCCGTCGGGTGGTCGTGGTGGCTAGCCATGGGGGCTCTGCCTAGCCTGGGCGTTGGTGCCTCGGTTGGGTAGGGGGACGGTGCGGGCCTGCTGTGTTGTGGCGGTGTGGCAGCAGTAGCATTGCATGTGGCGTGGGGCGGCGGTGGCGACTCCCCTCTCCTGGATGTGTGCCGGTGATGGCTCAGATCTAGGGTTCGTGCCCGGGCGAGCCTGGTTGGAGCCCGGGGCGGATCGAAGCAGTTGCTTCGAGTAGGTAAGGTCGGGCTTGGCCCAAAATGTGCTCGTGGGTCTTCTCATGGGTATGGTGTTCGGTGGTGGCGGTGGTCGTCGTGGTAGAGTTGCGTCGGGATACGGATCGGCGTCGGTGACCATGAACATGGTGTCGTGTGAGCTCGCTTGGACAAGGGCTTGGAGCTGGCTCATCGGCGGCCGTCGGCAGCCTTGGAGTCGTGTCCCTCCTAGTCCACCGGGATTGGCTAGGGACGTAGGTGTGGGTGCCTCCTACGATGGACGCGCCTACCTAGACTCAGGGACTGATGCCGGGCTAGAAGTAGATGAAATGCCATCGCTTCTCCTGCCATGTTTGAGTGTGTTGTGATGTGCCTGGCATACTCTATCTAGCGACAAGGACACGGGGGGCGGTGTCCCCGGATGGCGGTTCGCATGGTTGCTCTCCGGCGGGCACCATTGCGATGGTGGTGGCTCTCCTCCTGGGTTGTGTGGATAATGGGAGGT
Organism: Triticum dicoccoides; assembly: GCF_002162155.2. Taxonomy (NCBI): domain Eukaryota; kingdom Viridiplantae; phylum Streptophyta; class Magnoliopsida; order Poales; family Poaceae; genus Triticum; species Triticum dicoccoides. The sequence continues at coordinate 520,320,714 of NC_041388.1, forward strand.
GTTGCGGCGGGTAGCTCGAATGTACCCTTCTATCGGTGGGGTGACATCCTGATCTGGATCGGGGATCTAGCACTGCCGCATTCCTCCTGGCGACCTTCTGGTGGTACGGGTGAGTTGCGGAGCGAAAGCTCTGTGCTTTGGCGCCGACGACGGCGACACCCGTGGGTGCCGCGTTTTTCTTGAAGACGTAGTCGAGGTTCTTCTCTCCGTGTCAGGGCTCCGAATGAAGACCTTTGTCCGGTGTGGACTCGGCAACGGCGACGCTTTGCGCCGCGTTCCCTCTTGGGGGCATTGTGGTGGAGCCCAGGTTTGCTAGGTTGTAGCATGGGTGTGTCTAGTTCTCTTGGTGTGCTTTGTTGGTAGTAGTCATGTCGTTCTTCGTGTGTCGGCTATCTCAGGATCGGCTTTGTAAGAGGGATACCTCACCATTTTGTATCCTTCGGTCGTGTACTTGTTTGATTGTTGCTTTATCTATAAAAAGGGCAAAAGCCTATTTTGAGTCTTTGGTCCGTAGCAAACGACAGAAGGAGGACAGGACAGAATGATAATGTACTGCGTGGGTCTTGGTGCAAGCCTTCTCGCTTCACATCTTTCCCTTTCCAGGAAGCACCTGTGCTAATTGCCATGCTGAAACTAACCTCCGACGTGCCGGCTGGCTGGCAAATCGCACGTCACCCCGCTTCGCGCATCAGACGATCGATCGACGCCCTTGGAACAAGTCAAAAAGATCCGATCACAGTCATATCGTACTGCTTGGGAACTTGAGATAAGCGACGCGTCACGATCCGGAAAATGACGGATGATGCGCGCCACGCCAAATCTACACGTACGTACGTACGATCGATTAGATGACAGGTAGACGGATAGATACGGGGAAGTTACGCCAGGCCATGGGCTTAAGTTTCTTGCAGGTTATCTCGGCTGACGGTGACATCGATCGATGTAACTCTCACTCGATTTGACGGCGCGGTCTGCTAATTGGATCCATCCTTATCGGTATAGCTACTTGTTTTGACTAGGCGCGCGCTACGCAACAAGCCAGGCAAGAATCCAAGAGAAACACAGCTTCAGCCTTCATCAGGTGACAAACACCAGACGAACACGGCACATGCTTCAGCTAATAACTACTCCCTTCGTTTTAAAATAAGTGTCTTAATCTTAATAGTACAACTCGATACTAAAATTAATATAAGGTTAAGACATTTATTTTGGAACGAAAGAAGTATATAAGTTAGTTAGAGTATTAACTACGTGCGTCCGTTCTGAGCTTTGCTCATTGTTGTCGTCATGCAGCCCGGACAGCGATTTATGCACGGACTATTAGGGTTTAGTATGATTGTCTAGTGCACATGTACCGCCGGTTTAGAACATCTTTTCGGTTCTTGGATCCATAGGAAAATTAGCTTACAACCATAAAAGTAGGAAATTTTCATGAGGTACCACTATTCATCCGTTTGATTGAAAGAAAGAAAAAAAATGGTGAATGTTTTTCCTGGGATTAAGTTTCATAGGAAAAACAAAGAAACATTACATTCCTGTGCATAAAAGAATGAGGAAAAGTTCATAGGTGGCATAATATTAACTGCATGTGCTTTACCCATAATTTGATCATAGTTTTTACTATTCCCTTGTTTTTCTATTCCTGTGAATCAAAGACCCATTTCTACAAATTCCTAATTTTCCACAGCCTCCATTTTGCACATGCAACCTTATGATATTCCTTTTTTGATAAAGGATGGATTTTATTGACTCAAAATAAAGCATCAAGAGGATACAAGCATTATGAGCACACACCCGGCCTCTGCATAGCTAGAATGCACACAGTCAACACACACACACACACACACACACACACACACACACAACGCCGGCAACTAGCAAAGTCATATATGACCAAAGCTATGCGTAGGCGAGGAAAAAAACCAAAGTGATCAAATTCGTGATCGGCAAACTATAGCAATAATCATATCCGCACCAATCATCTCATTACTCCACTCGAACGACGAAATTCTCCAACAGCAACAGCCTCAAGAGGGAAGCGACACTGACGCAGTCGCCGTCACCGGATCCAACCATCAAGGCCAGAATCTAGGTTTTTACCCTGAAGAACCAGTCAGAGCTTATCCGAGCAATGCCTTCAAGAAGGTTATGACGCAAAATAAAACATTGCCACTGACAGGTATAACCAACAGGGTCAGACCAAGGCTTTCAACCCGGAGCTCAAGACCGAGTGCACATATATAGCACCATCATCGAAGTCACTCGTGTGTTGTCGTCACCATTTTTTCGCGATCCCAGCAGCTAAATGCGATGTGCGACTGCCGCCACTGCACCACCATCCCTCTATATCAAGCCTTCAACCATAGTTTGTATCTCACCGCTGAAGTCAATCATCACATCTAAAAAGATGAACACTCTCTGAAGACCTTGCGGTGACCACTGCCGTCGTGGAGCCGCAGGAGGTTGTTGTGGCATAGTGCAGGCACCGCCGTCCTGCCGACCAGATCTTGATCACCACACCGCCATCTGAGGCCAATGTACCCACCTTGAGACAAGCAAACCCTGTCGTATGCAACCGAGCTGGGGAAGCCAAATCTGATAGTGAACCCTATCCAGCCATCCTACACAGCCAAGCATAGGATCGGCCAGGCGCGCACATCTATGGGCTGGAGAAGCCACTTGCTCGTCGCAGCCAATGGCCGCCACAAGAGGCAGCAACACACGAGAAGGCCAATCTCCGATGCACTCGAGATGACAGGCATGGATCTGACGCCACCACCACCCAGCACACCAGCCGCGCTCGAGCGACAGCTGCACGGCGCGCGGACGCGGAGATGGGCCACAGGCCCGGCCTTGCCGGAACTGAGCAACCGCGCCAAAACATCGCCGCCGCCGTCACCGAGGTGGGCTCCGCTGTGCCCGAGTCCACCCCCACGACGCGAGCAAGATCCCCGCCGCCGTCGTCGGCCCAGCGGCGGCGGAGAGAAGAGGAAACTTTTTGTGTGTGGCGGCGCTAGGTTTTCAGTCTGCTCGAATCGCGCGCATAGGAGCGACGCGGGGCCTTTTCGGAAATGTCCTCGAACCTTACTCACTCACCTATGTTTTTTATATTGTTAATCAAAGGGGTCCTTAGTGTTTCTGGCGAACACGTGTGACCTAACATTTGGTGACATGAATCAGAGTTTATAGGCCCATTTGAAACGAAGGGAAAAGTATGAGAATTTTGGATTATTATAGGCTTCCTAAAGGAATTTTTCATGTGATACCGTTTGGAATATAGGAATTGCTATCCAACAGTTCTTTGAAATTCCTATGGAATGGGCTATTCCAAAGGAATTTTGAAGGAAACTAAACATGAGGTCCTACCTCATGTTTTCTTCTGTTTGTATCTACAGTTATTATGTGTTTTCCTGAGTAAGGACTCTGTGTACACAATTCTTGTGTATTTTCCCGAGTAACATTCAAATGACAGTTCTCGCAAAAAAACATTCAAATGACAGTTGTGTACTTTCATGTGATTTTAGGTCCTGTACAAAGCCAATATACATGACATCTCAATTCATGTATTTCTCACATTCCGACATTTCGAGTTCCTGCATTTGAAACTCTTCATTACTGACGGGGTTTTCTATCCTGGCTGACTGTTGTTGGAACTACATGACCCATGGGTCAAGTATAATGAGTTCTAAATTTGTGTTTCCCTTTCTTCGAGTATGTATTCCAATTAGGACCTTTTTTTTTATTCACGGGGTTTTCGGATCGCAGGATAGAAACACACAGGATTGCAGTGTCATGTATATTTGTATCTTACGTTTTTTTGGAAGATGTCTTATAGGAATTAGATGTTTTTTTTTGGTTGCATCAAAGAAAGACTAAGGATTTTTTATAACAGATTTGGGTACAAAGAAAAGCTTAGGAAAATTTTCTATAGGATTTAGTCTAAGAATTGAAGGTCCAACATAGAAAACTTTCCTAAGGACTCTAATCCTCCAGAATTTCAATGAAAATCATTTGACATCGAAGAGGACCCAAGATTCAAAAAAGAACTACATGACAACGCTATCATTTCAACTGCAAGCATGTCTTCCTGCATATAACATGAGCAGAGCATAAGTTTCAAAAAAAAAAAAAACATGAGCAGAGCAATTCATGTATAGATAGAAACGATCTGGATCTCTTTTGGTCGAAGAACGACCTAGACACACATACTCCAAAGATCGGTGTACTCATGGAAGTCCAAAGATTAGCGTATTCATGGAAGTCCAGAGACCTGAACAGAGCTCCAGATACGGTCCATCCAACATACTAGTTCTTAGATGCTCCTGGCTGACCTAGGCCAACTTCAAGAACAGACTCAAAATCAGTTGGTGTGCGAGCCCACCCGAAACAATATTATCATTGCCATATTTGATCTTACAATGACACATGCCCTAGATGTTACGCATGCTCATCTGTGCATGTGATCAGCTCCTTTCGTTGTCGCATTACATAGCAAGGTTACTTTTTTTTCGAAAAGGGGAGATTCCCCGGCCTCTGCATCGGAACTATGCATACTGCCACATAGCAAGGTTATTGTCTGATTTTTCTTGTTTACCATAGTGTTTTTTGGATTTCATATACCTCAATCGTCAATCAACTGGGAATTTAGAAATGAAAAACATGGTACCACACGGTCAGTGTGGTCGGCCAGCAATCTCTACACCAGAAAAACTAAGAAGATCAGTACTACTAGCTCTCAGTCAATAGCAGTGCATCCTTGTTCCCATCGACTAGCCATACCCGTTCCTGTTGATTTGGATCGCCGGCCGCTATGTCCCCGTCGCCCAGATCGGGAAGGATGTGAGCCCGACAACAACCAAAATACAAAAAACATTATCAGCAGAGTGGCCTTGACACTGTAGCTGTTGAATTTGACATAGCGACGGAGAACGACCGGACAGGTTCTGATCGGACGCGAGAGCGCGTAAGGCGATCGAGGCGATGTGACGCTCGGGTGCAATGCTCTCGGCTGCACCAAGCGGTCCAAACGACCCGCAGTGTTTGAACTTTGAAGGTAGTTGTAGTAGCTAGACGGGCGAAATGAGCTGAGCAGCTTAGAGCATCTCCAACCGTTGCCCTGAGGGGGCGCGTAAAATCGTCGCCTTGGGGGCGAGCCGGCGCTAAACTCGATGTGAGGCTTTCGGGTCCCCAACCGTCGGTCCCAAGGTCGTTCCAAGAAGACGTTTTTTTTTAAAAAATCGGCTAAAAATTGGCAAACTAGACAAATATTGGTCTAAAATTTGGTGATTACATAAAAACTAGACAAACATGACATTATATAACAAAGTTAAAAAAGAGGCCTCAACTACTACTACGGGTCGAAGAATGCCTTGAGCGCGGCGAAGTCGCCGACGCCGCTGCCATCCTCGCCGTCGTCCTCGTCGGCCTTCTCCTCCTTGACGCGGCCGCCCGCGTCATCGTCGCTGTCGTCGAAGACGATGATGCCTCCCTCGTTGTGGCCACGGCGTCGAGCTTTGAACTGCTTGTAGGCACGGCGCTGCCGCTCCAGCTCCGTCCGCGCGCAGTCTTCACGCACCCATTTTAGGGCCGCCGCGTCGTCGAGCTCCTTCTTGACGACGGCGAGCACCGGCTCCGTCTTCACGGTGACGAGCCCTGGCTCCATCTTCGGTTTGGCGTACCGGGAGGAGCCGCGCCCGCCGCCCTCATTGATGACGATGCCGGCGTTGCGGGTGCGCCGGCCGAGCAGTGTCTCCGCTGCGGGCTCGGCCTTGACGCCGAACACCATCGGCGAGCCGGAGGAGTGGGAAGAGGAGCGGGAGGAGGAGTGGGAGGACGAGGATGAGGAGGAGCCGAACCTCCTGGGCATCCATTGCCCGGCGCTCCGGCGGGGGACTGGGGCGGCCGCAGCAGGGTACGTCAGCGGTGGGTGGTTGCCGCCCTCGAGGTGCCGAAGAACCTCGTGCAGCGTGCGGCTAGGGGCGCCCCACCACAGGCACCGCCCCTCGCTATTCTTGACGCCCCACCACCGGGGCCCCATTGGTGGAGGCCAGCCGCCGCTGCTAGAAGTACGCTGCCCACGTCGCGTGGTTGTCGGCGGCGTACTGCGGGAGGGCGCGCTGCTCCTCCGTCAGCGACGCCCGCACGCAGTCAACCTCGTCGGCGAAGTAGTCCGTGCGCGCGTTGACGTCGGGCACCGGGGGGATGGGGACGCCACCGGCGCTGAGCCTCCACCCGCCCGGCCCTGCACGCATGTCGGGGCGGCGTCGGGATGTTCGCCTCGAAGAGGAGGTACGCCTCCCACGCGTGCAGCGAGCGGCGGCCGAAGCCGTGGGCCGTCGCGGCGTCGCTGGGGAATCGCTCGCCCATCGTCGCCGGGGAGGGGAGGCTCGGCTTGGGGAGAGAGGGGAGGATCGTCGGCGACAGGTGCGCATGGAAAGAGGGAGGCAGAGCATGGCGGGGTGTGGCCAGAGGCGAGGGCTAGGCATCGGCTTTTATAGCCGGGCGCCGTGTGTACGTGTGGCAGTAGGGAGGCGTCGCCGCGCCGCCCGTGAGAAATCAATAGAAGGCTAACCGGCGACAGCCTTGACATTGATTTCCCGCGAGAAACCGAGACGGTGTGAGGACGATGAGGCGACCGTCGCTGACGCGGCGGGCCCGTGGTTTTTGCTTGTTGATGGTAAAAAATGGTCGCAGAGGGGGGAGGAGGGGGAGGGGTTGAGAACGCGGCTGAAGATGCTCTTAGCAGACTTGACGGTGCGGTGACAGCCGCCGGCGGGGAGCCCCAGCTGCGTGTTCATGGCATCCCGATCTTATCCGATCCTCTGTTGCCCATGCAGGTGCTTGCTAGCTCGACCCCCCACGTACGTGAGTGACGTCTCTACCGGTACTGGTAGATTCTGCACGGCCACAGCCGGTCCCCGGAGCTACGTACTACGCACGTACGAGAGCGAAACCTACGGGTACGGTTTGTGTTTGGACCGGCGCTGCCGTCTGCTTCCCCTTGTCTCAACACGCGGGGTGGATGTTCCCGTGCACCTCCTTCGTCGTTCCCGTCCTTCGCATCGTCCTCGGAAGATACATGCGTCTCATCCACCACCGCGGCGATGGACGTACTCGACGGATCCAATGTGCAGTGTGCATGCATCACGGGTTAGCAATACTACCCCAAAAACTAGAGGCTCCTTCGATTCGAAGGAGTTTCATACAAATTTTGGAGGATTTGGATCCTTAAGAATTTTCCTATGCATGCTTGCTGTTTGATTCGTGGAATTAAAATCCTTACGAAAAATTTCTTGGAGAAAAAATTCCATCAACTCGAAACTTTTGATACAATTTATTTGCATTTTAAAACACTCTTTCATTCTAGCTTATGTAGTGTTATCTGGCGATTGTTTGCTAGGAGGCAAACCCCAGCGAACGCATCCCTCGCTGTACCCGTTCGCTGTTTCATATTTTCCTGGCAAACGTTCTTTTCTTTTCTTCAAAAAATGCAGACCAAGGTGCAGCTCCTCTGTAACGGCCAGGGGGACTTGCCAACCGACTGTAGAGGGGGGTTGTGAACATTTTGCGTTAAACTGCTATATGTATTAAATCTATTTTTCTTGCAAATTTGAATTTTTTTCATCTAAAATGTACCAAAAATCCCAGTTTTTTATTTTTCAAATAAAAAATCCCTATTTTTAGAGAAGGATTTTTCCAAACTTGCCATGTGGATTTTTTATTATACTTATGTAGCATGGCGATTTCTAGGTCTTTTGTAAAGCCCCAATGGCAATATTTTATTAAGAGTGCGGTATTTTAATAATTAGTAACATATCATGTTATTATTAACAGGATGACAGTTTTATTATTAGTAACATGACCTTTTTTTTCTTGTCAAGTGGGATGGCTGTTTTATTATTATTACGAGCATGACATTAAAATTATTAATAACATGAGATTTTTATTGTTAGGAGGATGGCAGTTTTATTATTGAGAGCATGGCATATTTATTATTGTTGGCATGGCATTTTTATTAGTATAAGAGGAAAGCTATTTTACTTTTATTGGCACGGAAAAAAGTTCACTGACATGGCATTTGTATGAACTTTTTGCACAATGAAATAAATAAAACCAAAAAATTACAGCATGCCATTTTTGTTTCTGGTCCTTGGAAAGAATAGAGAAAAAACCTTCTTCAAAACATGGCTTTTCACAATGAAACATATCCATGGAAGAATTCGTACAAAAATAGATTACATGACACTTTTTTAATCATGAAATTTTTGTAAATTATAAACTAACATGATATTTTTATAAAGTAGGATTGCATATTACAATTTTTGATGTTCATGCCAAGTATATATTTTATGTTTCCCCCTATTTTTATAACAAAAATATGTAATTTTTTTGTTCATGATTTTTAAAAAATAAAAAGTAAAGTAGACCTCTGGGCGCCCTTGCCCTCCCCT
>NC_041388.1:520329679-520387246 GCF_002162155.2 Triticum dicoccoides
GCAGCTCCCCAAGCGACCGAATTCATGCGAGGTGTGTTCTGATCATATGGGATAGTAAGATTCAAGACCAGTTAGTCCACAACCAACCGTGGACATGCTCACGCCCCGATACGGCCGTCCCGTCTTATCATCTACTACCTCCGTCTTGGTTTATTGGTCCCCTTCGCATTTTCTGTTAAAATTTGACCTTACATTTAATTAACAAAATATGAATGCATGTTACAAAAAATAATATCATTGAAAACTATGTTCAAATACGAATCCAACGATATAATTTTTTGTGATATGCATTATCATTTTGTTAGTTAAATAAATGATTAAAGTTTGACACAAAATACTAAAAAGACCAATAAATCAAGACAGAGGTAGTACTGTACTATGGAGCAAGCAGCAAGGGTTCCAAAATCATCATGGCAGTGACAGCCTCTCTACAGTGCTCTCCTTAACACAGCCCGCATCTTTCGGTGCTGTACGTACTTATGCTAGGAAAAAGCGCCCGCACAAAGCAAGAGCACAGTAACCATGAAAGATACCCTTGGCAAGCTAGGGAGGGGGTGGGAGTACCAGATAGTTTCCGGGCTAGGGAGGCAAGCTGGAAGGATCGGTTCTGCACCGTCAACAACGCCAACGGCACACAGACGTTTATGAGCAAATGCATCAAGCATGGCCATGGTTTAAATTCTCAACCTCACCATCACCGCCCATGCAGGCATAAAAATTCGGCCGGTCGTTGCGCTGGGTTCCCGGACAAACCAACAAACCAGACACAAAAAGTTCAAAAACTGAAACATGCGTCACACGAGCCTCTGTCCCAAAATCGAGTTGTCTGCACACAGTTTGGCATCCAACGCGATCTATATTCGTCTGCCGACCAATCCAGACATATTTTTTTGGCAAATCCGATACAAACAAAGAGGAACTTTGCAGGAGTCCGGACATCCACTTTGGGTCGAAAGCCACCACTTGCCCTATCCCCGTCGGATGGCAGAAGGTCGCTTGTTGTTGATGTTTTGGCCAAGATTTGCATGGGCCATTTGGCGGAAGGCTGCTGATTGGAAGGTGATTAGGTGTTTTGATAGAAGGATATTTGGCGGAAGGCTGCTGATTGGAAGGTGAGTAGGTGTTTTCATAGAAGGATATTTGGCGGAAGGCTAATAAATTAAGCATTGCATTTGGCGGAAAGCAATTCTTTTGGTGGAAGCTAAGCTAGCATGCATCAATTTGGCGGAAGCTACTATACATAATGTAATGCTAATATGAATTTATTTGGTGGAAACTAGCTACTATAATGCTAATTTTATCGTGTTTCATGAAAACTGTCCGGCTTATTGAAATCCGGTTTGAACTATATACATGTACGTTTGGATGGACGGCTCCCGCATCCGTGTTTGAACACCAGTCCAGACCGATTTTTCAACAAATACCGTGTCCGTTCACATGTCAGTGTTGGAGATGCCATAAGAGCGTTGGCGGAGCTGCGATAGACTAATTGTAGTTGGACGGGTCAGGCCAAACAAGTGAGCACAAACACTATTGGGGCCATGCTGGTGACATTGCTAGTTGGAGAGTGTTTACTCAGCGTAGCTCCACCATTTATTGGTGCCTAGGTTGTGCAGTTATCCAACTCGTGCGATCATACAACCAAACCAACTTGAGCGTGCCAATCTGCAAGCCATTGCGCCTGATTCAGATAGGCGCTCTCCCACCTTCATTTAAATGCTCCACCTCCCTGTTGTCTCAAATGTGGAATTTAATGGTGCCCAGGTTTTTTTATAGAATAGATACGATATATTCTAACTGAATTGAGGCATAGATATTACATATCTATATTCTAGGTGTTAATTTAAATTTAGGAAGTTCTTCATCAATATCTTCCGTTCTAGCAACGGCTACATGTGAGACTCCTTTTGTGGAATTAACGGCAAGTCCCAGCAGCAGATGAGCTTTCCTGCTGGTATGGTGACTTTGTGGTGAGCGGCAACCTGCATGATGCCTTGGCCATGTGAACTTGCATGGCTTCACATGTAACGATCTTCTTTGAATTGTATAAGTCTCATGAGCGTACACCTCGTCTAAACCTCACAAATTTGTGTTGTCATGACAAACGCATACTAATTGTTAACTTGTTCAAGGTTTGTGTGTGTTAACTCACTGATCAATGTTCATACTATTGTGATTGTAACTGACATGATGTCAATTGTATGTTGCTATCGAGAGTGTCAAAAATCAAGGTATCGATCTTCTGCAATATGCATAAGAAAATGTAGAAATGTCACTCTTCTCAATTATCGATATACGTTGATCTTCTAAATTAATCATTAGATACTTTCTCGAATTGTGAATAAAAAGCTTTCATATATAATGAAACTCTTAGTGATGATGTCAATGCATATTCAAACATCAATACTATGCAATCTTACATTCTTAAGAAGTTGGTCCCCACTACTAGCAATTCTCTCTACATGCACACTATCCACATCAGCATAATGACATGTCAGCGTCCTCAACATGTAGCCTCCACCTCAGCAGAAAAAAAAATCAACGAATCGTTAGGTTTCAATCTGACTGGGTCATCAGAATTGTTTTAGGCGTGGATTCAATATAGGCTACCCAACCGTCTGATCTCTTCTCATGATGTTTCCTCTCTTTTGCATGCGTAAGATCCCATGGTCACCGAAAAGAGTGGCCCCTTCCTCTTCTGCCTTCTGTAACTGACAGGTCAATCAAGCTAAAGACCAACCAAAGGTTCCCCAACGTCTAGAAACAGAGTATAGAACGGCCGTCTCTCTCCCTCGATTCATCCAAGGCCATCGACCCCCCTTTCCCTTATGGACAGTCCAGAGTGACGGCCGAGATCCCATCTCACTCCCCTCCTGTGGCCCCCCTCTTGAGATTCTCTGGGTTTCCCTCCGGCTATGTTCCATGATAACCCACAAGTATAGGGAATCAATTGTAGCCTCTTTCGATAAGTAACAGTGTCGAACCCAACGAGGAGCTAAAGGTAGAACAAATATTCCGTCAAGTTCTATCGACCACCGATACAACTCTACGCACGCTTAACGTTCGCTTTACCTAGAACAAGTATGAAACTAGAATTACATTGTAGGTGTGACGGGATAGGTTTGCAAGAATATAAAGAGCACGTAAATAAAAACTAGGGGCTGTTTTTAGGTAAAGAAGCAATAAAATTAGTATAGCGAGTGTGGAAAAGTGGTGGTAGGAGTTGCGAAAGTGTCCCTAAGAAATTGACTACTTTACTAGACCGATAGCAAGTTTTATGTGGGAGAGGCCAGTGCTAGCATGTCATCCCTGACTTGGAATTCTATGCACTTATGATTGGAACTACTAGCAAGCATCCACAACTACTAACATTCATTAAGGTAAAACCCAACCATAGCATTAAGATATATTGGTCCCCCTTCAATCCCGCATGCATCAATTTCTATGCTAGGTTGAAGCTTCTGTCACTCTTGCCCTCCAATACATAGTCCTATCAACATACAACTAACCCTATGGTGTGATCCACGCGCGCGCTCATATGATGGGCACCAAAGGACAACAACATAACCATAAGAAAATTAAACAAATCATAGCAATTCACCAATTACCGATAGGACAACAAAAATCTACTTAGACATCATAGGATGGCAACACATCATTGGATAATAATATGAAGCATAAAGCACCATGTTCAAGTCGAGGGTACAGCGGGTTGCGGGAGAGTGGACCGCTGTAGATAGATGGGGGAAGGTGATGAAGATGTTGGTGAAGATGACGGAGGTCTTGGTGTAGATCGCCATCACACGATGATGGCCCCGACGGCGTTCCGGCTCCACCGGGAGAGAGGCGGGAGAGGGCCCCCCTTCTTCTTCTTCTTCTTCTTCTTCTTCCTTGACCTTCTCCCTAGATGGGAGAAGGGTTTCCCCTCTGGTCCATGGCCTCCATGGTGGCGTAGGGGTGAGAGCCCCTCCGAGATTGGACCTGTCACTCTGTCTCTTTGTTTCTGCCTTTCATATTCTGCCCTGTCATCGTTTCTTATATTCCCGGAGATCGGTAACTCCGATTGGGCTGAAATTTGGACACGATTTTTATCCAGATATTAGATTTCTTGCGGCGAAAGAAGGGCACCAACTGCCTTACAGGGTGGCCACGAGGGCCCATGGCGCGCCTGACCCCCGGGGGCGCGCCCCCTGCCTCGTGGCCCCCTCGGAAATCGTCTCACATTGATTCTTCTTCCCAAAAATCACATATATTCCAAAAAAATCTCTTTTAGTTTTTATTCCATTTGGACTCCGTTTGATATTGATTTTTTGCGAAACAAGAAACATGCAACAAACAGGAACTGGCACTGGGCACTGGATCAATATGTTAGTCCCAAAAGTAGTATAAAAAGTTGCCAAATGTATATGAAAGTTGTAGAATATTGACATGGAACAATAAAAAATTATATATACGACGGAGACGTATCAGCAACCCTAAGCTTAATTCCTGCTCGTCCTCGAGTAGGTAAATGATAAAAAAGATAATTTTTGATGTGGAGTGCTACCTAGCATAATCTTGATCATGTATCTAATCATGGCATGAATATTAAGACACAAGTGATTCAAAGCAACAGTCTATCATTTGACATTAAGACAATAATACTTCAAGCATACTAATAAAGAATCATGTCTTTTCAAAAAAACATGTCCAAAGAAAGTTATCCTTACAAAATCATATGGTCTGGCTATGCTCCATCTTCACCACACAAAGCATTCAAATCATGCACAACCCCGATGACAAGCCAAGCAATTATTTCATACGTTTGATGTTCTCAAACCTTTTCAACTTTCACGCAATACATGAGCGTGAGCCATGGATATCTTACTATAGGTGGAATATAATATGATGGTGGAGGTTGTGTGGAGAAGACAAAAAGGGAGAAAGTCTCACATCGACGCGGCTAATCAACGGGCTATGGAGATGTCTATCAATTGATGTCAATGCGAGGAGTAGGGATTGCCATGCAACGGATGCACTAAGAGCTATAAGTGTATGAAAGCTCAAATTGAAACTAAGTGGGTGTGCATCCAACTTGCTTGCTCATGAAGACCTAGGGCATTTGAGGAACCCCAGCTTTGGAATATACAAGCCAAGTTCTACAATGAAAATTCCCACTAGTATATGCAAGTGATAACTAAAGAGACTCTCTATATGAAGAACATGTTGCTACTCTAAAGCACAAGTGTGGTAAAAGGATAGTAACATTGTCCCTTCTCTCTTTTCTCTCATTTTTTATTTTTTCCTCTTTTTTCTTTCTCTCTCCTTTTCTTTTTAGGCTTCTTTGGCCTCTCTCCTTTGGGGGGGGGTGTTCTTTGGCCACTTTTATTTTGATAACCTCACATGGTACAATGTTCTAATAATGATGATCATCACACTTTTATTTACTTAGAACTCAATATTACAACTCGATACTAGAACACAGATATGACTCTATATGAATGCCTCCGGCGGTGTACCGAGATGTGCAATGATCTAGTGTAGCAATGACATCAAAAAATGGACAAGCCATGAAAACATCATGCTAGCTATCTTACGATCATGCAAAGCAATGTGACAATAAATGATCAAGTCATGTATATGATGATGATGGAAGTTGCATGGCAATATATCTCGGAATGGCTATGGAAATTCCATGATAGGTAGGTATGGTGGCTGTTTTGAGGAAGATATAAGGAGGCTTATGTGTGATAGAGCGTATCGTATCACGGGGTTTGGATGAACCGGCGAAGTTTGCACCAACTCTCGAGGTGAGAAAGGGCAATGCACGGTACCGAAGAGGCTAGCAATGATGGAAGGGTGAGAGTGCGTATAATCCATGGACTCAACATTAGTCATAAAGAACTCACATACTTATTGCAAAAATCTATTAGTCATCGTAATAAAGTACTATGCGCATGCTCCTAGGGGGATAGATTGGTAGGAAAATACCATCGCTCGTCCCCGACCGCCACTCATAAGGAGGACAATCAATAAATACCTCATGCTCCAACTTCGTTACATAACGGTTCATCATACGTGCATGCTACGGGAATCACAAACTTTGACACAAGTATTTCTACAATCCACAACTACCCACTAGCATGACTCTAATATCACCATCTTTATATCGCAAAACTATTGCAAGTAATCAAACCTATCATATTCAATGATCTACAAGTTTTATGTAGGAGTTTATGACTAACCATGTGAATGACCAATTCCTGTCATCTCTCTAAATAGATATAAGTGAAGCAAGAGAGTTTAATTCTTTCTACAAAAGATATTCCCACGCTCTAACAAATATAAGTTAAGCAGAAGAGCATTCTACAAATGGCGGTTTTCTATGTGAAGAGAAACAGGCAATCCATCCTTCAAATGATATAAGTGAAGCACATGAAGCATTCTATAAAGCCATACTCAAAAAAATATAAGTGAAGTGCAATGATCATTCTATAAATCAACCAAGGACTAGCTCATACTAGCATAGTGCATAAAATAAAAGTGAAAACTAAATGCAAAAGACGCTCCAAGATCTGCACATATCACATGAACGAAAACGAATCCGAAAACATACTGATACTTGTTGAAGAAAGATGGGATGCTTTCCGGGGCATACCCAAGCTTAGACACTTGAGTCTCCTTGAATATTAACTTGGGGTGCCTTGGGCATCCCCAAGCTTGAGCTCTTGTCTCTCCTCCTTCTCCTCACATCAAGAAGTCCTCGATCTTCGAACACTTCATCCACACAAAACTCAACAGAAAGCTCGGTAAGATCCGTTAGTATAATAAAGCAAATCACTACTCTAAGTACTGTTGCAAACCAATTCATATTTTTTTCTTGCATTGTAGCTACTGTATATAACTTTTCCATGGCTTAATCCAATGATAGAAATCGATAGTTTCATCAAAACAAGCAAACGATGCATCAAAAACAAAATCTGTCTTAAATAGGACAGTCTGTAGTAATCTGAACATTCACCATACTTATGGTACTCCAAAAATTCTGAAAGAATTAGAAAAAATAAAAAAATTGTATAGAAAGACAATGCAAAAATTTTAAGAACCGTTTGACGTTCCAGTAAAAAAAAGAAATCACGCACTACAGCTAAAGTTTCAGTTTTGCACCGCACGAACCAACAAGCAATATAAACATCCTAAAGGCAAATCTTGACACATTATTTTTATAATACAATGGAATTGTACAAGGGGATAATTATTTTTGTTGAAAAGTTTCTGTAATCAAGATTCACAAAGTTTCCGTGAGCATGAACAAAGTTCAAGGAGCTCCCCCACATTAACAATGCTTGTCTCTCTCACTTTCACTTTCCTTTTTGAAAAGTTTTGGGTTCCCCTCTTTATTTTTTTGTTTTAAAACTATATAAAAGAACTCTACAGAAATAAATGACTCTCTAAAACTTCCGGGTTGTCTCCCTGGCAGCGCTTTCTTTAAAGCCATTAAGCTAGGCATAAGGTGCTCAAGTAATGAATCCACCCGGATCCCAAGGTATATTAAAACCAATTTTAATTAACAATGATTTGTGATTTAGTAGTGAGCACAAAGCAACATATATCATGTAATGACGAAGTCTAACTCTCTTCCTATGCATCGGCATGTCATTAAATTACAATTCATGCACACATAGTAAAGGCCAATGCATAGTATAAACAATTTCTTGCAATTTTATCATATTGGAAACATGGAGAGGCGGAGATGTAGTTCCTATCTCATAATAATTGCAAGTAGGAGCAGAAAGCACATGCATATTATATCTATCAAAATCATCATGTGTAGTAGTGAAACGCAACCCATCAATATATTCCTTAATAAGGGCAAACTTCTCTGATATAGTGTAGTCGGGAGAATTCAAATAGATAATAGGACTATCATGCATGGGTGCAATAGCAAAAATTTCATGTTTAACATAAGGAACTATAGCGAGTTCATCTCCATAAGCATACTTCATATTGGCATCTTGGCCACAAGCATAGCAAGCATCATCAAAAAGGGATAGTTCAAAAGAATCAACGGGATCATAACAATCATCATAGCAATCATCCTTCGGTAAGCACGAAGGGAAATTAAATAATGTATGTGTTGAAGAGTTACTCTCATTAGAAGGTGGGCACGGGTAGCTAATCCACTCTTCCTCCTTTTGTTCTTCCCTGTCCTCATAATCTTTTTCATCCAATGAGCTCACAGTTTCATCAATTTCTTCTTCCATAGACTCCTGCAAAATATTAGTCTCTTCTCGGACAGCGGAAACTTTCTCAATAAATTCATCAATATCATAATTGTATTTATAATTATCATGGCAATATTTAAGGATAGCTAAATTTTCAGGTCTATAAACTGAATCATCAAAATCTTCAAACTCTTTAAACAAAGATTCAATTTCATAAGCACCCATAAAAGCAACGAATTCTTCTATTTCTTCCACATCATAATAATCACATATAACATTAGCATAAGAAGCCAAGGTTTCATCATCATTAAATTCACATGAAAAAGGAAGGTGTGGAGCCTTCATCCTAGAGCAACAAGTATAATCATATCTCAGGCATAGTTGCCGAGCATACCAATGCAACATATAAATTTGATCCCATAATAGTTTCCCTTTTTGAGTTAAGCAATAATCCCTAAAGTATTCACGTTGATCAAACGTTACTCCCATTATAAAGTTGAATGGGGTTTTCTCAGGATTATTAAAGTAGTGCATAATATCTTTCACATAATGAGCATCGAGGGCTTTAGGAGATTCCCCATCTCCATGAGTAGCAAGTAAACCTAATTACTTTTGGTATTTCGTGGTCCATATCCACAACTAAAGATATAAAACAACTTAGAACAGCAAATAAAAATTCTTAGTGATAAAGCAAACAAGCAAACACGAGAATATTCACCCCACGCTATTGCTCCCCGGCAACAGCGCCAGAAAAAGGTCTTGATTACCCACAAGTATAGGGGATCAATTGTAGCCTCTTTCGATAAGTAAGAGTGTCAAACCGAACGAGGAGCTAAAGGTAGAACAAATATTCCCTCAAGTTCTATCGACCACCGATACAACTCTACGCATGCTTAACGTTCGCTTTACCTAGAACAAGTATGAAACTAGAAGTACTTTGTAGGTGTAACGGGATAGGTTTGCAAGAATATAAAGAGCACGTAAATAAAAACTAGGGGCTGTTTTTAGGTAAAGAAGCAATAAAGTTAGTATTGCGAGTGTGGAAAAGTGGTGGTAGGAGTTGCGAAATTGTCCCTAAGCAATTGACTACTTTACTAGACCGATAGCAAGTTTTATGCGGAGAGGGCACTGCTAGCATGTCATCCGTGACTTGGAATTCTATGCACTTATGATTGGAACTATTAGCAAGCATCCACAACTACTAACGTTCATTAAGGTAAAACCCAACCATAGCATTAAGATATATTGGTCCCCCTTCAATCTCGTACGCATCAATTTCTATGCTAGGTTGAAGCTTCTGTCACTCTTGCCCTCCGATACATAGTCCTATCGACATACAACTAACCCTATGGTGTGATCCACGCACACGCTCATATGATGGGCACCAAAGGACAACAACATAACCACAAGAAAATTAAACCAATCATAGCAATTCACCTATTACCGATAGGACAACGAAAATCTACTCAGACATCATAGGATGGCAACACATCATTGGATAATAATATGAAGCATAAAGCACCATGTTCAAGTAGAGGGTGCAGCGGGTTGTGGGAGAGTGGACCGCTATAGATAGATGGGGGAAGGTGATGAAGATGTTGGTGAAGATGACGGAGTTGTTGGTGTATATCGCCATCACACGATGATGGCCCCGACGGCGTTCCGGCGCCACCGGGAGAGAGGGGGGAGAGGCCCCCCCCTTCTTCTTCTTCTTCCTTGACCTTCTCCCTAGATGGGAGAAGGGTTTCCCCTCTGGTCCATGGCCTCCAGGGCAGTGGAGGGGCGAGAGCCCCTCCGAGATTGGATCTGTCTCTCTGTCTCTCTCTGTTTGTGCCTTTCAGATTCTGCCCTTTCACCGTTTCTTATATTCCCGGAGATCCGTAACTCTGATTGGGCTGAAATTGGGACATGATTTTTATCCGGATATTAGCTTTCGTGCGGCGAAAGAAGGGCACCAACCTCCTTACGGTGTGGCCACGAGGGCCCAGGGCGCGCCTGACCCCTTGGGGCGCGCCCCCTGCCTCGTGGCCCCCTCGTGCATCGTCTCGCGTCGATTCTTCTTCCCAAAAATCACATATATTCCAAAAAAAATCTCAGCTAGTTTTTATCCCGTTTGGACTCCATTTGATATGGATTTCCTGCGAAACAAAAAACATGAAACAAACAGGAATTGACACTGGATCAATATGTTAGTCCCAAAAGTAGTATAAAAAGTTGCCAAAAGTATATGAAAGTTGCAGAATATTGGCATGGAACAATCAAAAATTCTAGATATGACGGAAACGTATCATTCCCCCCTCCCCTCTTGGTGTGGTTCCTGAGTTTCTGGCTTGAAGGTCCTCCTGAGCTGCTGGTCCGAATTCATGGGCCTAGTCGCGTTCTTCAGGGTTCAGGCCGAGCGGCGGTTGCCGCTAGGAGATAATAGGGCAGTAGATGTGGCCTAGGACGGGGCCGGTGTGACGGCGGCAGGAAAGGAAGAACCTATCACAGATGCTGGTGATGACAAGGCTCCAAGCCATCACGTGGACGAGCTCAAGTCCGTCACAAATCCACTTCCAACTTCCTCGATGATGAAGACTTCGGCCCTATCTACATGGTACACGTCGACGGCGGCCTCCGCCCTAGCCTTGCCAACAGCATGTCGCCATCAAGTAGCTCGGCTTCGACAACAACGGTGTCCAGCGGCACCAGGAGTTGCTGGTACGTCGCCGTTATTCGGTGCCTCAGAGAGTCCAGCCATCAACCACAGATCATTGGTTGATTAATTGATTCTGTGATGACTGATTCATTTTCTGTTTAGTCGAATAGGCGGAGGTGATGTATCTATGGATGCTGAGCCACCTGTACCTCCCATAATGGTAGCCATTTTCTTGGCAAGCTCTGCTCATGCATATTAGTAATAAGTCCTGCTCCTGGCTATTTTTTAAAATATTACATTTTTTATTATTTTTCAGAAATAATACACAGTTTTGATAATTTTCGAAAATAATACGACCTCGTCTTCCTAGAGGACGACTGGACCTAATCGTCCTCCAGGAAGATGATTAGCTCCAGTCGTCCTCCAGGAAGATGATTACCTATAGTCGTCCTCCAGGAAGATGATTAGCTCCAATCGTCCTCCTGGAAGATGATTAGTTCCAGTCGTCCTCCAGGAAGATGATTAGTTCCAGTCATCCTCCAGGAGAGGTGGTCTTTGTTGCATGACACACATGGAGCAAGGTATAATGTCATGACCACCAATCTCGCAGGCACATACAACTTTGTCCTCAGAGGAAAACGGACATTGCCACTTACAACCATCGTTGAGGGTATTTCTATGGCACCGTGAAGTATTTCAGAGATAGACGTCAAAAAGAAGAGCAACATATCTTGAACAACCCAAGCCTCAAAGGTCCTTGCAGGCCACCCGCACCTACTTAATGCATAAGACAACTCATTCAGTATGGTGTCACTACTGATAAGTTCGACCCATTGAACTATCCTATTGTCCACCTCGAAATTGCTGGCTAACCTCATAAGATATTTCTACATACTCGGGTGGAAACTACGATCGAAAGGATAATGAGGATGAGACATCTTGATGAGACTACAATGCACTGCTTACCAACCCTTTCTGTATGGGAGGGGGGTTTTATAAGTCGAGAAGAGAAATATGGCGGGAAAGAAGATGGCGGGAACATAAAGGGTGGCGGGAAAGAAGATGGTGGGAACTGCAGGGTTCACAGGAAAGAAGATGGCGGGAAACACAGGTTGGGCTGGAAAGAAGATGGCAAGAAAGGTATGTTGGGCGGGAAATAAGATGACAGGAAAGGCAGGCTTGGCGGGAAAGAAGATGTCGGCCAAGGGAACACGGTTATGAAAAAGTTTTGGGGACAAGGCCAGGAACTAATCATCTTCCTGGAGGATGACTGGAACTAATCATCTTCCTGGAGGACGACTGTAGGTAATCATTTTCTTGGAGGACGACTGTAGGTAATCATCTTCTTGGAGGACGACTGGAGCTAATCATCTTTCTGGAAGACGAGGCCATATTATTTTCGAAAATTATCAAAACTGTGTGTTATTTCTAAAAATTAATAAAAATGTATTATTTAAAAAAAATCATCCTGCTCCTGTGTGTCTGTCATGGGCTTGCGTCCATGGTCGCGAACTTCCTGAGTACATGTTCTGTATTCTGTTCTTCGAGATTTTTTCCTTCTTCAGTATTTTGTTCTCCTGAAAATAGGTCATATTCATTGTACACAATCGATCAAATCAGACCTCAGCCCCTCACTTGCCTTCCGTTTCAGCCGTAAGCCACTGATTGATCGAGCCAAAAATAATCCTACTATAGTGCGTCCTACAACATTTTTCCATCTTCCCCATTTAGCTTTTCATTATAGCTTTTAATAAACACAAGTGCATATAGGAATCCAAGTAAATATCAATGGTAATTATTAACAGGTTACAGATATTTTCCCTTCATCTCCCTCTTACCTTGATCGGAAACTATTCTACACCACTATTAAATCCTTCTACTAACTGCTCTACAGGTCCATTGTTTCAGCTTCAGGTTCATTAGCCCTTTATAAACCGAGCCACAAGAAGGAGGAGCCACCAAGGTTGGGGGCCCATGTACATCGCCCCTGGCCACCGGAGGAAGCTGTCAGTTTATCCCTCTACTGAAACTGCTCACCTATTTGACTGCAATTTCGAATTTATTTTTGTTTTTGCAAGAATTTCTGACTGTTGGACGCGTGTTCTGTTGGGAAACGTAGCATGCAATTTAAAAAAAAGTACACTCACGCAAGATCTATCTAGGAGATGCATAGCAAGGAGAGGGGGAGAGTGTGTCCACGTACCCTCGTAGACCGTAAGTAGAAGTGTTTGACAACGCGGTTGATGTAGTCGAACTTCCTCCAGCTCCGACCGACCAAGTACCGAAAATACGGCACCTCCGAGTTCTGCACACGTTCAGCTCGGTGACGTCCCTCACCTTCTTGATCCAACAAGGTGTCGAGGTAGTATATGAGTTCTGTCAGCACGACGGCGTGGTGACAGTGATGGTGATGTGATCCGCGCAGGGCTTCGCCTAAGCACTGCGAGAATATGACCGGGGGTGTAAACTGTGGAGGGGGGCACCGCACACGGCTAACAATTGACGTTGTGTCCTTGTGAGGCACCCCCTCCCCACATATATATAGGTGGGAGGGGAGGGGAGGCAGCCAGGGCGCCATAGGGCTTGGCCGCCGCCCCCTAGGGGCCCTTCTTGCCCAGCGCCCCCTTTCCTTGTATACGGAATGGGGAAGGAAAGAGGGGAGAGGGGGAAGGAAGGGGGAATCCTATTCCCTCTCTTTCCTTTCCACCTCCCCTTTTCCTTCTCCACTTAGGCCGGCCCATATGGGGGGTGCACCAGCCCCTTGTGGCTAGTGTGTTTCCCCTATTGGCCCATAAGGCCCATATCTTTTGCCGGGGTACCCTCCGGAACACTTTCAGTGTCCGAATATCATCGTCCTATATATCAATCTTTACCTCTCGACCAATTCAAGACTCCTCGTCATGTCCGTGATCTCATCCGGGACTTCGAACAACATTCGGTCAACAAATCACACAACTCATATAATACTATATTGTCAACGAACATTAAGCGTGCGGACCCTACGGGTTAGAGAACTATGTAGACATGACCGAGACACCTCTGCGGTCAATAACCAATAGCGGAACCTGGATGCTCTTATTGGCTCCTACATATTCTATGAAGATCTTTATCGGTCAAACTGTTATGATAAGATACACAATTCCCTTTGTCCATCGGTATGTTGCTTCCCCGAGATTCGATCGTCGGTATCCATATACCTAGTTCAATCTCGTTACCGACAAGTCTTTTTACTCGTTCCGTAATACATCATCTTGTAACTAACTCATTACTCACTTTGCTTGCAAGGCTTCTTATGATGTGCATTACCGAGAGGGCCCAGAGATACCTCTCCGATACTCGGAGTGACAAATCCTAATCTTGATCTTTGCCAACCCAACAAACACCTCTGGAGATACCTGTAGAGCATCTTTATAATCACCCAGTTACGTTGTGAAGTTTGATAGCACACAAGGTATTCCTCCGGTATTCGGGAGTTGCATAATCTAATACTCGAAGGAATATGTATTTGACATGAAGAAAGCAATAGCAATAAAACTGAACGATCAATATGCTAAGCTAACGGATGGGTCTCGTCCATCACATCATTGTCCTAATGGTGTGATCCCGTTATCAAATGTCAACTCATGTCCATGGTTAGGAAACCTTAGCCATCCTTGATCAACGAGCTAGTCAAGTAGAGGCTCACTAGAGACACGGTGTTTGTCTATGTATTCACACATGTATTAAGGTTTCCGATCAATACAATTCTAGCATGAATAATAAACATTTATCATGAATAAGGAAATATAAAATAACAACTTTATTATTGCCTCTAGGGCATATTCCTTCAGTCTCCCACTTGCACTAGAGTCAATAATGTAGTTCACATCACCATGTGATTTAACACCCATAGTTCACATCGCTATGTGACCCACACCCAAATAGTTTACTAGAGTCAATAATGTAGTTCACATTGATATGTGATTAACACCCAAAGAGTACTAAGGTGTGATCATGTTTTGCTTGTGAGAGAGTTTTACTCAATGGGTCTGTCACATTCAGATCCGTATGTAGTTTGCAAATTTCTATGTCCATAATGCTCTGCATGGAGCTACTCTAGGTAATTGCTCCCACTTTCAATATGTATCCAGATCGAGACTCAGAGTCATCTGAATCGATGTTAAAGCTTGCATCGACGTAAGTCTTTACGATGAACTCTTTATAACCTCCATAACTGAGAAACATTTCCTTAGTCCTCTTAGGTTACACTACTAGGGAAAGCCTATACACAGAACTTTAGTAGTAGTGCATGTTAAAAAAGGGCGTTACTGCTAGACAGCAGTAGCGCGCGCTAAATAACCGCGCTACAGATACATATATAGCAGTAGCGCGTCCCGTTGTAAAAGCGCTACTACAAAAATTCCCACCACTAAGCCGATCGGCTACACATAGTAGTAGCGCTCTTTTAGCAACAGCGCTGCAGCTAATTTTGTTGTAGCAGCGAGTTTATGTGTAAGGCGCTACTGCTAACGAAAATAAAATAAAATGAAAAACAAGTAGAAAAGTAAATGAAATTGAAAGAAATATAAAAAGGAGAAAGGAAAAAAATAAAATGTAAAGAAAAATAAATGAAAAAAGGGAAAAATGAGAAAGGAATAGCGGTAGCGCGTTTCAGGAAACGCGCTGTAGCTAACTTAGCTATAGCGCGTTTTCAGGAACGCGCTACCGTTACGTTTCACTTAAACAGTGGTTTCCCTCCCCCCGACCACCACTTCTCCCCCAAATCCCTCGCCCTCGCCGCCGTCTCCCCAATTCGCCGTCGCCCCACTTCGCCACCGTCTCCTGCCGGCGTGGACGCCCGCAACCTTACCGTCTCCCCCTCGAAGTCGCCGTCATCCTCACCGCCGCCGCCCGAGGCCACCCTCAGCCTCACCGCCGTCTCCCTTGACCTCACCGCCGCCCGAGCCCGCCCAGGATCGCCGCTGCCCGTGCCCGAGCCCGCCCTCTCCGCCCCTGCCTCCGTCGCCGAGCACCTCCCCACCACTGCCTCTCCCCTCTCTGTAAGTCCCCCACCCCTCCCCCACTCCTCTCTCTCTCTGCATTTTAGAGCAAAAATTAATAGAGCAAAAGTTAGTTTATAGAAAAAAAATTAGTTTAGAGCAAAAGATGTTAAGTAGTAGATGTTAGAGCAAAAATTAGTTTAGAGCAAAAAAATTGGTTTACAGCAAAAGTTAGTTAGGGCAGTAGGGTTTAATTAGGGTAGATGCTGCTTGTAGTATATAGTGATACTAGTAGATGTTAATTAGGTTAGGGTAGTAGTGGTACTAGTAGATGTTAATTAGATGTTTTTTAGTTAGGGCAGTAGAGTTTTTCTAGGATAATTAGGTTAGTAGTGCTGCTAGTAGTAGTGGTACAATAGGTTAATTTGGTGAAGTTAAATAAATAACCTAAATTAATGAAATTAGTAGTTTTTTTGAAAGTTTAGGACAGTGAGGGCAGCCCCCCACTGACTTTATATTACTTCAACCAACACAACTTATAGCTTACACCCTCTCCGGGGTTACATGATGGTGGTTATGGCAGATTTCCACCAGAGGGAGAAGTGTGCGTAAGGACAAAAAAAGAAAAAAACTATTTACAAGTTAGATGGAAGCAACAAAACTGTCCACAAATGGCACCAAGGCCCCCTTGACTCTATGCCTCATCATACCAAAATCGTTTTTGAATCTTAGGAGCCAGCCATCAACCGTAGGCAGCACACCTCTAAAGTGTTTGTTATTGCGCTCCTTCCACATACTCCAAGCCGCAGTAACAAAGACCTCCATAAACATGGGCCTTGACCATATGTCCTTTGCCTCGTGCACAAGATGGAGCCTGTTCCCGCCATGTGCCCACATGATCCCTAGCTTTCTCCAGCAAATCTTACTGAAGGCACAGTCGAATAAGAGATGTTCCACCGTCTCTTCGGGCGGATTGTCACAGAGAAGGCAAGTATATATGTCGTCCCGCAGCTTCATACCTCTCCTCTTCAACATGTTCCTGGTGTTTAACCTGTCCGCAAGAAGTAGCCATGCAAAAACCCTCCACTTATTAGTGCATTTTGATCTCTAGATCCATTTGAACGCATCATCGGCCACCACCTCACGGAAGCAATGCTCATAGTATTTGCTGGAGGCAAACTCTCCCGATCCCCAAACACACCTCCAAACGTCAGCAGCATCGCACAATTTAGTTGAGGCCAGGCCGCCTTGAAGATCACGCAACTCTTCGCTGGCTTGTGGGGAGAGCGGCAATTGGAAGTTCTATCCGAGTGTCAGCGCAGTTAGCAGTGCTTGTACCGAGACATATTCGTGAGCAGCGAAGGAGGACAGCCGGGGGTGGCTATCACAGATTATCCGGTCATGCCACAAGTCTTTCCAAAAGAGTACCGTGCTTCCGTCTCCCACCTCCACCGTCGTGACCCCCCTGTAAGATGGAGTGAGCTGGAGGATGTCACACCACCAGAATGATCCGCATTGCTCAGTTGCATGCGGCACCAACCCCTCATAGTATGTAGACCAAATCAGGTTAACCCATGGCACGTCACGGCGGTTGTAAAATTTGTGCAGCTGCTTAATCAGCAAGGCTTGATTCTGAGTCTGAAGATCAATAATCCCCAGCCCCCCTTTCTCTTTAGGGCGACATACTAGGCCCCACGCCGCCAAGGACACTGCTTTGTGGCCATCTTCCGTGTTCTTCGCCCAGAGATAGTAGCGCCTAAGCTTATCAAAATGTTCCAAGATCTTCGAAGGCAGCTTGATGGAGCACATAGCATAAATCGCCAGGGATGTGATCACCGAGTTGACCAGTGTTAGTTTTAACCCGAGGTCCAGAAGCGAGGCAGCAGTGGAGAGCCTAGGTTCGACTAATGCAACCAGCGACATTAGGTCAGCCACCGTCGGTCTAGCCATACCCATTGGCATGCCAAGGTACGTGAACGGCATCTTACCAACCTTGCAGCCAAAAACCTCCGCCAAGCGATCCGTTGCATCATCCACCGTGTTGACATTCATCAGCGTCGATTTTTGAAAATTGATGTGCAGCCCTATGGAGGAGGCATAATCTTGCAAAATGGACTTGATCGTCTCCGCTTGCACTTGATCAGCTGGCATCACTAGGATAGTGTTGTCTGCATACTAGATCACGGGATAATCATCCTCCACAGTCGGCAGCGACAACTGAAGCTGCCTGCTATGATATGCGTCATTGATGGACGTTTGGAGAAGATCAGCCGCCAAGACGAAGATGAGCGGGGACAGTGGGTCGCCCTGGCGCACACCTCTCTTGCAGAAGAACTGCCTACCAGGGGTCCCGTTAAGCAACACGGAGGATTTAGCAGTCGAGAACAAGCAGCGGATCCACCCAAGCCAACGGTCGTCAAAACCCATGCATTCCATAATCTGCACCATTGGAGCATGTTCAATCATATTGAAGGCCTTTGCAAAGTCAAGCTTGAGGATGGCGATCTCGCGATTCGAATTCTGGCACTGGTGTATGAATTCATACGCCCACGCCACACAATCTTGGATTGACCTACCCCTTAAGAAACCGTACTGGTTACGGTGGATAACCTTAAGAACCACTTTTTGCAACTAATTTTTTTCCTTTCATCATTATAGAGCACTAAATTTAACTGAATTTTGTTCTATTAGTAGTTAAATGAATTTTCTTCTACACTTTGTTTTTGAATTATCTTGTGAAATTTGGACATGTATATTTGGACATGTGGTTGCTCGTGTATATTTGGACATGTGTTGCGGTCTCGAAGATGGATATTTGAACACTATTTCCAAGGAATGAAGCTGAGTGGCCTATGTTTTGCCAGAATGTTGATTCATTTCCGTTCCGGCAAATTTCAGGTTCTCGATTTGTCCACTTTTTAGCAAAGGTCATGCCAAAATTTTTCGTGAATTTCGGCATGACTTGTGCTACAAACTAGGACATATCGAGTGCCCGGGATTTCAGGCTCTTGGCGGACTGAACCCTTTCAATTATCGTGCCCATAAGGACATGGTGCTCATCCACAATGGAAGCGCCTCGCAGCGCTTCCAGCAGATTGTCCGGTGCCCCTGGTTGGACACTGGTAACCGGTAGAATAGGCATCCCCCTTCTCTCGAAGAAGGTTGTGTGCCAGATTTCGGAGTCGCATCGGTCTCCGGAATTGAGTCTGGCTGAGGGCCGAACTGAATATGGCCCTTCCCACCAGTCTCCATGGGGATTGATTCCCCCTGGTGTCCAACGATGGGGGTTTCGCCTTCTGGCGCCTCCTGAGCCTCTCCCCCGCCTGGAACAGTCCTTCGGGACAGCACCTCCGCATCGTCCTTTGCCTTGTGGGAGTGAGCGGCCTGCGGTGAATCGCTGGCCATCGCCTTTGAGTCCAGCGAACCTCGTGATGAGGATCGCTGGGAGCTGTCGTAGGCTGGACTGTAAGACTATAACTAATTATATCAATACAACGAAGAGGAAATACTTGGTTTATGGGCGGATATGAGTTTTAGCACTTACGATGCGGCCCGAGGCTTAGTGCGGGGGCGTCTTTCTGGACTGCTGTCGACGTCCCACGTGAAGTTATCCGCAAGGGAGCTCTTCCCTTTCTTGGATCTCCGCCTCCAGATTTGTGGAAGCCGCTGATACATCTCCAATGTATAATGGGCTTTATTATACACTTTTATATTATTTTTGGGACTAACCTATTAACCGGAGGCCCAGCCCAAATTGCTGCTTTTTTGCCTATTTCAGTGTTTCGCAGAAAAGGAATATCAAACGAAGTCCAAACGGAATGAAACCTTCGGGAACATGATTTTCTCAACAAATGTGATCCAGGAGACTTGGAGTGGGTGTCAAGAAACAATCGAGGAGTCCACAAGGCAGGGGGCGCCTACCCCCTTGGGCGCGCCCTCCACCCTCGTGGGCCCCTCGTTGCTCCACCGACCTACTTCTTCCTCCTATATCAGTCCACGTACCCCGCAAACATCCAGGAGCACCACGGAAACCTTATTCCACCACCGCAACCTTCTGTACCTGAGAGATCCCATCTTGTGGCCTCTTCCGGAGCTCCGCCGGAGGGGGCGTTGATCACAAAGGGCCTCTACATCAACTCCATGGCCTCTCGGGTGATGTGTGAGTAGTTTACTTCAGACCTTCGGGTCCATAGCTAGTAGCTAAATGGCTTCTTCTCTCTCTTTGAATCTCAATACAAAGTTCTCCTTGATTTTCTTGGAGATCTATTAGATGTAATGTTCTTTTGTGGTGTGTTTGTTGAGATCCGATGAATTGCTGGATTATGATCAAGTTTATCTACGAACAATATTTGAATCTCCTCTAAATTATTTTGTGTATGATTGGTTATCTTTGCAAGTCTCTTTGAATTATCAGTTTGGTTTGGCCTACTAGATTGATCTTTCTTGCAATGGGAGAAGTGCTTAGCTTTGGGTTCAATCTTGCAGTGTGCTTTCCCAGTGACAGCAGGGGCAGCAAGGCACGTATTGTATTGTTGCCATCGAGGATAAAAAGATGGGGTTTATATCATATTGCATGAGTTTATCCCTCTACATCATGTCATCTTACTTAAAGCATTACTCTGTTCTTATGAACTTAATACTCTAGATGCATGCTAGATAGCGGTTGATGTGTGGAGTAATAGTAGTAGATGCAGAATCGTTTCGGTCTACTTGTCACGGACGTGATGCCTATATACATGATTGTAAGTGCATTTAGTGCCCCTTAGTGATTTTGGTGTATTGAAGACTTATAGGTTAAGGGACTAATGCGTGTGTGAGTGTACACAGGTCTATAAGTCTATGAGGAGTTTGATATTTACAGGAAAAGTCGACCCCTAAAAATGAACATCTTCGACTGAAGATTTTGGTATTTCTGAAGACTTTCATGAAGACTTTGAAAGTGAAGAAATTGGTGTGTCCGTGAAGACTTGATATTCATGCGAGGAATATGAAGCTTGAAGACATTCATTTTCATAGTTTTGTTTTTCTCTTTCTTGAGTCATAGGAAACACCGTACTGTTAAAGGGGGTCGAGGAAATACTAAGGAAAAATTTCCATGTGATGCTCAACTCAAAATCCTACACCTACCAATCCCTTCGAGTGAAGCCATTGGAAATCTCATACAGTTCAGTCAATTTCTTTAGTGACAGAGACGAAGTTCTTCTGGTCTCTAAGGAATTTGTCCTGACTGAGGAGTTAGGAATTCGCCAGTGCAGATTGCCTACACAGTGAGGAACATGATAGCCCTGAGGATTTTGCTACTCTAAATTCTGACCGTTGCTGTGCTATGCGCCAGCTGTCCCAAAATATCTATCCACCTAACGGTCATATCATTGAAGGGCATTTATGTATTATCATGTCGGGCTGCTCCCTAGGCTATAAATAGCCGCCCCCTACAACCACTAGCTGGTTGGCTACTCCAAGAGAAACTGGCACTTGTCATTTGAGAGCAATCCATCCTCCGAGGACTTTGAGCGAAAATCATCAAGTGAGGAAAAACCAAAAACCCAAAACCCAAACACCTACAAACCCCAAGTGATTGAGCATCACTAAAGAGATTGATCCTGAGTGGATCCGACGCTTGTTACCTTTGAAGACTGTGCTTCTTCCAGACGGTTAGGCGTCATGGTCTAGAGCATCCAAGAGGAATTGTGGATCACCGAGTGACCAAGTTTGTGAAGGTTTGGAAGTCGCCTAAAGACTTACCACGAGTGATTGGACGAGGTCTGTGTGACCTTAGTTCAAGGAGAATACGATGAGGGCTGGGTGTCTTGGACTAAGTGTCCTTGACCGGGTGTCCGGGACTGTGTGTCCTCGAGTTTAAATACTCAGCCGCTCCAACCAGACATACAACTGAGACAGCAGTTGGAACTGGTCTACCAAATCATTGTCTTCACCGAGCTTACTAGTTCTATTTCCTCAACTCTTTCATTTCCTCATAATAGTGATGTATGTTTGTTCATATATGTGTTTGAAGACTTTGACTGAAGACTTTCTCAATTTCCTCAGTTCAATTTCTTTAGTCTGTTTGTCTTCATCCTTGTGTTATCCTGTGATTACGCTTCCTGTACTCTGTGCCTGTCTTCATTTCATCATGATGACTATGCTTGTATTCTGTTGTGTTTACTTTTGAGTACTTATTCCGCTGCTAGTAGTTCTTCACTAAGGAATTTCCTCACCAGCAAAGTCCTCAGTGAAGAATTTCGTAAAAATCGCCTATTCACCCCCTCTAGTCGATATAACGCACTTTCAATTTGTATCAGAGTGAGGTACACCCTTGTTCTGTGTGATTTTGGTTTAACCGCCTGGAGTTTTAGTTATGTCGACCGCAGGTATGATCAAGGTCTCTGCTGGGTGTCCAACCTTCGATGGGACGGACTACCCCTACTGGAAGAATAAGATGCGAATGCATCTTGAAGCAATTGATAACGATCTCTAGTATGTTGTGGAAAATGGTGTTCCCTCAGTCACACCTTCTCTGAATGCTGCCGATGTGAAGAGATTCAAGCAACTCGACTCTCAAGCGAAGAATATCATATGTGGCCATCTGAGCAAAGGACAGTATGGTAGAGTGAGCGCTTTGGAAACAACGAAGCTTATCTGGGACAAGTTGTCCAAAGTGAATGAAGGAGTCTCAACTCAGCGTGACTCTCGAGTTGATGTTCTTCGCAATCTCTTCAACCACTTCAAAAGACTCGACAATGAAAATGTTCAACAAACCTTCGATCGCCTCACTGACATCTCAAATGAGCTTCAAGCACTTGGTGCCACTGACATCACCGACCATGAGGTGGTGAAGAAATTGCTGAGATCGCTTGATTCCTCATTTGACACTCTGGCATTGATGATACAAGAATGTGCTGATTACAAGTCACTTGATCCCGCTGATATTCTCGAGAGGCTAAATACTCATGAGTTCCAACTTGCTGAAAAGAGAGATCTCTGTGGTTCAAGCTATGGCAGAACACGTGCACTGAAGGCCAAGGCAGTATCTGAGTCCGAAGATGAAGACTCTGGTAGCAGCCTTGGTGATCCTACAGAACTGATCCATGATCTGGCTCTACTCGTGAAGAAGTTCCAAAAGTTCTCAAGACGTGGTCGCCTTGGAAGATCCTCAAGGAGCAATGATTCCTCATCCAGTGACTACAAGAAGAGGCTCTGTCACAAATGCAAGAAACCTGGACATTTCATTCAAGATTGTCCTCAGTGGGAAAAGGAATCAAAGAAGAAGAAATACAAGGATTACAGTTATGATGATGCGAAGAAAAAGAAGAAATCCACAAAATCCTCATCATCAAAATCCTCCAAGCCTTCATATCACAAGAAGAGCATCTCCAAGAAGGCCAGGGCATTCATTGGCAAGGAAATGGACTCTGAGGCCGAATCTGAAGAAAATGAGGAAGAGGAGTCATCTGAGGAGTCCGAATCCGGAGTGGCGAGCCTAGCTCTCGCTACTGCATTCGTCAACAAGTGTATCCTCAACACTGAAGAAAATGACCTCACCAACAAGGCTGATGAAGGCGATGATGACTATGCTCCCACCTATTGCTTCATGGCAAAGGGTGCCAAGGTACTCAAATATACCTCCTCTGAATCAAGTGAGAATGAATCTGATGAAAAACTTAAGCCCAGCTATTGTAAACTCGCTAAGATAGCTATAAAACAACAAAGGGCTTTAGAAAAGGTTCAAAACATGCTAAATAAAAGTGATGATATGTTGGGTGAAGAAATGGATCGCACTGAAACTTTGACTGGAAATCTTCAGAGACTTCAGTCCAAGCTTGACAAACTTCAAAGTCATCATAACACTCTCTTATCGGATCATGAGAAGCTTTCTTATGAATTTCTTCAAAGAAAGCAAGACCTTGAGAAGCTAAGAGTGAGTTATGAAGATCTTCAGAAGGAGCGTGATTCATTACTTGCTCAACAAATCAGCGCATCTCAGGAAGAATTTGTTCCTCCATGCTTGAAGTGCATTGAACGTGAATCTGCTAATTCTTCACCTGAATGTTCAAATGCTGCTAATGTTTCAAATTCTTCACATGCCTCTACTATCACTAATTCCTCATCTGCGGACATTGCTAGTATCACTGACAATGCAGGGCTGAAGGAATTGTACACGACAGGCATGTACACAAGCCTGAAAGGGCATCGAGCTCTTTGTGATGTGCTTAAAAAGAAGATCCTCAACAGGAACCCTAGGAAAGAGGGTATCGCCTTTGAGAGGAAACTCAATGCTGATGGTACATATTGGAAGCCTAAGAAGTACCCCAAAACTACATGGGTTGCTGCAAAGGGACCTCCAGTTGATCCATCTAACTCATCTGGATTTGCATGTGAATCTCCTCATTCTGATGATGAGTCAATTGACTCCAACTACAAGCTATTCAAAAATCAGAATGGTGAAGTATTTGCTAGATATGTTGGCACTAACTGCAGGAACGGCTACCCTATGCAGAAAATCTGGGTTCCCAAAAGATGTCTTGAAAATCTTCAGGTGAATGTCATCATGACACCACCCATGAAGAATAGGAACCCCAGATCAAATTCCTCATATGGATCAAAGTCCTCATATGAACATCATCGTGCTAGCCCGTCTGTTTCGCAGGGAAGATCTGTCACATCCCTAGCTTCTGGTAATGCTCTAGGCTAGCTTCGTGTGTGCATCATGTTTAAATTCTGAAATTTGAACTGAGGGAAATTGGAAGCCTCAAAACCCTAAATAAAAGAAGGGCAAAAACCCTAAAATCTCATTCATTGCTCCAAAATGCTCTCCTTAGATGTTTAATATTTTTGGCAAGGGTTTTGATCCAAACCAAAAATGATGAACATTTTAAAAGGATTTATTTTTGGGACTTTGAATTTAAATCATTACTTATTTGCATTGGGCATTTAAATACTATAAAATATTTTAAATGCTCAAATAATCCCAAACTGAAATGTTTACTGTAGGATATATTTCTAACAGTGGTCATGAGCAGTTGCATGATTTTTGGGATTGATTTAGTATTTTTAATAAAGCCACAAAGCTGCAGAAAAAAAAATAGAAAACAATAAGTAAAAGACAGAGCAGAGAAAACTTACCCGACGCTTACCTGAGGCCCACCCACCTGGTGGCCCAGCAGAAGCCGGCCCAGCCCACCACTGCAGCCCTTCGTCGTCTTCCTCCCCTCGCCCCGAAGCAGCTGCATGCTCACACGCGCACGGCCGCGCGGCCACCTCCTGCTTGCCGACGAGCCCCTGGCCGCCTGGACGACTCCCGCAGGCCGTCCCGAACCCGCTGATCGTTTCGCTCACTCTCCCCCCTCGACCCTCCCTCCTCTGCTCCCTCTCTCCCGCCTGGACCGAATGGAGCCGCCGTCACCGACGAGCTCCCTCGCGGCCACAGCCACCCCCTCGCTCCCTCTCCACACCCCTGAGCTCCGTCCCGACCCCATGAAGCTCCACCACGACGCATGCGACGCCGGGTGCCCTGTAGCCACGCCATCACCGCCATCTTCATCGCCACGGCCGGCAATCGCTGCCGTTCGATTCGCCGCCGACAGGACGTCCCCGAGCCCACTTAGCGTCTCGTCCGACTCCCCGTGAGCTCCTCTTCTCTTCCCCTCACTCCCCGCACCTGATTTCGTCCCCTAGCTCCTTCTTCCACCACGGCCGAAGCTCGCCGCCGCCGTGCCTCGTCGCCGTCGTGGCCAGAGCCACTGGAGCTCCCACCTGAGTGCACCATCGTGCTCAGAACATCTCCACGAGCCCGTTGCCTGCCGCAGCTCGCCCTCTCGTGCCCCCTAGTGGTCGCCTGTGTCTCACCCGAGCTCCGGCGGCCGCAACCGAGCTCGCCACCGTCGACTCCGGCCACCCCAGGCCCGGAGACCACGACCATCCGACGCGCCATCGCGCCAGCTCCCCGTAGAGCCAAAGGGCGCACCGAACGGTGCAGTATAGACGAAACCCGAGCCACCCCGGTGCGTCTCCGCCGCGTTTTGGGTCGTCGCCGGCGAAACTCCGGCGACTGCCGACGTGGCACGCTTAATTAGCGCTAATGACGCCCTAACCAACCCCCTAGGCCACTGACTGTGGGCCCCACCCCTGGTCAAACCTCAGTTAGCGCTGGGTTTGACCGGGATTAGCTCCTGTGTCACTGACGTGTGGCCCCACACGTCAGGTTTGACCTGGGGCTCCCAGTTGACCCTGCTGACGTCACTGTGACGTGGGGCTGACGCAATAAGTATTTTCTGGATTTAAAAATAATCAGGAAATTCCAGAAAATAGCTAAAACTTCAATAAATCATAGAAATTCAACCGTAACTCCAAATTAAATAATTTATATATGAAAAATTATCAGAAAAATTCAAGGAATCCATCTGTACCATTTTCATGCATGTTAGAACAACTTATCACTACTGTTTAGGGCAAATGAAGTGAATGACATTTAAATAACCACATATGGAGTTTGAATTTGAATCTTGGATTCAAACCAACTTCATTTAATCTGGTTTTAGGTGCATTAGCCCAAAACACATTCATATTGCCATGTCATAGCATGCATCATATTGTGCATTGCATTGATCGTGTTTTTCTGTATTTGCCGGTAATTGTCCCCTCTCGATAGACGTGTACCGACGATGTGATCGTTGACACTGATGAAGACTCAATGTTATCTTCAGAAGTGCCAGGCAAGCAAAACCCCCTTGTTCATTCCGATAAAATCCCACTCTCTCACTCCTGCTCTCTTTTACTGCATTAGGACAACAACGACATATTTTACTTGCTGCGGTAGCTGAACCCTTTATCCTTTGCATGACCTGTCATTGCCACAGTAAATAGATGAAACCCACTAGCATGAGTAGGAGTTGTTTGAGCCCTGATGTGCCTACTCATTCATGCTTGTTTGTCATGCCTGCTACTGCTTAGAGTTGAGTCAGGTCTGATTCATCGGGGATGAATCAGAGGCGTGTGAACATGTCCCAATGTGTGTGAGCTAAGTGTGTGAACACGATTTGGTAAAGGTAGCGGTGAGAGGCCATGTAGGAGTACATGGTGGGTTGTCTCATTGCAGCCGTCCTCAGGAACTGAGTTCTGTGTTTGTGATCCATGATCAGTTACTACCACACATTGGGCTCCGGGCGCTCCAAGCCCTCTCGACTTATTAATCAACTTGATCTCTGTCCAGGAGTTGCAACTAGTTTCTGGTGTTTGTAGGTAGTGTTAGTAGTCTACCAAGTGGCACCCGGTACAGGTGGGCTTGGGACAGACTAGGCACAGTGGCCCGGTGTACCAAGTGGCACCCGGTTGGTGGGCTTGGGAACCCTGCACACATCGTTTGGGGCCGTAAGCGACACCCCGGCCGGATCTCCTTGCGGATGGAACCCGAATAGGCGATAAACCTGGACTAGAGACTTGTTCGGTTAGTCAGGTCGTGGCCGACTCCCTCGCCCGGCTTCCGCTTGAAGGTTGCCGAGGTACATGACGTGTACAGGACGGTAAGTGGCGAGAGCGTGTGTGAAGAAGTATACCCCTGCAGGGTTAACATCATCTATTCGAATAGCCGGATTCCTCGGATATGGAAACTTGGACCCCTTGCATAGTTCATAGACAAGTGAAAGTGGATACTCTAAAATACGCAAGATAAGCGTGAGTGCTATGGATGGCGTTCTCGTAGGGAGACGGGAGCGGATCCATAGTGGTGTATTGATATGGTGAATATGTGGACTCGTGTGCGCCACCTCAAAAGAGTTACTTGCAGTCGTAGTTCAGGTTAGCCACCGAGTCAAAGCTGGCTTGCTGCAGTTAAACTCCTCCACCCCCTTGTTGATAATGATGCATATGTAGTTAGTTCTGATGTAAGTCTTGCTGGGTACATTTGTACTCACGTTTGCCTATTTTATGTTTTTGCAGAGAGACTTCAGTCTCACTAGTAGTTCCGCTTGGACTTCGACGTTTAGCTTGTTACCTCAGCTACGATCTTGTGCCCTCGGCAGGATCTGGTAGATAGTCAGGCTTCTCAGCCTTTTTCATTTATAGTTGTCTGTACTCAGACATGTTTAGCTTCCGCTTGTGCTTTGATTTGTATGCTCTGAGCGTTGGGTCATGAGACCCATGTTTGTAATATCTCGCTCCTCGGAGCCTAATAAATAATTACTTGAGTCGTAGAGTCATGTTGTGATGCCATGTTGTATCTGCACATATCGAGCATATTGTGTGTATGTTGTTGAAATGCTTGGTATGTGTGGGATCTGACTATCTAGTTGTTTATCCTTAGTAGCCTCTCTTACCGGGAAATGTCTCCTAGTGTTTCCACTGAGCCATGGTAGCTTGCTACTGCTCCGGAACACTTAGGCTGGCCGGCATGTGTCCTTCTTCGTTCCTGTGTCTGTCCCTTCGGGGAAATGTCACGCGATGAATACCGGAGTCCTGTTAGCCCGCTACAGCCCGGTTCACCGGAGTCCTGCTAGCCCAGTGCTACAGCCTGGATTCACTCGCTGATGACCGACACGTTTGATGTTGGGTCATGGATGCCTGTCCCTGTAAGTTTGTGCCACTTTGGGTTTACGACTAGCCATGTCAGCCCGGGCTCCTTACCATATGGATGCTAGCGACACTACCATATACGTGTGCCAAAAGACGCAAACGGTCCCGGGCAAAGGTAAGACGACACCCGTGGGAATACCGTGCGTGAGGCCGCAAAGTGATATGAGGTGTTACATGCTAGATCGATGTGGCATTGAGTCGGGGTCCTGACAGCGTTGGTATCAGAGCTTGACTGCCTGTAGGATTACCAAGCCAAACTGGTCGAAGTTGAGTCTAGAAATGCTTTAGTTATATGTAAGGGAATTGATTGTGGGATGGAACGTAAGGCTCTTTTTACTCCTTATACCTTATGCCCTTCTGATCTGAGTCATCTTATCTTTCCTACGGGGATTAAGAACTAGGCTATCTCTTCTTTCTATCAGGATCACGTGTTACTAATCCGTAGACTTATAAGATTGTTGGATTTAAGCTTGAGTTCAGTTTCTACTACTTCCGTACGTTAACTGTTGATCTCGAAACCTTGATATTGTGTTTCTGAGTGGTTATGCCACCATTTTTGTGAATGTCTCAAATCTTTTCTGAGCATTTACAGCCGTTATGCTGTCCGAGTCATCCCAGGTTTCTAAATAGTCGGATGCATTTGCAAATCCCTTCCTACTGTTTCCGATGTGCCTTTGGTCAGATTAATCACACAAATCAGTGAGTTGAGGTACTTTATTGCCTTGACATATATGTTGGAGCTAGTATTATGACCCTAGGTGTCTTAGGGGATCATCTAGTAATTTAGCCATGATTTGTGCTCCCAGTGTGATGATTCTGGCCATCATTCTCGAAAGCATTCCGTGATGCTACTTAGTAGTAGGTATTCTATTCCTGGGTTCTTGAACCCGAGATTCACTCTACTTACTTCATGTTGATAGTAATTGCTAGCGCCTTTAGGATATTAGTAACCTTTGCGATAGTCCTTGAAGTCCGTGGTATCTTCTTCTTCCAGATACCATGAACTACTTATGGCAGAAGTTCCTCGTTGAACTGAAATATCACAACAGGATTATTCTTGAGGAGTTCTCCATTCATAAATCGTGACTCTGCCAGGTCTACCTTTCTGCATGGGTTATCCGGAAGAAATATGTTGAACTTGGTTCGACATACTAATCTATGCATCCACAACTCAGAAAATTATATGTTCCTTTGAGTTGTTCTCTTTAGTTGCATTCTGACCCTCGTCTATCAATTGATAGTCAAGAGTATGCGTGCGTTCGTTTATCGATGCCTATTACTCTTGTGGTCCGTCAAGCCATTCTATCGCAGAATGACTAGGAGAAACAAACTCCAGTACCTCTTCCATATCCAGGATTGGGTCAAAGAAGTTGTGCTCCACAGATCAAATTGCTAATCCAGCTTTTGTTCTGTTCTACCTTGGAGTATTACCATCTTTATATCGGGATTGTTATAGGAATTGCACACCATCCTATGAACTCTTGGTACAGTGATACTTCTTGCCATCATTAGTCATTCCTCGGTCTTCGTGTTGATGCAACCGGAATACCGACAAATGAATTGTGATGTGTGAAATCAATACGCCTAGCAACCTCGTTGCTGGGTAATTAAAGGACAATAATTTCATTCTTAGTGTGTTGGTTATTGAATCATCATTCTAAGATTGATCGTGCTACCTAGTCCATTCTCCTGGTTCACTCCTCGATCGATGAGTTAGGATTATTTCAAATCCTTGCTCTATTGATCATATCGCCTTGCCCTGAAAAGCAAGATTGTTCTCGAGCTTAGTAACATACCGGTGGTTCGTGATTTTCTGAATATCTTCTCAGAAGTATTACCAGGTTGTCACCTGACCGCTATGTTGAGCTCGTGATCAAGTTGGTTTCTTGTGAACCACCTTCTCTCCAAGAGTCGGTGTTAGATATCCCTGAGCTAGTTGGTTAAGCTAAACGACAACTTGGAGGGTTGGAAGATAAAAGCTTGCCTGACTTAGTTCGTTCCAAAGGGATATTCTTGTGTAGTGTGTATTGAAGAAAGATGATATCTTCATCGATTGGTCCCTGTGATCAGTTGCTGGACCTATTGTCTTATCAATCCTTTGATTTGAGTGTGGGCTATCGTCAAATCAAGTCAGAACCAACGATGTTCGTAATGTTGTCTTACTCGTGGTTGATCCCTCGAGCATACACCATTATATCTTTTGGGTCTGATCAATGCTATCACCGTGTTCACATGATGGTGGAAGTCCAGTGATATGGAAATTACGATGAGTTGTTGTTGAGCCCATTGACAACATCCTTATCTCCTCCATGATGTTGTTGAACATTAAGTTAGTGTTGGAAACTTTTGAAAGCATTTTCTTCATGCTAGCTCATGAAGTACTTGTTTGATGAAAGGAGTGACTTCCTTTGATTCACGTGCATTTTGATGTAAGTTGCCGTCGTGAATTCGAGAAAGTTTGTTTTTGCTCCTTTGGAATCATCCCAAGTCGGTCATGCACGTGCGAAGAATTCTGTGGTCTGTTAGACTGATCATCTTCATTCCATATGTATATCCTAGCACACCAAGCCACTGATTGACTTGTTCAAGGAAAAGAAGTCTATGCTTAGGATCTAATCCATGGACTTGCGTAAAGACTTCGATATCCTCGATGATGGCTCCCAACCAGAACTCGGTAGTGTTTTATTGTAAGACTACCATGTGGGCATGCTTGTCTGGAACAACGTGTTCACATGTTTGTAGCAGAACCAGCTCATGTTTTGGAGCTTGCTATCGTAGTTTATTTCCTGAGAATCTCGCAACGTCATCTCGTCGATTTGTGTTGCAAACTTTCATTTTTCTTCCTAGACTCGATGAGTCTGGAATATCCTGACACCAACCAGATCTGAGTCTCAGGCAGATATGATGGTTGGAATATTTCCCAAGAACTATAATATTGGTCCCTCGATAACCGGTAAGGTGGATGTCGTGGCCAACACACCCAGCCGGAAGACCTATTATTGTAGTATCTTGTTTGAGGAAGTTGGCCACCTCCCCATAAGGATTTCGTAGGATTTACCTCCGTAACTGTTCCTTATGGATTCTATTGCTCCCGAAGTCCGACCTTTACTTGATGTTCTAGTTAGCAAACCATATCCATGAATGGGTTACACTAGCACGTCAAGGAGAACATTAGAAGCGGAGTGCTAAATGTCTCTCGGTCGATCATCCAGATTTTGTTTCCTTGGCCTCGCTAGGGTGAAATCTGAGTTGATGTTATCTTCCTATGCATCTGCATCGTCCATCGTTGTTCATCATGGTGGTATGTTGTGTTGCCAGGATTCTTGACACGGATGTTGGTAAAACCTTGATGAATATGGAAATGCTCAAGTTCCTGAGAGCACGCACAAGCGCTAGGTGTTATCTTCGGCACTAACTGGGGATCCTCTCCGTTTCCTCGGCAATGCTATGATCTTTTCAAACAGTGAACTCACTCTCTTTTGTTGGGTTCTTCCACAGTTACCGGAATCATTCCCAGCATTTGCATTTTGTTCCCAGCTGGCACCGCCAATGTGCCATTCTACCATGGGTCTCATCCATTTTCGGTGATAAGCAATTCATCCATTACGTTGTCTTCAACAAGGTAATCCACATCATCCAAGTCCGAGTATGCCATTCTACCGACCCCCGCCAATCGATTGCTGTGATTTGCCTTCGGCTGATATAGAGAGTCTCAATGATCTCTATATCAAAGGTAATTCTTTTTGCCACTTAAGATAATAATCTACGAATCACCCTTCTCCAGGATGTTTCGTTGTGGTGTCATGGCCATTCAACTCCTCGCTACGTTGACAACCGATCGCCACATTCTTAAATCTGGAATTGTTGTCTACCTAGTGAACCTCGTCACCTGCTCCACTCCATCCCTCTAGAGGTATGCTTCGTCTCTCAGCTCGAGAGATGTTGCCATGTCACATTCCGGGAGTTAATCCTGAGTTGTTCGACCTTCGAGAAGACCGATCCTTCCAGAGTTTTCCTTTCCTCTTCTTGCCATGATTAGCTGGAATTCTCAGAGCAAGACGACAAGACACAGATGGTGTTCAAATCAACGTTCATTTGAAGTGCAACCTGGATCGTGAAGATTGTACTAGTTTGCATTTCCCCTTCATCCTACCCTACGCTTGAATCTCGAGACGAGATTCTTGTTTAGTGGGGGTGAGTTGTCACATCCCTAGCTTCTGGTAATGCTCTAGGCTAGCTTCGTGTGTGCATCATGTTTAAATTCTGAAATTTGAACTGAGGGAAATTGGAAGCCTCAAAACCCTAAATAAAAGAAGGGCAAAAACCCTAAAATCTCATTCATTGCTCCAAAATGCTCTCCTTAGATGTTTAATATTTTTGGCAAGTGTTTTGATCCAAACCAAAAATGATGAACATTTTAAAAGGATTTATTTTTGGGACTTTGAATTTAAATCATTACTTATTTGCATTTGGGCATTTAAATACTATAAAATATTTTAAATGCTCAAATAATCCCAAACTGAAATGTTTACTGTAGGATATATTTCTAACAGTGGTCATGAGCAGTTGCATGATTTTTGGGATTGATTTAGTATTTTTAATAAAGCCACAAAGCTGCAGAAAAAAAAATAGAAAACAATAAGTAAAAGACAGAGCAGAGAAAACTTACCCGACGCTTACCTGAGGCCCACCCACCTGGTGGCCCAGCAGAAGCCGGCCCAGCCCACCACTGCAGCCCTTCGTCGTCTTCCTCCCCTCGCCCCGAAGCAGCTGCGTGCTCGCACGCGCACGGCCGCGCGGCCACCTCCTGCTTGCCGACCAGCCCCTGGCCGCGTGGACGACTCCCGCAGGCCGTCCCGAACCCGCTGACCGTTTCGCTCACTCTCCCCCCTCGACCCTCCCTCCTCTGCTCCCTCTCTCCCGCCTGGACCGAACGGAGCCGCCGTCACCGACGAGCTCCCTCGCGGCCACAGCCACCCCCTCGCTCCCTCTCCACACCCCTGAGCTCCGTCCCGACCCCATGAAGCTCCACCACGACGCATGCGACGCCGGGTGCCCTGTAGCCACGCCATCACCGCCATCTTCATCGCCACGGCCGGCAATCGCCGCCGTTCGATTCGCCGCCGACAGGACGTCCCCGAGCCCACTTAGCATCTCGTCCGACTCCCCGTGAGCTCCTCTTCTCTTCCCCTCACTCCCCGCACCTGATTTCGTCCCCTAGCTCCTTCTTCCACCACGGCCGAAGCTCGCCGCCGCCGTGCCTCGTCGCCGTCGTGGCCAGAGCCACTGGAGCTCCCACCTGAGTGCACCATCGTGCTCAGAACGTCTCCACGAGCCCGTTGCCTGCCGCAGCTCGCCCTCTCGTGCCCCCTAGTGGTCGCCTGTGTCTCACCCGAGCTCCGGCGGCCGCAACCGAGCTCGCCACCGTCGACTCCGGCCACCCCAGGCCCGGAGACCACGACCATCCGACGCGCCATCGCGCCAGCTCCCCGTAGAGCCAAAGGGCGCACCGAACGGTGCAGTATAGACGAAACCCGAGCCACCCCGGTGCGTCTCCGCCGCGTTTTGGGTCGTCGCCGGCGAAACTCCGGCGACTGCCGACGTGGCACGCTTAATTAGCGCTAATGACGCCCTAACCAACCCCCTAGGCCACTGACTGTGGGCCCCACCCCTGGTCAAACCTCAGTTAGCGCTGGGTTTGACCGGGATTAGCTCCCGTGTCACTGACGTGTGGCCCCACACGTCAGGTTTGACCTGGGGCGCCCAGTTGACCCTGCTGACGTCACTGTGACGTGGGGCTGACGCAATAAGTATTTTCTGGATTTAAAAATAATCAGGAAATTCCAGAAAATAGCTAAAACTTCAATAAATCATAGAAATTCAACCGTAACTCCAAATTAAATAATTTATATATGAAAAATTATCAGAAAAATTCAAGGAATCCATTTGTACCATTTTCATGCATGTTAGAACAACTTATCACTACTGTTTAGGGCAAATGAAGTGAATGACATTTAAATAACCACATATGGAGTTTGAATTTGAATCTTGGATTCAAACCAACTTCATTTAATCTGGTTTTAGGTGCATTAGCCCAAAACACATTCATATTGCCATGTCATAGCATGCATCATATTGTGCATTGCATTGATCGTGTTTTTCTGTATTTGCCAGTAATTGTCCCCTCTCGATAGACGTGTACCGACGATGTGATCGTTGACACTGATGAAGACTCAATGTTATCTTCAGAAGTGCCAGGCAAGCAAAACCCCCTTGTTCATTCCGATAAAATCCCACTCTCTCGCTCCCGCTCTCTTTTACTGCATTAGGACAACAACGACATATTTGATACTTGCTGCGGTAGCTGAACCCTTTATCCTTTGCATGACCTGTCATTGCCACAGTAAATAGATGAAACCCACTAGCATGAGTAGGAGTTGTTTGAGCCCTGATGTGCCTACTCATTCATGCTTGTTTGTCATGCCTGCTACTGCTTAGAGTTGAGTCAGGTCTGATTCATCGGGGATGAATCAGAGGCGTGTGAACATGTCCCAATGTGTGTGAGCTAAGTGTGTGAACACGATTTGGTAAAGGTAGCGGTGAGAGGCCATGTAGGAGTACATGGTGGGTTGTCTCATTGCAGCCGTCCTCAGGAACTGAGTTCTGTGTTTGTGATCCATGATTAGTTACTACCACACATTGGGCTCCGGGCGCTCCAAGCCCTCTCGACTTATTAATCAACTTGATCTCTGTCCAGGAGTTGCAACTAGTTTCTGGTGTTTGTAGGTAGTGTTAGTAGTCTACCAAGTGGCACCCGGTACAGGTGGGCTTGGGACAGACTAGGCACAGTGGCCCGGTGTACCAAGTGGCACCCGGTTGGTGGGCTTGGGAACCCTGCACACATCGTTTGGGGCCGTAAGCGACACCCCGGCCGGATCTCCTTGCGGATGGAACCCGAATAGGCGATAAACCTGGACT
The DNA here is from genome assembly GCF_002162155.2 of Triticum dicoccoides. Classification (NCBI taxonomy): domain Eukaryota; kingdom Viridiplantae; phylum Streptophyta; class Magnoliopsida; order Poales; family Poaceae; genus Triticum; species Triticum dicoccoides. The sequence goes on from NC_041388.1 coordinate 520,365,046, forward strand.
AGAGACTTGTTCGGTTAGTCAGGTCGTGGCCGACTCCCTCGCCCGGCTTCCGCTTGAAGGTTGCCGAGGTACATGACATGTACAGGGCGGTAAGTGGCGAGAGCGTGTGTGAAGAAGTACACCCCTGCAGGGTTATCATTATCTATTCGAATAGCCGGATTCCTCGGATATGGAAACTTGGACCCCTTGTACAGTTCATAGACAAGTGAAAGTGGATACTCTAAAACACGCAAGATAAGCGTGAGTGCTATGGATGGCGTTCTCGTAGGGAGACGGGAGCGGATCCATAGTGGTGTATTGATATGGTGAATATGTGGACTCGTGTGCGCCACCTCAAAAGAGTTACTTGCAGTCGTAGTTCAGGTTAGCCACCGAGTCAAAGCTGGCTTGCTGCAGTTAAACTCCTCCACCCCCTTGTTGATAATGATGCATATGTAGTTAGTTCTGATGTAAGTCTTGCTGGGTACATTTGTACTCACGTTTGCCTATTTTATGTTTTTGCAGAGAGACTTCAGTCTCACTAGTAGTTCCGCTTGGACTTCGACGTTTAGCTTGTTACCTCAGCTACGATCTTGTGCCCTTGGCAGGATCTGGTAGATAGTCAGGCTTCTCAGCCTTTTTCATTTATAGTTGTCTGTACTCGGACATGTTTAGCTTCCGCTTGTGCTTTGATTTGTATGCTCTGAGTGTTGGGTCATGAGACCCATGTTTGTAATATCTCGCTCCTCGGAGCCTAATAAATAATTACTTGAGTCGTAGAGTCATGTTGTGATGCCATGTTGTATCTGCACATATCGAGCATATTGTGTGTATGTTGTTGAAATTCTTGGTATGTGTGGGATCTGACTATCTAGTTGTTTATCCTTAGTAGCCTCTCTTACCGGGAAATGTTTCCTAGTGTTTCCACTGAGCCATGGTAGCTTGCTACTGCTCCGGAACACTTAGGCTGGCCGGCATGTGTCCTTCTTCGTTCCTGTGTCTGTCCCTTCGGGGAAATGTCACGCGATGAATACCGGAGTCCTGTTAGCCCGCTACAGCCCGGTTCACCGGAGTCCTTCTAGCCCAGTGCTACAGCCTGGATTCACTCGCTGATGACTGACACGTTCGATGTTGGGTCATGGATGCCTGTCCCTGTAAGTTTGTGCCACTTTGGGTTTACGACTAGCCATGTCAGCCCGGGCTCCTTACCATATGGATGCTAGCGACACTACCATATACGTGTGCCAAAAGACGCAAACGGTCCCGGGCAAAGGTAAGACGACACCCGTGGGAATACCGTGCGTGAGGCCGCAAAGTGATATGAGGTGTTACATGCTAGATCGATGTGGCATTGAGTCGGGGTCCTGACAAGATCTAAGGATTATGGATCTATGCATTATTCTTCAAATCATTATGTCCATAAGTCCTCGAAGAATTTATCTGCATACTCTTATGCTTAATCTAACCCCTCTTATGTGAAACAAAATGGACTGGCTTCTATGCCATCCTTCTCGTATGGAGCTCGCAGAATGATGAACTCTTTGCCACCCCTTCAGATGTGGGTGGTGAAGAAAAATAACTAACCTCTTCTGCAGGGTCAGGTCTCCAGACGCACATAATCGTCTGAAGAATTTGCTGGAGACCTGAGCATGCCTGAAAGGACGCAGGCTAACCATGAAGAAATGAACTTTCATTTCTCACGTCCTCATATTGCTTTATCAGTTCTTTTACTTGATGAAATTGATCTGATGAATTGATGTCATATTCTTCACTGATGAAGTATATGAGTTTGTAAGCTTCACTAATTCATCTGCAGGATGATCAACCCAAAGCCACTGAGTGGGTCCTCGATAGTGGATGTGCAAACTAGATGACTGGTGACAAGAATCTATTGATGGATGCTCCATTATCTCCGTCGCATCTGAAGCATATCATCTTTGCTGACAAAGGCAAAAGTCAGGTATTGGGTCTAGGTAAGGTTGCGATTACAAAGGATCGACACATGGACAAAGTCATGCTTGTTGAGTCCTTAGGATACAACCTTATGTCCATCTCAATGCTTTGTGATCTTGATATGGTTGTTGTCTTTGGCAAGTACCATTGTGTTGTGGTTATGGAAGCTGAAAATTCCAAAGTCTTCGAAGGCTTTAGGAGAGGAGACCTGTATATTGTTGATTTCTCTACAGGACCAAAACCAGCCGTGTGCTTACTTGCAAAAGCTTCAGAAGGCTGGCTCTGGCATCGACGACTTGGTCATGCAGGCATGAGGAATTTGCACACGCTTGCAAAGAAAAAGCATGTCATTGGCATCGAGAATGTCAAATTCCTCAAGGATCACCTATGCGGAGCCTGTGAAGCTGGGAAGATGACAAAGGCCAAGCATCCAGCGAAGACTATCATGACCACCACTCACCCATTTGAATTGCTTCACATGGATCTCTTTGGTCCTAATCATTATTCTGCTATTTCAAATGAAGCATCTCAATATGGCTTTGTTATTGTTGATGATTGTTCTCGCTACACATGGGTACACCTTGTTACTTACAAACATGAAGTGCAGGAAGTCTTCAAACAATTTTCCTCGAGGGCTTCAACCAACTTTGGTGTGAAGATCAAGCACATCAGAAGTGACAATGGCACTGAGTTCAAGAATTCTGGTCTCGATGACTATCTTTATGAACTTGGTATCACTCATGAGTTATCTGCTCCTTACACTCCTTAGCAGAATGGCGTCGTGGAGCGCAAGAACAGGACTCTTGCTGAGATGGCTTGCACTATGCTTGATGAATACAAAACGCCTCGTCATTTCTGGACTGAGGCAATTGATACTGCGTGCCACATCATCAACAGAGTATATCTTCACAAATTCTTCAAAAAGACTGCCTATGAACTCCTAACTGATAAGAAACCCAATGTAAGTTATTTCAAAGTCTTCGGTGCTAAATGTTGGATTAGAGATCCTCATCACAACTAAAAAATTGCACCGAAAGCACATGAAGGTTTTATGCTTGGTTACGGAAAGGACTCGCACACCTACAGAGTCTTCAACAACGTTCTTAACAAAGTTGTTGAAACTGTAGATGTGCGGTTCGATGAAACTAATGGCTCGCAAAGAGAGCACCTACCTACTGTGATAGATGAACCAGCACCTGAGGAAACTATCAAGTTCAAGGCTACTGAGGATGTCATTCCTACTGAAGAATCTGCTGAAGAATTCATTCCAGAACATGAAGAACATCGAGCTAATGCACCTGAAGAAAATGCTGAAGAAAATGGTGCTGAAGAAAACGCTGATCAAACTCTTCAACGACAACCAGCTCATCCTCGCATTGCAAAAGAAGTGCAAATTGAAAAGATCATCAATGACATCAAAGTGCCAGGGCCTCTCACACGCTCAAAAGCTTCACATTTGTCTAACTTTTGTGGGCAGTATGCTTTTGTCTCTATTACAGAACCCACTAAGGTAGATGAAGCATTTCTGGAGCCTGAGTGGATTTAGGCCATGCAAGAAGAATTACATCAGTTCGAGCTCAACAATGTCTGGGAACTGGTCAAACGTCCAGATCCTGGCAAGCACAATATCATCGGCACAAAGTGGATCTACCATAACAAGCAAGATGAAAATGGCCTTGTGGTGAGGAATAAGGCACGGCTTGTAGCTCAAGGCTACACACAGGTTGAAGGAATTGATTTCGATGAAACTTTTGCATCTGTTGCTAGACTTGAGGCTATTCGCATATTACTTGCTTATGCTAACCATCATGATATCACTCTGTATCAAATGGATGTGAAAAGTGCATTCCTCAGTGGTAAGCTTGAGGAAGAAGTTATGTTGCTCAACCCCCAGGTTTTGAAGATCCAAAGAATCCTGACAAAGTCTTCAGACTCAACAAGGCCCTCTATGGCCTCAAGCAGGCCCCACGGGCTTGGTATGATACTTTGAAGGGACTCTTCATGAAGAAAGGCTTCAAACCCGGTTCACTCAACCCTACTCTTTTCACTAAGTCTTATGATGGTGAATTGTTTGTGTGCCAAGTATATGTTGATGATATTATCTTTGGCTGTACTGACCAACATTATAGTGATGAATTTGCCTATATGATGAGTGAAGAATATCAAATGTCTAGGATGGGAGAGTTGAAATTCTTCTTAGGTCTTCAAATTCGTCGACAACACAATGGCATATTCATATCTCAGGAGAAATACCTCAAGGATGTACTGAGGAAATTCGACATGCAAGATTGCAAAGGCGTCAAAATTCCTATGCCCACAAATGGCCATCTGTGCACTGATGAAAATGGTATCGACTTCAATCATAAGGTGTACCGCTCCATGATAGGTTCCTTATTATACTTATGTGCATCTAGGCCAGATATAATGCTTAGTGCTTGCATGTGTGCCCGATTTCAAGATGCACCGAAGGAATCACACCATAAGGCTGTGAAGCATATTCTTCGATATCTAGCTCACACACCAACACTTGGATTATGGTACCCCAAGGGCCCGGCTTTTGATCTTGTTGGATATTCTGACTCTAACTATGCTGGTGATCGTGTGGATCGCAAGTCAACATCTGGTACATGTCATTTCCTTGGACGATCTTTGGTTGGTTGTTCCTCGAAGAAATAGAACTGCATATCACTATCTACTGCTGAAGCTGAGTACATTGCCGCTGGTTCTTGTTGTGCCCAATTGCTATGGATGAAGCAAACTCTCATGGACTACGGCGTCAACATGAAGAATGCGCCTCTCTTCTGTGACAATGAGAGTGCCATCAAGATTGCTCACAACCCAGTTCAGCACTCGAAGACAAAGCACATTCAGATTCGTCATCATTTTCTTCGTGATCATGTGTTGAAGGGCGACATTTCTATTGAGCATCTGAAAACTGAAGAACAGCTAGCCGATATCTTCACAAAGCCCTTGGATGAGAAGAGATTTAGCAAGTTGCGGTGTGAGCTAAATATCCTAGAATCTTCGAATGTTCTTTGAAAAGGACACTCATCCTAACACTTATGCAAAATTGATGACTTAGATGTGCAACACAGAAGAAACGTTTTACTTCAATCAATGAAGAATAACACTCTTAGTGTGAAGAAATTAACGAAAAATTTGATTCTCAGAACCCTACAATAATTGTACGCGGTGTCTGAAATCATCATTCTTATATGGTGGGTCACGCCACCACCAAAAGTTGAAATTCCTCAAATTATTCATATTCTTCAACTTTGCATAGTCTTCACTGGTTCCGTCGTTTTTTCTTCATTGGCTATATATATATATGAGTTTATGTCCTCTACAACATTCACTTATTGCTATTTCTTCAAGTTGGTTTTCTGCTAAGTGAATGTAATCGGACCCTTCCCCTCTATGCTATACTCCACCCAATCTGTTCACAAATTCTTCATGTGCGTTCTATTTGAAACTCGTTCAAAATCTTCACTGTGTCCTTGTCAGCTGAAGAAATTGCGAACGAAACTTTAAAATCTATCTTATCTAAATTTTCGGCTTTGCCGCTCAAACTGTTCCACATCCCACGATACACTTATCCACTCACCCACGATCTAACACGATCTCCACCTTTCACTACGCGGGTGACACATGTCATGCGAATGAGAAGGGTAAGGGGCACGTTCGTCCAATTTCTTCGGGCGAGCAGTTTTTCACCGTGGCTATAAATACCCCTCCTCCCCTTCCTCACTTCTTTTACTTAGCTCGGCCTCTCTCTCCAGCTCGAGCTTCTCAAACCCTAGCGCCGTCGCTACTTCATCGCCGCCGGTGAGGAAGAGCTTCACTGCCTCGACCTCGTCGCCGATGTACTCGCGCCGACCGCAGACATCTTCACTCCGCCGCTGCCATAGCCGTCTTCCTCCGCCAAGTTAGGGCGTGGAAGATCTGCACAGACGAACTTCACATCTCCTCACTCTAGTTCGTCATGTTCTTTGTGCAGGGTAAATAAAAGTTACTTTTACTGCCCTCGTTGATTCGAATGATTATCTACAAAATCTTCAAAAGTGTTTTTCTCCATATCTTCACACACTGAACACCTCACAAGTCATCCGTTCTTGATTCGTTTCTCTAAGCATCATTTTTCTTCAAGATTCCTCAATTGTGTGGATCTTCGATCTATACAACTCTAGAACCTAAGACAAAGAACGCTTAGTGAAGACCTTCAAGACTCATCTAGTCAAATTCCTCAAACTTGTTCTTTTTGAAAAACCTTCTGAGAATGCATATGACCTCTCCAAATTCCCCGCAACTATAATACGTTCATAGGTACACATGTCAGCTGCTGAATCACTAGGTTCTCATCAACTTAACTCATTTGCAGTGTTCCTCGAAGAAAAGTTGCATACTTCTTCAGAGAATTCAATTGTTCAAATTCCTCAACTGAAGAAAATGGCTGATGGTAAAAGGCCACAGAAGGGAGGAAAGAGGCCTGAGGTAAATACAACGTTCGAAATCCCTGATGACATATATGCTGGGTACTGCACACCTCTTGAGGAAACCAAGAATGAGCGCAAAGTGCGCATTCAGAAGATAGAGAGGAAATGGGCAAGAGAATGGAGGGAGTACAGATATGTCACTCCTAAGTATATGAAGAAATTCGCACTCAATCCTCCATGCCCAAGAGCACCACTGGCACCTGGCCAAATTGTTGATCCCACTAGCCTCAAGCAAGTTGAGGACTATCCTGATGAATGGGCCAAGTGCCAAGGCAAGTTGGCTAAGCAAGCCAGAGAAGCAGTGAGGAAATTTAATGAAGACTCTGCTGCTGCTGCTGCATCTGCTGAGGTCCTTGCTGTCACGCCAAAGAATGCTATGTCAAAGAAGCCTGTGCACAAGCCAAGTGCTTCCTCAGCAATGCCCTCACGGCCAGACTCATCAAAGCCCTCACGGCCAATTCCTCATGCTGCTCCTATTCCTCCAAAGTCCTCAGCTCCTCCGCCAAAGCCTTCAGCTGTTCCGACCAAATCCTCAGCACCTGTGCATCTCGCTTCGTGCCAATGGACTGTCGGCATCTCCATTGCCTCAGGTGTCTCAGCTAGTTCCTCAGCTGCACCAAGTTCCTCAGCTGGCCCCTCACTGCTAAAGACAAAGGCCACTGCTAGACGAGGTCCACGCAAAATTCCTCAAAAGAAGCAAGTCGCTTTCCAAGTGCCGTCTGATGAAGACGAAGATGATGATGATGAACTTGCAGAAATCATCAGAGACAGGCAAGTCAGGGCCGCTAGAGCCAAAGGATCAGAGGTGCCACTACTTTTGGATCCCAAACTGATCCTCGACTACATTGATGATTGGCACAAGGACCCCAACACTCCCTTGCCTGATTTCAAGCTGACTCCTGGCCAAAGTCACATGCTGACCCACTTCATTCAAGAAGAAAAGTGGAAATTTGAGAAGGCCAGGCAGATCAAGAAAGCGCAGTACAAGAAGGAGAAATTTCTGAAGAACAACGTTGTCACTATGACAACTGATGAACTTGTAAAAATCCAATCTGAAATCAAAACCCTCAGCGATGATTTCAAAGCCTACTATGCTGATTGGCAAGGAGCCAAAGTTAGATTTGTAAAGATAACTGAACAGTTCACTTCAAATGTTGCTATCCCAACACAACAGGAAATTCCTCAGGCTGAAGCATCTGCTCAGTCGACTGAAGAACATGCCAGCACCGCTGATGAAAATTAGGCTGTTGAAGAAAATGTGAGTTCCAGGGCTGATGACTGCATTCCAGCCACTAAAGAAATTGCCAGGGCACCCACTAGTGGTCCACCTGAAGAAACTGAAGAACTCAGGGCAACTGCATCAGTTGTGCCTGAAGAAAACCAACCAGATTCCTCAGCTGCTCCTGCACCACCTTCAACTCCAATCCTTCCATCTGCATCAGATGTGAAGAAGACCAAGGCTGCAGAGCGTGCTGCAGTGAAGAAAAGGAAAGCACCAGCTGCTTCAGATTCTTCAGCTCCGAAGAAAATGAAGCCTATGACAAGTTCAGTTGCACATCCAATTGATGTTGTTCCCATCTCAAGCAGGCCATCAAAGGACCTTGTTCCTTTTGATGAAGAATATGTGATCCCTAGCGGATCTGATGAAGCAACTCATTCTGCTACTCCGTCTGAACCGTTGGATGAAGAAATTGAAGTGGATGCGATCCCTTCAACACCTATCATATCCTCACCTATGCCTCAGTTCACAGCTGAAGAGGCTGGCGTTGAAGAAATGGAAGATGAAGATGTGGACATTGGCTGTTCCACACCCGTAATCAGTGATGAATTCTGGGAAAGTCAGCATCCAAACTCTCCAATGTTCACCCCTCTACAGCAAATTCCTCAGTCCCCCACACAAACTGTTCACACGGGCTCTAAAGAAACTCATCCCACTGCATCTGTCCGTGAGGAAATTCTAGCCACTAGCGCTGAAGAAACTGCTGCTGCTGAACAACCAACGACGCAGACTGCCACTGAGGAGGAACCAGAAATTCCTCAGCCTGAAGAACCTGCGATTGAGATTCCTGAGGTCGTGATGCAACTCACTGATACTCCTCTGCCGAAGCCAAAGGATCCATTCTCACGCAAGCAAAAGTTCAAGGCTGATGATTTCTTCGGCGAGCACGTATTCTTCGAAGATTACAACCCATATGACTCTGCTCGCATTAGGAAGAGGCGTTTCTGGACTGCTAGTCAAGCCAATTTCTATTCCTCAGTGCTGTTCAAAAAGGAGAAGATTTTCTACCATGAGCATATTCCTCACGTGGATATGGAATCTCTGCCGTGCTTCGCACCAGTCCTCAGTATTCTTCACGATGCTGGACTGCTCAACTTTTGCTCTGACATCTGCGATTGGAATGAAGAACTGATTCTTCAATTTTATGCAACGCTGCACATCACCGGAGATGCTGAAGATGTGAATTCATGGGTGCTGGACTGGATGTCTGAAAACACTCAGTACACCACACCAGCCTCTGAATTGCTTCGTGCTCTACCACTCAGTCCTCCCCTTGAAGAAGCTCGCTGCATCTACAGTGAACATGAGCTCACACATCATTACATGCAGGTGCTGATGAAGCCTTTGAAACCAGGTCAGGCACCAAGAACCAAATTCCTCGTGAAGGAATTGTTGTACGTGCCCAGAATTGTTTATCGTATTCTTACGAGGACAATCAGTCCTATCAAAGGTCACGACTCATCTGATGAGGAAATTGTTGGCATCATGAAGAATCTTGTATTCAACATCGTTCATGGCATTCCTGTCAATTATCACGATTTCTTCATGAGGACTATGGCCAATGTTGCACTGTCTCCGTTTGAGCTGAAGCCTTATGCACCTTGGATCATGAGATTCCTCAGGAAAAGGTCTTCACTAACCTACAAAGCTGATTTCCAGAATCATCTCAGCTACTTGCCCCCAATTGAAGTCCTCAAGCAGACATATTCCTCAGTTGATGGAAAGGGCAAGGCACCAGCTGTAATTGATGAAGGCATTCGTCCATTGGATGGTCAGTTTCGCAAAGTTGCATCTTATTCCACCAATGATGACTCCGCCACACATGACTCTGCCAATGCTCCCAAGTCCACTCCTCAAGCCATTGCTCCGCGCGTGATGACTGACCGTGAACTTCTACTTAGTCTTCACCAAAAGGTGGATCGAAATCACAAATGGGTTAAGCATCAGTTTGGTTCACTTCTTCACAACATGACTGCCACACACAATGCAGTAAAGAAAAACCACTACTACCTCCATCAAGTCTTCAGTCGCACCAGGGCAATCCTGTCACATCTGTATGGTGAAGAAGATCTGAAGAACATGGGTCTTAATGAAGATTTTGACTGGTCTGCACCTCCACCGAAGAAATTCAAGAAGGTCAAGGTTCCTTCTCTGGTGGCTAGCTCATATTCTTCATCGCGCGACACTGATGAACATGAAGATTTGGACGACAGTGCGGCAGGCCCTACATCAACCAATGACCCCAACAACGCTGGCGCTCCTTCATCAACATGATTATCTTCAGGGGCGTTTGTCCTCATTTTCGATCCTTTTGGTCATTCGATGACAAAGAGGGAGAAATATGAGTTAGTCTTCAAGCGGGTCTACTATATGGCCGTTTTTTTGCTAAGTTACAACTCTTGTTCTTCTAAAACTTTATTGGATCGAGTTGTAATCTTAAACCCGATGGTGCTCTGATACTTTTGATGCACTGTGCTCTGATACACTTGATCCACTATTCTGCATGCTTATTCCTCATTTAATATTATTGCACGCATGCTGAATTTCATCAAGCACCATATTTCATCATGCATTTCAAATTCTTCATATTATATGTTAAATGCGTGTATGAATTACAAGATGTAGGGGGAGATCTCCATGATTCAACTCTTCAAGTGTGCATTGCTTCAAAAGCAAAGTCCTCACTATGCACATCTTCAGGGGGAGTTCTTCTATATCTTGCAATCAAATTCCTCAATATCAGTATTTACACTTCATATGTTTATCCCTGTTGAAAACTTAACCTATATTGTCATCAATCACCAAAAAGGGGGAGATTGTAAGTGCATCTAGTGCCCCTTAGTGATTTTGGTGTATTGAAGACTTATAGGTTAAGGAACTAATGCGTGTGTGAGTGTACACAGGTCTATAAGTCTATGAGGAGTTTGATATTTACAGGAAAAGTCGACCCCTAAAAATGAACATCTTCGACTGAAGATTTTGGTATTTCTAAAGACTTTCATGAAGACGTTGAAAGTGAAGAAATTGGTGTGTCCGTGAAGACTTGATATTCATGCGAGGAATATGAAGCTTGAAGACATTCGTTTTCATAGTTTTGTTTTTCTCTTTCTTGAGTCATAGGAAACACCGTACTGTTAAAGGGGGTCGAGGAAATACTAAGGAAAAATTTCCATGTGATGCTCAACTCAAAATCCTACACCTACCAATCCCTTCGAGTGAAGCCATTGGAAATCTCATATAGTTCAGTCAATTTCTTTAGTGACAGAGACGAAGTTCTTCTGGTCTCTGAGGAATTTGTCCTGACTGAGGAGTTAGGAATTCGCCAGTGCGGATTGCCTACACAGTGAGGAACATGATAGCCCTGAGGATTTTGCTACTCTAAATTCCGACCGTTGCTGTGCTATGCGCCAGCTGTCCCATATCATTGAAGGGCATTTATGTCTTATCATGTCAGGTTGCTCCCTAGCCTATAAATAGCCGCCCCTACAACCACTAGCTGGTTGGCTGCTCCGAGAGAAACTGACACTTGTCATTTGAGAGCAATCCATCCTCCGAGGACTTTGAGCGAAAATCATCAAGTGAGGAAAAACCAAAAACCCAAAACCCAAACACCTACAAACCCCAAGTGATTGAGCATCACTAAAGAGATTGATCCTGAGTGGATCCGACGCTTGTTACCTTTGAAGACTGTGCTTCTTCCAGACGGTTAGGCCTCATGGTCTAGAGCATCCAAGAGGAATTGTGGATCGCCGAGTGACCAAGTTTGTGAAGGTTTGGAAGTCGCCTGAAGACTTACCACGAGTGATTGGACGAGGTCTGTGTGACCTTAGTTCAAGGAGAATACGATGAGGACTGGGTGTCTTGGACTAAGTGTCCTTGACCGGGTGTCCGGGACTGTGTGTCCTCGAGTTTAAATACTCAGCCGCTCCAACCAGACGTACAACCGAGACATCAGTTGGAACTGGTCTACCAAATCATTGTCTTCACCGAGCTTACTGGTTCTATTTCCTCAACTCTTTCATTTCCTCATAACAGTGATGTATGTTTGTTCATATCTGTGTTTGAAGACTTTGACTGAAGACTTTCTCAATTTCCTCAGTTCAATTTCTTCAGTCTGTTTGTCTTCATCCTGTGTTATCTTGTGATTACGCTTCCTTTACTCTGTGCCTGTCTTCATTTCATCATGATGACTATGCTTGTATTCTGTTGTGTTTACTTTTGAGTACTTATTCCGCTGCTAGTAGTTCTTCGCTAAGGAATTTCCTCACCAGCAAATTCCTCAGTGAAGAATTTCGTAAAAATCGCCTATTCACCCCCCGTCTAGTCGATATAACGCACTTTCAATGATCATACCTAGATATTCTCATAAATATGCTCAATTCTATCAATTGCTCGACAGTAATTCGTTTAGCCACCGTAATACTTATGCTCTTGAGAGAAGCCACTAGTGAAACCTATGGCCCCCGGGTCTATCATCCATCATATTAATCTTCCAACACTTAGCTATTTCTATTTCCGTTTATTTTACTTTGCATCTTTATTTCTCTTTATCATAAAAATACCAAAAATATTATCTTATCATATCTATCATATCTCTCTCTTGTAAGTGACCGTGAAGGGATTGACAACCCCTTTATCGCGTTGGTTGCGAGGTTCTTATTTGTATGTGTAGGTGCGGGGGACTCGAGCGTGATCTCCTACTGGATTGATACCTTGGTTCTCAAAAACCGAGGGAAATACTTACGCTACTTTACTGCATCACCCTTTCCTCTTCAAGGGAAACCCAATGCAGTGCCCAAGAGGTAGCAAGAAGGATTTCTGGCGCCGTTGCTGGGGAGATTCGCGCCAAGTCAAGTCAAGATTTGACTCCCGACAATGAGCCATTTCTGGCGCCGTTGCCGGGGAGTCTCCGCACAAGTCAAGATATACCAAGTACCCATCACAAACTCTTATCCCTCGCATTACATTATTTTCCATTTGCCTCTCATTTTCCTCTCCCCACTTCACCCTTGCCATTTTATTCGCCCTTCTTCTGTTCGTCTTTCCATTTGCTTTGATGTCTTACTTGGTTCTTTTGCTCGTTTGGTTGGAATAGTTGTTTATTTATTGCTAAACAGAGAACCTAAGATCTATGGATCCTCATCCACTTGCTAATCTTTTTAAGAGACCCAATTATGATGAACCAATTGCTAGTGAGTTTTGTGCACTAGATTATCTTTATGAAGTTTTGCTTGAAATTCATGAATCTGAAAATTGTGATGAAGTAATTTATGGAGTGATTCACGATGGATCTTTGAATAGAAAGCATGATTGCAATGATGATAGTATAAATTCTATTAATGTTAATTGTGCTTCTAATATGCAAAACCCTAAGCTTGGGGATGCTAGTTTTGCTATGTCTACTACTTGGTGCAATGATCATGATTGGGGTGATTCTTCTTATGATCTTGAAAATTTATTTAAGCCCCATGATGAATATGAAATTGATTATAATGTTTGCAATAATATTGATAGTTGGTTTGGAAGAGTGTCAACTTTAGATGCCACATATTTGGAGAATGTTCAATCTTATGAAGTTTTTGATAAAAGTGGGTTTGGAGAGGTAATGCCTTTAGTTAATGTTAATCCCACTATTTTGGAAGAGTGTCAACTTTGCATACATCTGGATCGTATTAAGAATATGCTTTGTGATAGATATATTGTTGAATTTACTTATCATCCTACATGTAATTATTATGAGAGAGGAAAATATGGTTGTAGAAATTTTCATGTTACTAAATTGCCTCTTGTTATGTTGAGATTGCTATTGTTTCTTTCCGCTTCCTTGCATATGCTAGTTTTTGCTTGCTTTGACAATTTGTTTGCCTATAAGATGCCTATGCATAGGGAGTATGTTATACTTAGATGTTTTTGTTACGTGTTTTATGATGCTCTCTTTGTGCTTCAATTCTTGTCTTTCATGTGAGCATCGTTGAAATCTTATGCCTAGCTATAAGGCTTTAAACAAAAGCGCTTGTTGGGAGACAAACCAATATTTTTCCTTGCTGTTAGTAATAAATAATTTATCTAGCCTCTGTTTTGGTTGTGTTTTTTGTGTTTAATTAGTGTTTGTGCCAAGTAGAACCGTTGGGAAGACTTGGGAAAATTCTTTTTGATCTTGCTGTAAAAAAACAGAAACTTTAGCGCTCACGAGAATTGCTGCCATTTTTATTTGCAGAGTGCTATTTAGTTAATTCGTTTTGCAGATGATTAATAGATAAATTACTCACGTCCAGAAATTTATTTTAGAATTTTTGGGGTTCCATAAGTTTGCGTTAGTTAGATATTACTACAGACTGTTCTGTTTTTGACACAGTCTGTTTTTCGTGTGTTGCTTGCTTATTTTGATGAATCTATGGCTAGTAAAAGAGTTTATAAACCATAGAGAAGTTGGAATACAGTAGGTTTAACACCAATATAAATAAATAATGAGTTAAATACAGTACGTTGAACTGGTGTGTTGTTTTCTTTCGCTAACGGAGCTCACAAGATTTTCTGTTGAGTTTTGTGTTGTGAAGTTTTCAAGTTTTGGGTAAAGATTTGATGGATTATGGAACAAGGAGTGGCAAGAGCCTAAGCTTGGGGATGCCCATGGAACCCCAAGGTAATCTAAGGACACAAAAAAGCCAAAGATTGGGGATGCCCCGGAAGGCATCCCCTGTTTCGTCTTCATCCATCGGTAACTTTACTTGGAGCTATATTTTTATTCACCACATGATATGTGTTTTGCTTGGAGCATCTTGTATGATTTGAGTATTTGCTTTTTATTTTACCACAATTATCCTTGCTGCACACACCTTTTGAGAGAGACACACATGATTCGGAATTTATTAGAATATTCTATGTGCTTCACTTATATCTTTTGAGCTATATAGTTTTTGCTCTAGTGCTTCACTTGTATATTTTAGAGAACGGTGGTGGATTTGTTTTATAGAAACTATTGTTCTATCATGCTTCACTTATATTATTTTGAGAGTCCTACAAAACAGTATGGTAATTTGCTTTAATCATAAAAATTAGTCCTAAAGTGATAGGCATCCAAGATTAGTATTTTTTTCTTCTTATGAGTGTGTTTAATACTATGACAAGTTTGATGCTTGACAATTGTTTTGAGATATGAAGATGGTGATATTAGAGTCATGCTAGTTGAGTGGTTATGAATTTGAGAAATACTTGTGTTAAAGTTTGTAATTCCCGTAGCATGCACGTATGGTGAACCGTTATGTGATGAAGTCGGAGCATGATTTATTTATTGATTGTCTTCCTTATGAGTGGCGGCGGGGACGAGCGATGGTCTTTTCCTACCAATCTATCCCCCTAGGAGCATGCGCGTAATACTTTGCTTTGATAATTTATAGATTTTTGCAACAAGTTTATGAGTTCTTTATGACTATTGTTGAGTCCATGGATTATACGCACTCTCATCCTTCCACCATTGCTAGACTCTCTAATACTGCGCACTTTTCACCGGTATCATACACCCACCATATACCTTCCTCAAAAGATCCATCATACCTACCTATCATGGCATTTCCATAGCCATTCCGAGATATATTGCCATGCAACTTACCACCGTTTCGTTTACTATGACACGCTTCATCATTGTCATAATTGCTTTGCGTGATCATGTAGTTGACATCGTATTTGTGGAAAAGCCACCGTTCATAATTCTTCATACATGTCACTCATGCATCATTGCACATCCTGGTACACCACCGGAGGCATTGACATAGAGTCATATTTTTTTCTAAGTATTGAGTTGTAATTCTTGAGTTGTAAGTAAATAAAGTGTGATGATCATCATTATTAGAGCATTGTCCCAAGTGAGGAATGGATGATGGAGACTATGGTTCCCCCACAAGTCGGGATGAGACTCCGGATGAAAAAAAGAAAGGCCATAAAAAAGGGAGAAGGCCCAAAAAAATGAGAGAAAAAGAGAGAAGGGACAATGCTACTATCCTTTTTCCACACTTGTGCTTCAAAGTAGCACCATGATCTTCATGATAGAGAGTATCCTATCATATCACTTTCATATACTAGTGGGAATTTTTCATTATAGAACTTGGCTTGTATATTCCAATGATGGGCTTCCTCAAAATTCCCTAGGTCTTCATGAGCAACTGAGTTGGATGCACACCCACTTAGTTTCTTTTGTTGAGCTTTCATATACTTATAGCTCTAGTGCATCCGTTGCATGGCAATCCCTACTCACTCACATTGATATATATTGATGGGCATCTCCATAGCCCGTTGATACGCCTAGTTAATGTGAG
Organism: Triticum dicoccoides; assembly: GCF_002162155.2. Taxonomy (NCBI): domain Eukaryota; kingdom Viridiplantae; phylum Streptophyta; class Magnoliopsida; order Poales; family Poaceae; genus Triticum; species Triticum dicoccoides. The sequence continues at coordinate 520,381,062 of NC_041388.1, forward strand.
ACTATCTTCCCCTTTTTTGTCTTCTCCACAACCACCATTCTATTCCACTTATAGTGCTATGTCCATGGCTCACGCTCATGTATTGCGTGAAGATTGAAAAAGTTTGAGAACATCAAAAGTATGAAACAATTGCTTGGCTTGTCATCGGGGTGGTGCATGATTTAAATATTTTGTGTGATGAAGATAGAGCATAGGCAGACTATATGATTTTCTAGGGATAACTTTTTTGGCCATGCTATTTTGAGAAGACATAATTGCTTAGTTAGTATGCTAGAAGTATTATTATTTTTATGTCAATATTAAACTTTGTCTTGAATCTTTCGGATCTAAATATTCATACCACAAATAAGAGAATTACATTGAAAATTATGCTAAGTAGCATTCCACATAAAAAATTCTGTTTTTATCATTTACCTACTCGAGGACGAGCAGGAATTAAGCTTGGGGATGCTTGATACATCTCCAACGTATCTATAATTTGTTATTGTTCCATGCTATATTATATTCTGTTTTGGATGTTTAATGTGCTTTATTATACACTTTTATATTATTTTTGGGACTAACCTATTAACCAGAGGCCCAACCCAAATTGCTGTTTTTTTGCCTATTTCAGTGTTTCGCAGAAAGGGAATATCAAACGAAATCCAAACGGAATGAAACCTTCGGGAACGTGATTTTCTCAACAAACGTGATCCAGGAGACTTGGAGTGGGCGTCAAGAAACAATCAACGAGGCCACGAGGCAGGGGGCGCGTCTACCCCCTAGGCACGCCCTCCACCCTTGTGGGCGCCTCGTTGCTCCACCGACCTACTTCTTCCTCCTATATAAGCCCACATACTCTGCAAACATCCAGGAGCACCACGAAAACCTTATTCCACTGCCGCAACCTTCTGTACCCGAGAGATCCCATCTTGGGGCCATTTCCGGAGCTCCGCCGGAGGGGGCATTGATCACGGAGGGCCTCTACATCAACTCCATGGCCCCTCCGGTGATGTGTGACACTACAAAAAAAAGACACATCCGTGACATTTTGGGCCAAACGAATTTTTTCCTGTCATACATATGACACTTCTATGACGATAATTGTGACAAAACCCAGTATCATCATAGATGTGGTGGGCTCGTACTTCTATGACAAAAAATCATGATAGAAAATGGGCTTTTCGTGCTGGGCGGGCCGGAGACGCAGCTGCATGATATTCTTTGGGCCGTCCATGACAGAAAAAACCGTGGTAGAAGCAAGGGCGATGAAAATTTCGGGGAGTTCCCGGTTACAGTGGGAGGTCGGGGGCCGAGCGATGCGCGTTTCTCTCGTACACTGTCGTGGTATTCTCACGGGGGGTGCAAGACGACATATGCCACAAGGTGGCTTCGTGTGAGGGCAAGACTGCTGCCGGAATATCCAGGGCCGGGTATGCGAGTAGCACACGCTAGTTTACCCAGGTTCGGGGCTCTCCGGAGAGACAACACCCCTACTCCTGCATGTCTGAGTATATGTGGTATATCTGTAGTACAGAGTGCTCCTGGAGCTGTATCTAGATGAGTGCTATATGCTACTAGCCTCATGTATGTATCTGTGGCCGGGATGAGCAAGCATGCTCTAGTGGCCGAATGAGTGTGTGCTCATATGTGAGCATGTATGCATGTGTGTGAGTCCATGTGTGTGTCTTCTCCTGATGGATGGATGGATGGAGCTAGCTATATATAGTGTCTAGTGGGCATGGGACATGGCATTGGTTGTAAGCTACCTTGGGTAGCTTACAAGCCAAGCCATGTATGGGGCATGGTGCATGTCATGCTTGTCCCCTAGGCACTTTATAGAATAGTTCCAAGGGGACAGGTACACTGTAGATGATGGCGTCGCGGTACAGCTGTCTTGTCCGCGGTATGGCCATCCCGTCGGGGTCTTGTCAGTGTCGGGTCAGGCTGCAGTCGACAGCCGGCTGGTTGGCGCAGTCGGCAGCCGGCTGGTTGGCGTAGTCGGCAGCCGGCCGGGCAGAGCAGTCGGACGGGGAGCCGACAGGAGTGGCCGGGCAGTCGGACTGAGGGGCTTTGCTAGCCCCGATGCCTTGATTTATTGTCTCAAAGTCTTCGGGGTACCCGTGTCCAATTACTCCGACAGTAGCCCCCAAGCCTCTGGGCAACTTTGCAAAGTTGGGCGGAGGTTTTTTGGCGAGTGTTCATGGAAATGATCATGAAAAAGATGAAGTTAGTCCACGCAGATATATCAAATGTTTGCTTTTAGCATTCCAAGTTTTATGCGGAGGGTGCCAACTCTGTTTCGTCCGAGCCCCCTTAATCTTTTTCGTGTTCCCTCCGCTTTTGGGCTTGTGCTCTTGCTTGCGGGACAGCCGCTCTATGGTCTGTGGTAGAGAGTTTGCCGCGAAGTGGAGTGTACAGTACTCAGAGTCTAGGAGCAGATTCAACCGAGTAGATACTTGTAAAGGAAACGGCCGGATCGCCCGATCCCTTTTTCTTCCCGGACGTTTTTTGCGTGGGTGGCCTCCAGCTTTCACTCTTGCTAGTCAGACAGCCGCTCTGCGGTCTGTGACCAAGAGTGGGCCTTTGGTACCGCGGACGCTACTAAGTCGCCTGCGGGAACTAATGTCTCAGGCCAAGCGGCCAGCCTCCAGGCCAACTCTGGCTGGCGCCGGGGCAAACAATGATGCAACTATAATGAAATGCGGAGATAGTTCCCCGAGCATCGCTCGGGGTTATCCGTGCTTGCATGGTGAAAAAATATGTGGATGAGGAGCTCACATTGGTTTTCGTGTAGCGGAGACGGAGTTTGCCGAAGACAGCTGGCGCGGCTCGGCGCTCGTGGAGCGCGCCGGTGCACCCGCTGGGTGTAGCTCTCGGGCCTCCGGGTGCTCGAAGGGGAGTCCTGGCTGGTCAGGCTCGACCAGCCAGGTGGCGAGGCGTCTTGCAGCACCCTTTTTCTTCTTTTTTCACTTCTGCCGGCTACTGACAGCCGGAAAAAACTCTTCTCTTGTTTGCAATCTTCTGTGAGGGCGCGCCAGCGCACCCACTGGGTGTAGCCCCGAGATTCGGATCGACTGCTGAGCAGTCGGGCCGGATCTTCCGGCAACTATCTTGTCTTCTTCTTCTTCGCGGCGGCGCGTCAGCGCACCCGCTGGGTGTAGCCCCCGAGCAGTCGGGCCGGATCTCCTGGCAACTACTTTGTCTTCTCTTCACGGGGGCGCATCAGCGGGTGTAGCCCCCGAGATCTGGGCCGACTGCTGAGCAGTCGGGCCGGATCTCCCGGCAACTACTTTGTTTTCATCTTCGCGGGGGCGCGTCAGCGCACCCGCTGGGTGTGTTGTCAGAGCAAGAGGCAGTCCAGCCGGCTTGGCACAACCGGCAGCGTGGGTCACGACTGACCATCCGAGTGGTGAAGCATGCGGATGAGTCATTCAGATGAGTTTTTTTTCTTCTCTTTCTCCCAACTTCTCTCTCTTCTTTTTTAGTATCCGACTGTGGGCACTCGGCCACTTCTTTTCCAGCTGACTTGATGGGAGCAGTCGGCCCGCAACCCCTTTTTTTTGCAGCAGCCGGCCACAATCGGTTTTTTGCTGGCCCGACTCTTTTTCAGCCGGTTGGGCACAAAGCCCTTGACTTTTCTTGGACAGCTAGCCCACTTTTCCTAGCCGGCTACAAGGCAGTCGGCCTCTTCTCTTTCTTTCTTCATCTTTTCTCCAGCCGGCACCCACTCCCCTTTTCTCTCTCTTTTTTGTTTTGTTTTGGGCACTCGGCTCTTTGCTCTTTTTTCTCCAACCGGGATCTTTTCTTTCCTTCTAGCCAGCCCTTGTTGTTTCTCACGCCGGCAGGGTGGAGTGCAGGCGGAGAAGCCGGCAAGCCGGAGAGCAGGCGGAAGCCGGCCTCCGGCAGGAGTAGGAAGCCGGCGGGCGCGGGGGCCGGACCCGACGCGAGAGGCCAGCAGTCGGCAGGGCGGAGGCCGGACCCGGCGCGGGAGAGGCGAGCGCGTGGGGTCGAAGCCGGGCGAGCACGGACAATATGGCTAGGCGGAGGCGACGCTGGGGGGCCGAACGCGTAGGAGTCAGCCAGCGGCGAGCGGTAGCCGGCCATCGGGCGGGGCCGGGCGGCGTGGGCCGTATGCGCGGAACGAGGCAAAGCCGGCAGCCGGCGCTGGCGACCCGAGGCCGGTCCGGGCCGGGCGTGTGGAGACGCAGAGCGTGACAAAGCCGACCGAGAGGCGGGGACGGCGAGCAGGAGGAGGCCGAGGGCGGCTGACGGGCGCGAGCAGCCGGGCAGGCGGAGAAAACGTCGCAAGCTGAACGCGCCTACGGGAGCAGCAAACGGGGTCGGCCCTCCCGGACGCAGCCGCGGCGACGCGGGCAAAGCAGCAGCGGGCGAAGTCGTCGGGCGCGGGAGGCCGGCAGCGGAACCAGCAGGCGCGCGGGAGGGGAGGCAAGGCGGCTGGAGCGCGGATGGGGCCGAAGGCGCGAGGCAGCCGGTCGCTACCGGGCGCGCGAGGAGGAGGTCGAGTGTGAGCGCGTGGGCCATGCTTCATCGGGAAGCCGCGCTGCTGGCCAGCAGTAGCAGTGGTCGCAGCAGCAGGCAGCAGAAGCATGGGCACCGCATGCGGCGGCGAGCGCAATCAGCAGCGTGAGTAGGCCAGCCACGGGCGCGCGGTCGCGTCAATGAAGAGGCGGAGCCGGGCGCAGCCGACCGATGAACGCACGGCCAGGAGATGAAGGGAGAGTGTCTGGGTAGCATCCGACTTGCGCAAAGGCAAAGTACAGGATGTGTATGGCTATTATATGGTAGTGTTTGACCAAGGTTGACTTGCATCTAGCTAGCTTGCAAGCAGATGCAAGTGAGCGGGACGAGCGTGAGCAGGCCCAGTGGTGTCGAGGCCGATGACGCGGACGTGTCGTCTCGCGCGGCCGCCTCGGGGGAGTGTCGATGTTGAGCCCACGAGCGCGGCCGGAGAAGGCGACAGCGACACCGTGACGGAGGTGACGAGGATGGCGAGGCCGCCAACGAAGGTGTGCCGTCTCACGCGGCCGCCACGGGGCGAGTTGATGTCGAGCCCTTGTGCATGGCCGGAGAGACGGCGGCGACGTCCCGGCGGGGCTGATGAAGATGGTGAAAAAAGGGTCCCGCCCGGACAGCGAAACCAGCAGCAGCGTGGTAGCATAGTACTGCCTCACGGTGGGCGCCAAATGTCGTGGTATTCTCATGGGGGGTGCAAGACAACATATGCCACAAGGTGACTTCGTGTGAGGGCAAGACTGCTGCCGGAATATCCAGGGACGGGTATGCGAGTAGCACGCGCTAGTTTACCCAGGTTCGGGGCTCTCCGGAGAGATAACACCCCTACTCCTGCATGTCTGAGTATATGTGGTATATCTGTAGTACAGAGTGCTCCTGGAGCTGTATCTAGATGAGTGCTATATGCTACTAGCCTCATGTATGTATTTGTGGCCGGGATGAGCAAGCATGCTCTACTAGCCGAATGAGTGTGTGCTCATACGTGAGCATGTATGCATATGTGTGAGTCCATGTGTGTGTCTTTTCCTGATGGATGGATGGATGGAGCTAGCTATATATAGTGTGTAGTGGGCATGGGACATGGCGTTGGTTGTAAGCTACCTTGGGCAGCTTACAAGCCAAGCCATGTATGGGGCATGGTGCATGTCATGCTTGTCCCCTGGGCACTTTATAGAATAGTGCCAAGGGGATAGGTACACTGTAGATGATGGCATCGCGGTACAGCTGTCTCGTCCACGGTATGGCCGTCCAGTCGGGGTCTTGTCGGTGTCGGGTCGGGCTGCAGTTGGCAGCCGGCTGGTTGGCGTAGTCGGCGGCCGGTAGTCGGCAGCCGGCCGGGCAGAGCATTCGGACGGGGAGCCGACAGGAGCGGCCGGGCAGTCGGACTAAGGGGCTTTGCTAGCCCCTATGTCTTGATCTATTGTCTCACCGTCTTCGGGGTATCCGTGTCCAATTACTCTGACATACACATACGCGCGTGTGTGCGAGGCGTTGGCTCTAACTGAACCCGAGCGAGGCGTTGGGCTCTAGCTGAACCCAAGCAATTGCACTGCAGGCTACGCGTTACTGAACCCGAGCGATCGATCGATGGCTGTTAACTGAACCCGATCGAGTGATTCCTTCGCTACTGCTGCTAACTGAAGCCGATCGATGGTGCCTCTGGATGAACA
>NC_041388.1:520387376-520391445 GCF_002162155.2 Triticum dicoccoides
ACAAGACCCCGTGGTGTTGCCTCTGGATGAATAGCAACCCGATCGATCGAGCCGGTTGGGGCTGGACGAATAGGATCCCGTGGAGTGCTGGATGAACAGGACCACCCCGTGGAGGGCAGGATGAACAGTAGACGGTGGAGGGAAGGATGAATAGTAGCCCGTGGAGGGGTGGTTGAACAGGAGCCCGTGGAGAGGGCTGGTTGAATAGTAGCCGGTGGAGTAGTGCGCGGTGGAGGCTGGATGAATAGGAGCCCGTGGATGAACAGTCGCAGGTGGAGGCTGGAGGAGGTCGACGGTGGATGAACAGTACCTCGTGTAAGCTGGAGGGGGTCAACGGTGGAGATGAACAGTATCCCGTGGAGTCCTGTTTTGCAGTATGCCACACCCCTCCCGATGAACAGGACCCCCATTTCGACCGTAGCGCTCCAACACAAGTCCGTTTCGTCCGATTTGCGGTACGCCACATCCCCCCGATCAACAAGACCCCTGTTTCGACCATAGGAGGTCCGTTTCCTCCGTTTTGCGGTACGCCAGACCCCTCCCGATGAACAAGATCCCATTTTGAACGTGGCCGGTCGAACACAAGGTCGTTTCCTCCGTTTTGTGGTACGCCATGCCTAGTTTCCATCGCCTGTTCCGTCCAAGCCCTCCCGATGAACACGACCACGCATTCCGTTCCGACCCAGCCGGTTGGCTCCCACGTGTTCTGTTGCGTCCCCATGAACACGACGCATTCCGTTGCCTCCCCATGAACACGACGCATTCCGTTGCCTCCCCATGAACACGACGCATTCCGTTGCCTCCCCATGAACACGACGACGACGCTGTTTCTCCGTTGCGACCCAGTCATGTACACGAGCCCTGGCCGTACGTATGCGCGAGTAGGCGTTCGAGACCCCGCCCGTATGTACACATATGTGGCAGTATTTTCTTTCTTGCACCCTGGCCACTGTACGTACGTGTACATGCTACGTGCGCGCCTCTACTACGACACGTGCGCGCCTCTACATCGACATGTATGTACGTACACATTCGCGACCAGAATGACAACACTACGTACGCTTCGACCAGGTGGGTCCCGACTGTCAGGCAGTTCCTTGCCTGCGAAGATGTAGCTGGTGGGTCCCAGCAGTCAGGGGGCAAATCGTTTTTTTTGCCCGGACGCACTTCCTTGCGTGCGAAGATGTAGCTGGTGGGTCCTAGCAGTCAGGGGGAAACATTTTTTCACGAAATACAGTGGCCCGTCCAGTGGGTCCCAGCTGTCAGGTGGAGGAATCATTATTTTCCGTGTAATAAGGAGGCACTTCCTTGCTGCGGCCGTGGACCCAGCTGTCAGCCTTTCCACGTATAGTCCACGTCCGATGGAAGTCGTTCCTTGACCACGATGGAAGTCGTGTCGGAAAAAACTGCATGCAGTGTTTTTCCGGTACTGTTTTTGCTCTAATTTTTTAACCGTTTATCGGAACGAGGCGTATAATATACCGTTGGAAAGCTATTGATTAGGTGCAACTTCGCCATGTTGAATACTTTTCGAAATTCCTCTCGGTTCAAGAGCAGTTTCAAAAATAGTGCTGCGGATGACGAGTGGCAGCGAGCTTATTTTCGTGATTTTTTCTAAACCGCTCATCAGAATAAGGCAAATGATACGCCGTTGGCAAGATATTGTCGAGGCGCATCTTTTTCATATCTGTTATTTTCTTTAATTTGTTACGGTTTAATAGCAGTTTCGAATTTACTAAATCGCGGAATTCTGTTTTTTGAAAATTTTGCAATTTTCGGTACTGTTTTCGCTATAGTTTTCGAACCGTTTGTCAAAACGAGGCATGTAATACGTCGTTGGAAAGCTATGGACAAGGTGCAACTTTAATATGTAGAAATGGTTTTGAGATTCCTTACAGGTTTAAGTTAATTTTGAAAATCGTGCGGCGGACGAGGAGTGGCAGCGGCCATTTTTCGCGAAATTTTTACAAACTGCTTGTCAAAATGATTCAAATGATACGCCGTTGGAAACATATCGACGAGACGCAACTTTTTCATGTAGAACACTCTCTCTAATTCCTTACGGTTTAAGAGCAGTTTTAAATTTACTAAAATGCGGACACTCTATTTTTCGCGACACCCAAATCGACGAGTGGACTTCATCTGACAGAAAACCGCACTGCTTCAGTCGAAAATCGCATTGCATCAAAGAGTCAAGTGAACTTCATGATTTCTGTTGTCGGACGTACATTTTGTCAAACGAGTTTTTGTTGTCTTTTTTAAATATTTTTGTGAACGAGTGGACCGCAGAGACGGGGCAAGTGAACCACGACATAAAATCGAAGTAAACCGCATTACTATTGTTGTTTCACTAATTTTTTCGCATTTTGATGTTGGTCACAAGTGAACATCATCGGAGGGCCAAACGCACTGCAGCGTTGCATTTGATATAGTGAACAATGGAGGAGTTTTATTATAGTGAACCACGTGGGAGAACAAAGTGAGCTTCAAAACATATACTCTATATTTTTTCATTATTTTTAAACAGCCACACACATAGCCATTCGACGGTGGACCACAGAGTTTCACCGTAGGCGAGTTTTTGTTGCCTTTTTCTTCTAACTTTTTTTATGAATCGGAGTGGACCGCGGTGATGATTGCAAGTGAACCACATGAAGTGGAAACGTGGTTTGCGACAGAGTCTAAGGGGAAAAGTGAAACTTCTAAGGCAGTGTGGTTTTGTCTTTTTTAAACTTCTTCGAAATTTACCTCGACTACATCGTCAATGTTAATGAGTTGCATCAAAATTTATATTCTTACTAAGTGGACCACTTAGCAATTCAGAGTGAGCTGCGTCACATCGCTTTTTAACTAGCAAACTACCAAGCCACTTCAAATATGCAAACATTGTTGTTTTTCTACAAAGAGAACTACCGGGACCCCACAACGATGATTTTCAACAAGTTTTGGCTATACAATATAAATAACTGAATCGTGGTAGCAGACGCCCACAACGGAATGCAAAATTTTGCGTCTGTCGTCCCGTGGGCTGCACTGCAACGTCTTTGCCTCCGAACTGCGGAAAACAAAAATTGAAAGAACAGAAGGAACACTCCGGCCACGCTGCACTGCATCCGAGCACGCCACAAACTGCAGAGAGCGCTAAAGTGAGCTACAAACCATTCAGTTGCCTGCCGCACAGCATCCGAGCACGCCACAAACTGCAGAGAGCGCCGAAGTGAGCTGCAAAGGGAGAAAGGTGAGCACGGGGCATCGATGTATGCTGCTCCTGTCCATGGGGAGGAGTAATGGAGAGGAGCTAACTGCACTGGTCTATGGGCTACTGCTCTACCTCGGAGTGAACTCCCTGGTTTCAAAAGAGGAACACAGAGAATGGCAGATAGCATAGAACATCCTCCGATCAAAATCACACAAAAAAGATTCTTAACTACACGCGCACGTCGCCGATGAGAAGTGGAGGAGTTCACTGGAAGGTCTAAACTACACTGGTCGGACTAGACGCACGGTCGGCGGAGTGCACGCAGACGTGCTCTGCACTGCACGGGCACGACGTGTGAACTACACGAGGTGGAGGCGTGGCTCCCTGGAAGCAGAACATAACAACACGCTACCCCCGGCGAAGAGCTACACAAAACCTTTTTCAAGAACAAAGTCAACTTCTTCTTCAGTATAAACTGCAAACGACACATAAACAAAATCCAAAGTAAACACATGTGTACTGCACCATGGTCGTCGGTGGCTCCGGCCGGCCTCGAGAGATTGACCCCGATGACGGGAAGGGCGGAGGCAGGGAAGGGAAGGGCCAAACTGCAAGCCCCTGTTGGTCGAGCTGCACGCCCACGTGGGCAGAATTGCACGCCCGTGCGGCCCGTCCCGAATCCGGCGGCGGCAGCCTGGATCCGTGCAGATCCTTACCGCTCAAGGGAGAGGGAGAGGACGCCCCGTGCCTTAGCGGCGCCATGGTGGAAGGTGGCGGGGCAGGGTGTATCCAACGCGAGGAAGGGGTGGCCGGGGCCGGCACCGAAGGGATGCGGTTGGGAGGGTGGATCAGATGGCGCACGCAACACGC
>NC_041388.1:520391874-520401028 GCF_002162155.2 Triticum dicoccoides
GTAGCCGGCGGGGTGGCGCTGGTGGCCGGCGCGTCGTCCAAAAGGAGAGACGATGGGTGCGGCGAGGAGTTGGCTGGGGGCAGGGGAAGAACGTGGGCAGGGGTGGGTAGGTGCTGCAGGGGTGGGGGAGAGGGTAAGAAGGGGGTGGGGCTAGTTTTGATTTTTATGTTAGCAATCACAAGGATCGGGGTGTTAGCAGAATAAGGTTAGGTGTTATCAGAATAAGACTCTTAAGGGTGTTATCATAATAGACCCACCCTATATATATATATACATAAGGAGGCACTTGCGTACGTGAGGCTATGGATCTGGTGGGTCCCCATTGTCATCCTGTTCAAGTAAAGTCATCTCCTCACCTGCGCGCGCTTTCCGCCCGAAACAGTCAGCGCCGCCCGCCCCGCTTCCCGGTGCAAGCGATTGCTCCGCCTTCAAACGACACAAGTGCCGTCCGTCCGTCCATCTGCCACCCACATTAATGATACGCGGTTGCTGAGGCGGCTACTCCGGCGCCACACGTCCGTCCCTCCGCCCGCCCACAATTGCTATATAAACTGCTGCGCCGGCCATAGCCGCAGTCATCTGCATCCATTCCCTTTCTCCTGTCCACACCACTACTGCCCACCATGGCTTCCTCGCGCTCCAGCGCTCTTCGGGACGGGCAGACGACGGACCACAAGGAGATGGCAGCCATTGCTGCCGACCGGCTGGCCGGCAGGCAGCCGGAGGACGACAACGTCCCAATGGAGAACATGGTAGTCGACGATCCGGCGCCAACCCCCTCCTCCGCGCCATCCTCGCCGGTGCATTGCACCATGACCATCGGCGAGGCCCGTGCCCAATATATGGACAGTGTGAGGCAGATGCGCCAGGAGCAGTTCCGGGAGGCGCAGGCCGACGCCGCCTACAACCACCATCTCCTCCAGGAGCACCTGCAGGCGGAGGAGCAGATCGCCGCGGAGAGGGCGGAGCAGGAGGCGCTGCTCGACTCTAACCTCAAGCGCTGGCGGTACCGCATGCGGGTGGCGGAGGCTGCGACCGCCTACAAAGAGGCTAGCAAAGAGGGCGATGAAGCAGGCGAGGTGCTGTTTGGCGAGACCGAGGACGAGGCAGAGGACAATGCCGGGTCCGACGAGTCCCCGCTCCGCTGGCATCGACGAGGCCCTGCTCCGCCGAGGCCCCGCGGTGCCAACAACGAGGCAGAGGACACCGCCGGCTCCGCCGAGGCCCCGCCCCGCCAACAACAAGGCAGAGGACATCGCCGGCTCAGCCGAGGCCCCACCCTACCGGCAACGCGGGGGAGGATTTCCACCGCTTCACCGAGGCGCCGCCCGCCGGCAACGAGACAGAGGACATCGCCGGCTCTGCCGAGGCCCCACCCCACTGCCAACGAGGCCGTGCCACACAGAAAATGAGGAAGAGTAGAATACGGTAGGTCGCCGCCGCTCGGGTCCAAGTAAGGCCACCACTGCTACCCTCCTGTTGAAGCCAAGCTAGGCGGGTTGACCATTGACGGCCGGTTAGCTTCTTGGCGGCGACGTGGAGTCGGGGAGTTCTGCTAGAGAATAACGCTGCTTCTACTTAACTGCTGGTGCAGTTGGCCGACTGACACGTGGGCCCAATAGGCCACATGTCAGTTACGCAACTGCACCTGCAGTTAAGTCACTGAAGCTTCTGTTCGGCTCAGTGGGACACAGGTGGGTAGCTTCGGTTAATTAATTATACCTCCAGCGCACCCCTTTTTAGTTGAAGAATGTATGAAATGTAATGAAATTTGGCATGTTTATATGAAATCCGACCGTGTATGAATGAATTTATTTCAATTAGTTCGAATTCCTGTATCACTGGCATTGGATGAACATCCAAAACAATACGTACTAGCACTATTCCCAGGGTGACCGCCTCGTTTGCAGCAGTTTCACATGCACTCCCTCCGGTCCTTTCTAGTCTGCATACAAGTTTTGTCTGCAGTCAAAGTATCTCTACTTTGACCAATCTTATACAAAAAAGTATGCACTTTGACAATGTGCAAAGTAAAAAGGAACAGAAGGAGTACAAAGAGTTTGAGCAGCTTTTTAGCGTTTCTGTACATTGCAATCAAACACATAGGCCTGGCAATTCATAGAGAACATTCAAAACAATCAATGATTATGCATCTCAGTGACTCACATGTCAGAGGCAATATTTACTTCACAACTATATAATAAAGAAAAAATTGATCGACGCTGCTGACAGCAAAGGGCGTCCCATTTGAAAATATCAAATGCATGTCTTGCTAAAATCAATTAGTAAAATTTGACAAGGTTGTCCCATTCCAAAATATCAAATGCCTATGATTGTGGAATGAGCAGGGTTTGCCATCAGTTCGAACATTGACATGGCACCTCGTGCTAAATAAACCAACTGTTCTTTTTGTGCAGTTCCACCAAAATCAACCAAATTCGCGCGTAGCTTATATGATTTCCCCCTTATATGTTGCAACGCCTTGAACTTATCGGCACCTCCTTTCTTGTGGTGGAAATGAATGATTCGATGTATTCATGAACATTTTGTGCAGTTCCCATTGAAATCAAGCTGAGCACCCTTGTTTGCACAAATACAAAAAATTGATTAGTATAGAGCAAACTGTACTATGAATTGACAGTTTCAACAGGCACATACATGGTCCATGTAGAGCACACTTTTAGAAAAATGGAACTCACCAGAAAGAATCATAGAACAACATTGTACTCGCGCATCACAACAAAAAATGGAGATTTTGTCAGTCCTTCTGAGCTGAAGTTAGTTTGGTCTTGTGGGGAGTAATGTAACCATCCTTCAACTGCTCCTTATGATGATAAGATAGAGAGGGCTTCTTCATCCTGGCATAATCGGAACTAGTCACTTCACACACTCCATATTCTTCTTCAGAGGAAGATGATCCTATTGTGCAAAGACAAGAGGACTACTAAATGCTAGCATCACTGTTTGCTCGAAAAAAGGAAAGGAAATGTTTAAAACAACACAGATGAAGCACTTCTCAAGGACAATACCACTTTTTCATGACAGTATCTAAACAGTAGCACAACACCAATAGAGATGACAAAGCTCAATCATATGGATGAAATCAGTGGGCGAGTACCAACCTTTGTCAGGAGGCTTATTGTGTAGAGCATACATATGAAGCAATTCTCCGGAACCATCTATTGCTATCTACGGTGGTGGCCATGCTTACTATATACTCCTCGATTAGTTTAATGTTTCCAACATCTTCTTGTGCAGTTCCACTAAAATATATGGTATCTTCATAGAAGATCCCTGTTTGCACAAGTAGAGATAATTACATATTACATTAAGAGTGGCATCAAATTAGTGGCAAAACAATTGCTTGTTCCAACCATAGCAATAAATTAAGATGCAAAACTATATCATTACTTGTGTCATCACAGTTCCAGTGCTTCATTACATCACCGAGAGTTGATTTTTGTTTTTCTTCCCCTTGTTCTTCCCCTTCATCACTTGGTTCAATAACAAACAAGCTTCACCTTCAATGTAAGATTTGGCATGTCAATTAGGGAACACAAGTATAATACTAAACTTAATTTTCTGATGAAAGTTGCAAAATATAGGCCAGCAGTTTTGAAATATCCTTATCTTACCTCAATGGGATATTACGGTGCACATACAGATTGGAAGTCTTGTCTCTATTTGTGCAGTTCACTAAAATCAAGCAACATTATCATACAAGTAGCACAACATATGAATGCACACTTCAGAATCATGTGAAAGAAGTCTAGTACTGACCTCTCATGATGCGGAATTCAAACAACTCACAAGAAGAAGATCTGAACTAAATTCGCCTTAACGGATAGGAAGTAAGATCTCCTCTTGTGCAGTTCCACTAAGATCAAGCAATCAAGCAACATTGTCGGTGTGACATTTTGGTTGAACTGCACAAAACACTCTTAAAACAAAAGTGTTTTGTGCAGTGCAACAAAAGGTCACAATGGCAATGAGGTGAAGGAGATAACCCTGTTTACACATAGGTGCAAAGGAAACAATTAGTGGTCAATAACGATGGATGACACAGAAGCCAACAAAAAGAAGTATCTACCTTATCTAAATGGGAAAGAAAGCAAGACAATAGCATTTCTCAAATGGTGGCATTGATTAATATTAACATAGAGATTATATTAACAATAAAATTTGTTAAACATGTAATTTGCTTTTAACTGTGGCATCGCATCAATTTTCCAGCGGCATTATTAGAGGGTGTTTGTTTACAGGGACATTTTGGTGTAGGGACTAAAAAACCTACGTGTCAGTCCCATCTAAACCAAAGAGGAGGGACTTTTAGGGACTAAAAGTGGGCATTTGGGACTAAAGAAAGAAGACCCCGAGGGAGTCTTTTTGGGTATTTTTCCAACAGTTGCCCCTGCCACGCATCGCACCTTGTCTCTGTTAGTTCATTACTAGGGGTAACATCGTCTTTTAGCATGTCATTTAATAACCTCTAGTCTATGTTTAGTCCCTCGAACCCAGCAGGTAGGGACTAGGGAGTTTTTAACCAAACAGGGCCTTAGATTAACAACAACTAATGAGTTGCACGGGACAGTGGACGCACCAACACCATGTGCATCTACCGATGTACTGTGGTCATGCACAGTCTGTTGCAACAAAGAACAAACAACCAAGGAGCATATTTGTGTTGGTCCCAGTTTTTTTATCTTTAGACGCCTTTCCCTATGTGAGCGCAACAAATCTAGTCCTGCTCAAACTCTACAGCCTTGTCCCTTCCTTTCCTTTTTGAACTGGTACTTTCGCCCCTTCCTTTCCTCTTTGAACCACGTCCTAGATTTATGCGATACGACTTTCCACACTACTTTCCCCCATTCCTTTCCTCTTTGAACCACGTCCTAGATTAATGCTATACAACTTTCCCCCTTCATTTCCTCTTTGAACCATGTCCTAGATTCATACTATATACAACTTTTCCCACTACTTTCCCCCACTCATTTCCTCTTTGAACCACATCCTAGATTCATGGTATACATGCAACTAGAGCAATGCATGTGGAGTAAGTAAATTATACCTTATGGTTCTCGGGGCGTGGTTCGGTGGGCGACGGGACGACGGCGAAGAAGAAGGGGTCGGAGGCCCTCCGCGCCGCCGCTAGGTGGAAAGTGAACAGCTAAGCCGGTAGTCCCTCGCCGACGATGACAACTTTAAGCCTCCTTCCCTTCCCGGCGGACGGATCCTGCCGGCTCTTTGAGCAGCAGTGAGGGGAGAGAGAGGCCAACGAAGTCTTGTTTAGATCTGGAGAGGGCGATAGAGTGTGAAGAGAGCAACTACAAGCGCTGAGGCTCCAGCGGGAGAGGGCGAGAGAGTGTGAAGAGAGCAACTACAAGCGCTGAGGCTCCAGCGTGTATATATATACCGGAGAGAGAGTGTGAAGCGTGCAAACCCTAGAAAACATTTTGACCAGTCAAAGAATCCTCCTGGCACAAATTATGCTCAAGTGTAGTTATCGAACCCGAGACCTCAAGTTTGATGAGTGAACAGGCTAACCAGCTACACAACCCTCCCGTTATGTTCAACGAGAGGGAAATAACCTTTTATACATTCCTGCATTCGTGTGACAAGCATGCCGTGTTTTTGTGTGTGTGTGGGAGTCATTGGGATTTCAATCAAAATCGTGTCATGTGGCTTTGGTGGTAAGTCTATCCATAGTGGTGCAGAAATAATGCAGCCTTAGTCACCTTACCTCACTCCAAGTAGTACGTTGGGTCCCACCAGTCAGAGGGTGAAAGAAACAAATTAATAAGAAAAATTAAAAGCGCAAGCGGTGTATCTTACCTCACACATCTCGCTACTGCTCGGGAACACTGTCCAATTGATCCCTCTATTCGCTCACGTACTATTTTAAGTGAATCCTTATTATAACATGCACACAAATTTTGGGCACTTGTATTCGACTTAAGTCAGTGTGCCACCGTATGTCGTATACTTACTACTCCCTCCGTCTAGGTGTAATAAGTCACGTTAGAAGGTACAACGGGACCAAGGTGCGTGTGTGTGTGTGTGTGTGTGTGTGTTTAACACCATGTGTGTGTTAGAGAGAGCGACAGATCGACCTACTCCTATAGAGAGATGTTGTGTAGTGTATGATTTTAGCCGCGAGAGTCGGTGCATCCTCTCGTTTCCAGGCGTGTCCGGTAGGGACATGCGGACAGCTGCCACGCCCGCTCCTGACCAGCCTGGCCCACCAAAGCCCCTCCATCGCCCGTGCGCGCTTCCCGCCCGAAACGGTCAGTGCCGCTCCAAAGAATCGGTGCCGCATTCATGCCCGGGCAGAGCGGACACGACCTCTCATTGGTGCAAGAGTGATGGTTGCTTCGTCCGTCCAACTTACTGCTGGGTCTATGTGATTTGATGGCTCATTGGTCTTTATTACTAATGTGGTAGGACTGCTGGATGTCCCACACTTTTGGCGAAAGGAGGTATACTACTACTAGATTACAATTTTCTCCATTCTTACAGCGGAGGCGTGCAAGATCAGTGAAAAGACACAGGCTGAGTGATTACATGGCCTACCGCACACTATCACTATGCGACACCTAACTCTTTACATAGTACTCCCTCCATTCCTAAATATTACTAGATGAGTCCCCGCGCGTTGGCGCGGAACAACGGTATATCTCTCTGCGCAAAATTATCGTTTTCATAGAACAAAAAAAACTCTATAACCGCATGACAAATGTGGTAGCCAAACTAAATAAACTCCCATCATCATTTAGATCATCCCATGTAAGGAAAAAAGATCAGCCAACTCCTACTGCATAATGGGATTATATTTTTCTTTTTGACATGTTAATGGGACTTAAAAGCTCACATACATGCATGCTACCCGTGCATGCTTACATGCAGACATGTTGATGTGATTTAAAACTTACTCACATGCATGTGGCACGGTATTTCCGCATGCTTGCATGTGGCTTAGTGCGAAGCCTCTCAACGTCAAGATCAGACGGCTATTATGGACTGATTTACTTCATCTAACGGCTACATCAATTTTGATGACGTGGCTCAAGGAGAGGATAGAGAATTCCTAGTAGTGGGGGCTAGCTATTACTAGTAGTATAAGTCTTTGTAGAGATTCCACTACATACGGAACAAAATGAATGAATCTACACTTAAAATGCATCTATATACATCCGCATGTGGTTCATGGTGAAATATCTACAAAGACTTATATTTAGGAATGGAGGAAGTACTAGTATAGTACGTACTGTAATTTATTAGCGAGATAAATTTGTACAATGCTATGAAGCTTCCAGATTCTATTACATGTATCTTGCATCCAAGGTTTCCCGTTGCAACATTTCATCAAATACAAAGGAGACTAACATGCATGCTATGGCATCTCAATGATTGACAGATCATAGCAAATATGTACTCCCTCCGTTCCAAAATAAGTTTCTCAACTTTGTGCAAACTTTAGTACAAAGTTGTACTACTACTAAAGTTGACACTTATTTTGGTACAGAGGCAGCTAAAAAAATGATCCATGCAGCCCCTAGCCCTTGAACCGTGAACCCTGACCAGGCTTCAATTTGCTGGCAACATTCGAGCTTCCTAATAAATGAAGTTTGCAACCTTTTGACCATCGGATCATTTTGTGCAGTTTCACCAAAATCGAGATGAGCATCCCTGTGGCAAATAAATTGAGCAAGCGTGATTAGAATAACATTACTGGGACTAGTTGATGAGACAAAAAATCATCACAAATACAGTACATAGAAGCCAGTAGAGGTATGTGTGGGGCAAAGAAGTAGAGAAATATCCACATGGAGTAATGTGGGTAGCTGGAGCAGTGGTGCAAGCCGGCTGTAAAGGGAGTTGTACCTGAGGGATGTAGCTCAACCTTGAGGAGGGCGGTGGGAGGCGGCAACTACCCACGTCATGGTAGTGAGCAAGGGACGAAGGCAACCTCACCGGCTTTGTGAGAGAGAACGGAGGGGACCCCTGATCGGGACGTGCCGACAGTGGGTTTTCGCCGTCGGCGACAGCCACCGCATCTACACTAAGCATCCACCCCTTCCCCAAGCGGACGTGATCCACCGGGATGTTAGAGATGTGGCCATAGTCATTTTGTGCGAGAGAGTGTGAAGAGAGTAACCCCAGCAAGCAACCGTGTAGGCTGGCCCGTCCTAACTATGTATATAGTGGAGCGGTTTCCTTTTCTCTCCATATGAACCTATCATATTGCGTACGTGCCACTGAAGAAAAAATACTTTATTTATAAATGATGCGGCACCGACTACTCGTTCTCCTATAACCTTGCACTTGGCATCTCCAAAATATTAACCTTGTGATTTGCTCTTCGCCTCTTCGGGAAGTCGAGCAATAAAGGTAGTGCAGTATATATCATTCTGGATATATGAGACCAAATGAATTGCTACATGTCTACCACGTGGGCGAGGGTCGAGGGGCGAGGGAGAGTGCTACATACAGAGCAAAATGAGTGAATCTACACTCTAAAATACGTCTATATACATCAGTGTTTGGAGGATGTACTAGTAGTTCATATTGAAATCTACTAAAGGACATATATATTCCAAGCAATATGATATAATCTCTATAACCAAGGTAGTAGGGACGAGGAGTAAACGGAGGGAGGAGTAAATTTTTCTCCTCGTCCTGCGAGCCACCGCGCGCTTGGGCGAGGGAGTGGGCATAAGGCGTAGTAAGCAAGCTTCACCTCATCCTGCGAGCCACCGCGCCCGTGGGCGGGGCAGACGGCGTACTAAGCAAGCTTCGCCTCGTTCTGCGAGTTGACGTGACACATCAAAAGTAGTTCAGTGTATAGAGCCTTTCCTCTAAGGTAGGCCCCACATGGTTTGCCTCTTTTTTTAACATAACAGGTCAAGTCGCAATTTGTTTGTTCACCCGTGGTAGACGATCCTCCCTCCACCAAGTGGACAACCAGTACACGTGCCAAATTACCACGTGGGCTGCCTTTTTCGTACAGAAATGAGCTCCACCGTGTACCCGCGCGGGTGTGGTTGGGAAAGAGACGGGAGTACGTGCGCCGTGCATGCACCTCTTCTCTTTGTGCACGTCCCCCACCTACGTGGGTGTGTGTGAGAGATACAAACTGCGTTCGTGAGTGTTTTTT
>NC_041388.1:520401526-520404583 GCF_002162155.2 Triticum dicoccoides
ATGAAGAGAGCCATCGAAATTGTGTGTGTGTACAAGTCAAAGATATAGGGCGACTGGCCTACCGGAATGTTAGAGGGCACACGTCAAGTTTGTGTGTGGCATGGAGACATGACTAGAGCGCTCGATGTATCGGTGTGTGTGGGGGGAGGGGGTGGTGGGAGGGGTAGGCAGAGGCCTAACTATAGAGGTAGAATGACTCGTATATGTGTTGAGAAGGAGAGACCTAGCTATGTCTTGAGGGAGATCGGTCGACATCCATACATAACTGAATGACAGGAAATATGATGCGAGAGAGAGAGAGGAGAGAGAGGGAGGGAGGGAGAAGGAGGGAAAGGGGTAGAGTGCTGGATGGGTGATGGAGTTGCTTCTCGAAGATGGTGGGAGAGGCCTACTAGACAAACTGGGGGTGGAACTGCAATGTTATCAATAAGAGTGGGGATGTGTTTCTGTGTGTGCCTGTGCGTGATATATCTGTCGGGACGCAGCCATGGATGATGAAGGGGAACCATGTGTTTGGTAAGAAAACCTAACTAGATCGATAGATCAATTGTTGTTTGTCGGAGGACGGGAGAGACACAACTAATGAGGCAGATCGATTGACGTGTGGGTAAAAACGAGTTATAAGGATCTAGCTAGCTATATGTATAGCGAGAGATCGGTCGGTGTATGTCCATTTGTTAGAGGTAAATAAGGCCCAGCGAGATGGATAGACAGACAGAATGGAGCGAGGAGGTGGTGCGAGAGGCCCAACTACTAGCTAGATAGGGGGAGGAGTGTGCGGTTGTGAGAGCGATGAAAAGAGGGGCGAGAGTTTACACGTGTGTCTGACCGTATGAGAGACACGAGGCAAGGACACATAAAGGAGGAGATTGAAGGTGTGTTTGTATGTTGTAGGCAGGCATCGCTGGAGAGGTTTATCGATCGGTGTGTGTCGGAAAGGAGTTGCGGAGACTCTTGGAGAACGACCTAAAGAAAAAAAAATGAATGTGCCCGGTGGATAGAATGCCGAGGGAGGGTGAGGGCGAGGAGGGCGTGTGCATGCACGAGAGAAAGTTAGTGGTAGCTACAAAGGTTAGAGGATTGTGTGGGTGTAAGAGACTAACAAAGATCATAATTTGATACGAAAGCGGATTCATATATTTGAATAGGAGATCATAGTGTTTTAAACATTGCATGCATGAATATAGCGGTGATACACGTGCTGTGCACATGTTATACCATAATGTGATAATGCATGGCGTTTGCAACTCACAGCTAAATGCTGAACAATCTAAACCATACTATACATCAAACAATCTCACATTTTATTTGAATTTGTTATAATGTGTGGCATTTGCAGCTTACAACTAAATATTGAACAATCTAAACAATACTATATATTGAACATTCTCACATTTTATTTGAATTTGTGGTAATGTGTGGTGTTTGCAACTCACATCTAAATACTTGTAGGCGTAGGGGGCGGGGCACCATACATAATGTGATAAACACATTATACATATGAGACATGGTTTAGATTATGAAGATCTAGCTAGAGCTAGAAATGTAATGTGATTTGAAATCAAAATAAAGTGGATCAAAAAATCTAGTTCGAGTTCATATAGTACACATAGTTCATATGTAACTCGAGACTAATCATGTGGTGTGCTGTGAAGATAATACACAAACGATGGTTTAACTTGACAATAATGATGATTGTAGATCTTATTAAAATAGAGAAACGAATTCAAATGCTTTGACTTCACAACAATCATTACTGTAGATCTTATTCCAATAGAGAAACGAATTTAAATTTAGTTCATATTCAAGCGGTAGTATATACGTTTGGAATGCATTAAAACGTTCATTTGAGTAGTAGGTTGCATGCACTATACACGTAGCGAAATATTTTAATTGAACATAACATGAATTCAAAGTTTTGAATGACATTTGTAGGGCGCATTGATTTGGTACAATACATGTTAGGCTTGTCCGGAAATTTGAACCCGCGCCTTGTTAGCTCGAAATATTTAAGATATATCTTTGTCTCGTTGTGCTCCAACAACTCCCTCCATAGCAACCCACTCCTTGCTATTCCGAAATTACAACGCGCACGAAAAATCCCACCTCCTGTGAAATCCCGAAAGGCGAAATGCCCATGGTACCCCTGAACCGAAAGAACCGCCTCAAATCGGTGGGGGTACTCTCGTAACTTACCCCACATTTCGGACAGACGCGTCTCTAAGCCATGGTTCCCCACTGCCATCCCATCCGCCCACCCATTCGTACACCGAGGCAGTGAAAACCCGTGACGAAACCCCACACCCTGCTCGGTCCGCCACCTAGATGGAGCCTCTTCCCCGACGATGTCGTCCACAGCAACACCTCGACGTCCCTCATCCACTTTACCGGATGAGGATCCGTCATCGATCTCATCGTCTCGCCGGTTTAGCCACCCCGTCCTCCACCTCCAAGGAGCTGCCCCGACGTTCCCCTCGTCTTTCATGCCACCTCCATTCCCATAGCACCGTCTTCACCTGCACCACTGGAAGAGCATCATCATCACTGTTTCCTCGGATGAAGTTGCGGCCTAATCGGCGCCACCAAAGAGGTTGTACATTAATCACCACATTTTCTTCTTGATTCGATCTCACGGTGCTGCCGGCGCTCGGTCCCGAGACGACACGGCGCGGCTCCATCCACGGCGGCATCGCCGGCCACTTCCTCCACAGCATCGCTCCCTCGGCGGTGACGTCCACATCAGTAGGACCTGCTGCTGCTTTAGCTCTCGCTCACGCTGCTGCTCTGCTCTTGGTCTCGGTCCCCTGCCTGGTCTGCTCTTGCTATTGCTCTTGCTCGCGCTACTGCTCTCGCTCTTGCTCTTGCTTGCGATGCTGCTCCGATTTAGCTACACTTCACTCCGATGCCGCCGGGGTGAAGGAAGAACTAGCCGCAGCGGGGAGGGGGCTCACCGGAGAGGTACCCCACTATCTATGTTAGGGTTCATGATGGGGGCGGTGGTCGTCGGCGGTGGCGGGGCGTTGGCGGGGTGGCGGTGTGGGGATCGCCGGAGAAAAA
>NC_041388.1:520404835-520412975 GCF_002162155.2 Triticum dicoccoides
GCAGCGGCGGACCGGCAGTGGGGAGTGTTTTCGGGGCAGGCGGGGCGGCGCACCGCCGGCCGCGGGCGGCAGGGGGCTGCTGTTTGGTCGGCTCAGGGGGGTGGAGGTGGAAGATGAACCGCAGGCCCTTGATTTCGTGTCCAACGACTGCAAAATTGACTGACCAGAGATGAAAAAGTCAGTCGACCGACGTGTAGCCTCACCTTGCTAGTGCGTCCAGTTTTGACAGCAAAATTCAGTTTTGACAGTTAAGTTCAGTTTCAACAGTTAAGTTCAGTTTCAACAGTTAAATTCAGTTTCGACAATTAAGTTCAGACATGAGCGGCTGATGTATTTTACATCTAGCACTGTGTTTATGTATTTTACGTCATGTATTGGAGATGCTATTAGAATTCCACTCAAGTTAACGTTGTTCGTTGTCTCTCTTGTCCTGCTTCAGCCTCAGCGTCGTACAACTCACCGGAGCTGCTCCAACGATGAAACCCTCCATCACAGCGGAGCAGTACCTCGGGCTCCATCTCCAAACGCCTAAGATCTTCTTCCCCTCCTCCGACAGCCAAGTCAGCCGGAGCATCCTCACTGGCCAACCCAATCACGCTGAGATCGACATGGCTTCGCCAAAGAGGTTGTACACCTGTTTCATCTCTTTTTTACTCTACATGTTATATATATTGTCCACTGAGCACACGGATTTGTTCCTTTAGTGTCTCCTTGAAAGAAAAAACGTAGGAATTTTCATTTTCACTTGTCCTCCTTTTCAAATTCCTATTCAAGAAGCACAAGACTAAGAGATAGTGACATAATAACATTATAACCGTACATTTTCTTGTGGTTTGACTTAATCTCACCATGCTTCTTTGCATCCTGTGATCTTCCAATTGTTGTGAATCAAACACCCAGATTGGCAGAAATCCTGTGTTTTTAAATTCTCTGTTTTGCATGTGCATTCCTATCCTATTCCTGTCTATTCACTATCCCTACATTGTTGGAATCCTCCAATTCAAACGAGCCTTATAGAATTACTTCTCTTACAGATAGGTGTCAAAGAAAACCTTGCGTGGTTTGTCCCGCCCCTGCTGCGCCGTCGTCCACCCCAGCTCAGCTGCTCCAACGACAGAAGGGTCTAGCACAGAAGGCATCCGGCCTCCAGACTGTCTTTCGCCGCCTCAAATCTTCTTCCCCGCCGCTGGCAGCCATGAAAACTGCACTACCATCATCAACCGAGCAGATGACCTTGAGGACTACACGGGTCCGCAAGAGAGGTCGCACTCTTTCGTGTCTGCTTACATTATGCATCGCTTAATATTACATGCTACTTTATCGTCCTGTTCACCGATTAGACTCTTAGTCAGCTCCAAACTAATGGTCAAACTTGAGTTTTTAAATGGTTGTGGGGTACATATCGGGGCTGCTATCAATAGTATCTATCTACTATCTGGTTAATCTCCGGTGTCTTCTATGAGTTTCTTGTTGGGTGGGAAACAAACAGTAAAGAAGCCATACTCTGTATTTTTTGACTGAAGCCATCATCTGTCTGCTATTATTGGTTTTGGGTCTATCCACAGGTTGCTACCATCACTCTGGATTTCTGCATGCACTCCTTACATAATCTCACTATGTTTTATTCCTATGCATGACAGTTATTGTAAACAATGGAACTGAACATGTAGAGCAAAAGAGATGAGCCTTGCGTGGCAATAAAATTTCATGCAGACGTCACTCCATGGTAGGCGCAAAGGCAACCCCCCTCCATGCATTTCGGATTGTAATCGAGAGGAAGATATCTATTCTGAGGGGGATTCAGAAGGAGAAGACAACTCCTATTTACCCCCTGAGGTCTTCGCTCTAACTTGGCATGCTGATGTTGGTTATATCATGCATATGGTGTCTTGCATTGCTTACTTTATACATCAAATATGTCATCTGCTTAGTTTAGAGATCCTTTGTGCGAATGCCATCTGTTTAGTTTATTCATCGTTTATGTGAATTATGCAACGCCATCTTGTTTAGCCAGGCATCATATATGTGAATTTTGCAATGCCATCCTGCTTAGCCAGTCATCTTATATGTAAATTATATCAGGCCATCCTTTTTTTCATTACATATTACATTTGTCAACAATGTTATTACATTCAACTGCTCTTCATGTGCATCAGCCATTTGACACGGTGATGGCAAATTCTGGAGTGAAAACAAGGTCTTCAGAGGAGGATTCAGAGACAGATGACCAGTCCTATCCCCTCGAGGTGTATGCTCTAACTTGGCAGGGTTATGTTGCTCATATCGTGCGTTTGGTGTCTCGCATTGCTATGTCATTTGATTAGTTTAGACATGCTTTGTGTGAATGCCACCTGTTCAGTGTCTAGTTACCATATATGTGAATTATGCATTGCCATCTTGTTGCAAGAAATTATATATGTGAATTATACAATGCTATCTTGTTGCAAAGGCATTATATATGTGAATTATGCAATGCCATGCTGTTTAGCCAATCATCATGTATGTGAATTATATCATGCTATCATTTTTTTGTATTAAGTGCTCCATTTGTCGACAACGTTTGTATATTCAACTACTCTTCCTGTGCATCAGCCATTTGAAGCGGTGATGGAAGTATCTGGAGTGAAAACAAGGTATTCAACACAGACAATGCTACCTGCTGAAGCAGACATCTTGCTGGTTACAGAGAGCTCCTCAGAGGAGGATTCAGAGACTGATGACCAGTCCTATTTCCCCCCTGAGGTCTATGCTCAAACTTAGCAGGTTATATTACCCATGTCATGCATGTTGTCTTGCATTGCTTAGTTGTTACATCATATATGGATTTCCATCTGCTTACTTGCTTACTATATAAATCATATATTTGAATTATATCATGCCATCATGTTTACATAGTACATACACATCATCTATCAGAATTATGGCATGGCAACCCATTTAATAAAGACATCATATAGTTATATCATCTCCTCCTGTTTAGTGTTTACAGTCATCATATTTTGAATTATGGCATTCTATCCGTGAATGTATGTGAATTATGGCATGCCAACCTATTTAATAAACACATTATATAGTTATGTCATGTCATCCTGTTTACATAGTCTCATATTTTGAACTATGTCTTTCCATCTTTTTTAGTTAGCCATCATAATGTGAAATTGTGTCATGCTATCCTATTTAGTTAGCCATCATATATGTGAAATTGTGTCATGCTATCCTGTTTGGTTAGACAACATAAATATGAATTATTTCATGCCCTCTTTCATTCCCCACTGTCCATTGCACCTGTCTATCATACAATGTCTATACTTTCAATTACTTTTCTTGTTTATCAACCATTTGAATTGGAGAACGTAATGGCAGTATCTAAGGGAGTAACAACATGGTCTTCAGAAAAGATAGCGCTACCAGTTGATGCAGATAGAACCACGGTTGTACTTGCCCAAGGACCAGATCCACCACACATAACCCAGACTCTCGCAGATTGTACCCCTACCCAGTTGGACAGAGAACTAGCTACACCCCTTCTAACCCCAACCCCGGCAGATAGTAACCCAGTTCCAGTTGACACAGCACCATCTCCACCATAGAGCACCCAAACACGAGCAGTTAGTAAGGGAACTGCAGTGCCCAAAGCACGAGGACCACCACTCCGAATCCCAATTCAACGCTTAAAGGAGAAGAAGATTTGTTCTCGGGTCAGGTTCTGTAGCTATGGTTCATACTCCTTTGCTCTTGCATGACTGTATTTACTCATACCAACTATTTTCAAATTTGAAGGATGGAATTGAAACTCCAATGGTGCAACAGGTATGTTTTAAACCTGTTTCTTTATCTGGTTTGCTGTTGTAACCTGCTCTATGTTGATTTCTGTTTCAATTGAATAAACAATTATGTTCTCATGTCATGCACATTACAAGTGTTGTTATTTCTCTATAGTTACCCACACTTATATTCTGTCTATTCTACTTTGTCTTGAACAAATATTATTTGAACTGTGTCTCTATCTTGATTTCGCAACAAAAACTAGAATGATATAGACCATAAAGTGACCATGGTACATAGATATATGTTTCTTTCATGTTGTTATCCTGTCCACTTTACTACTGAACTCATTTACCAAAATGAGTT
This sequence comes from Triticum dicoccoides, assembly GCF_002162155.2. Taxonomy (NCBI): domain Eukaryota; kingdom Viridiplantae; phylum Streptophyta; class Magnoliopsida; order Poales; family Poaceae; genus Triticum; species Triticum dicoccoides. Next base: position 520,408,967 of record NC_041388.1, read on the forward strand.
TCATATACAACATGGTAAACATGTGAATGCGGACAAAATATTGGAGAACAGTACCGCGTTATCCAATGGTAAAGGAAGTAATGCAGATAAGGTTCAAGATAGTGAGACATCCCTATTGGTCTCCAAGAAAGCTGATAAAAACTATCTTGACGACAGTCAGGGAACCCAAAAGTCCTGTCTTGATGTAGTGTTCAAGTTACTGGCCACAACTGCTGGCACAAGCTCTTCGAACTCACCGCCTAAATCAGTTCGTCTTCTTGAGTCTCAACTTCAAGTTGAAAGACATCGATCAGATGTTCTGCGACAGGAAGCTGAAGGACTGAGGAAGTCCCTGCAGAATTCAGATGCATATTTTCTGGTGCAACAGCAAGCGCTGGAGGATTTAAGCGCCAAACAAGAGAAAGTTAATAAGCTTGCTAAGCATCTTGCCAGCATTATAGGTACCCAGGATATTGTTTCTTGAGATCTTCTGAAGTGGTTTTAGTTCTGGATTTGTTTTGCTGTGGCGTTTATTTGCGCTGGTCGCCAACCTTGACAATCAGTGTATATGATATGCTGCTTTGTTCCCTATATTTGCACTGGTGGCGAACTTTGATGCCCAGTGGATGTAATATGTGTAATAGCCATGATAGCCTAGCGTTAGTTTCTTGCTTATTTATTTCCTTGTTGTCTTGTTTATTTGTTTGCTTGTAGTCATTGCAGTTCTTTTTCCGCGGTTAGCTAGTGGCTGCAATAACCTATTTTTTAAAACTAGGCCACAATAACCATGGGCTAATATTTACTGTAGTGACATTGGGCCTCCTACTGGCCGTAGAAATAGTGGGCCTTCTACGGGCCGTAGAAACAATGGGTCTTCTATGGGCCGTAGAAACAATGGGCCTTCTGCGGGCCGTATTATCAATGGGCCTTATATGGGCCATATAATTGATTGGCCAAACATGGGCCAAACAAACCGCATTGTGGCCGTAAACGGGCTAGAGTTGGAATCGTCCGTTAATGGGCCGACCATAACGGGCCATCGTTAATAGGCCGTATTTGATGACGCTATGAAATCGGCCCAACGTATTAACGGACCACAAAATGGCTGACTATAACCACAGGCTGAATTTGGCCCACAAGCAGAAATTGACAGTAACGGGCCGTAAGTAAATGAATGCTGGAAATGAGCCCAAGAATACACTACTAGGGAAAAGCCTATACACAGAATCTTATCAGCAGCACGCTTTAAAATAAGACCCCGCTACTAATTAGCAGTAGCGAGCTCAAGAATAACTCGATGCTGAAATAAATATTGCAGTAGCGCGCAAGCTCAAAGACGCGCTACTGCTATAATTCCCACGAGGCCGCCGCGAGGCTAGCAATAGCAGCGCCGCATTATAACGACGGGCGCTACTACTATGTGGCATAGTAGTAGCGCATTTCGCCAATAAGCGCTACTGCTAAGTTTACTACAAAAATTTAGTCCCACCTCGCTCCGTGAAGAGAGTTTCTACCACCTTAAATATGTTACTTCTCAAACTTTGACAAGCACTTGGTCTTCATTGAACTCTATGTGTAGAATTTGTGGTTGCAATATGAGTCTTCACTTGTTCCTAAACCGGTGAGGACTCATATTGACAAATCAGATTGTACACAAAAAGATCATTGATGATCAATGTATTTTTGATACATTGAACTATAAGTCTATTTTTACATGCTGACACATAGCAGTAGCTCTTCTTTGTGAAAGGTGCTGCTGCTATGTAGTTTAGCAGTAGCATCTTTCTCTATAGTGCGCTACTGCTAAGCCATTCCATCTCCCACCCTATCTCCTCTATCTGCTCCACTCACAGTCACACACTCATTGGATCCCTCTTAATCCCCCGCGCCCGTCCTCCCCCGTCGCCCGTCCTCCCTCTGCGCCGCCGTCACCTCCCCCTCCTTGCTGGACTCAGTACCGGCCTCGTCCTCCATTCTCCCTCAACACTCGTCGTTGGCCGGCCCCTCCTCGCTCCGCCTTCCTCCTCCGTCCTCCCTCCACTGGCCGCCGGCCGGCCCCTCCTCGCTCTGCCTTCCTCCTCCGTCCTCCCTCCACTGGCCGCCGGCCGGCCCCTCCTCCTCCTTGCTGGACTCGGTACCGGCCTCCTCCTCCTCCGTCCTCCGTACATTTTGATTTAGTTGATTTAGTAGGCTAGTTGATTTAGTTGATTTAGAACATTTTGATTTAGTAGGCTAGTTGATTTAGCACATTTTGATTTAGTTGATTTAGTAGGCTAGTTCATTTAGTTGATTTAGAACATTTTGATTTAGTTGATTTAGTAGGCTAGTTCATTTAGTTGATTTCGTATGCACCATTTTCATTTAGTTGATTTAGAACATTTTCATTTAGTTGATTTAGAACATTTTCATTTAGTTAATTTAGATACTTTTTGGCAAAATGTAGGTGGTACCTTGTCATCTAATATGTTACTAGATCTTAGGATATAATTGTCCATCAAATTGCTTCTCGCGGCAGAACCAAAAATATCTCATGCTACTGTTTTTCTTTCCTATGAAGTGGATTGTTAATCCCTTGCTCATATTGCTTTAGGAAAAATGGCGCCACCACCACCACCACTATGTCGACTGTGCAAGTCAAGGTGCGCCAGCGGCCTTGCAACTGGCAAGCTGTTCGGCATCTACTTCCAGCCTGGTTTTCGTCATGCGGTGGTAAGAAATTAGATGAAATGTAATAACTATTTTATTTTTAGTGTTGGCATTACTGCATTGTGTCATTTTGCTTATTTTACATAGATCGTCCCATGCAATGTGAGGTTGAAATTCAACAAGCCGACAGGAGACACTGTGACATTTGAGGCTCCTGGGGGCCGTACACTATGGAGGTCGAGAAAGGATGCAATATGTCACAGATTGGAGGAGATGGATGGGCCCATTTCATCGCTCGCATGCGTCTTACTGGTGGTGAGTTGATCAGCTTCTCCTTCAGAGCCGAAAGACCCAAGCTGGCTGTCATTTATCTCAACCTGGTGGAAGATGATGAAGATGACGAAGATAACGAAGATGATGAAGATGATGAAGATAATGAGGACCCACTCAATGAAGATGATGAGGACCCACTTCATGAAGCCATCGTAGCTCAAAGAACAAGGCTGAGCAAGGAGGAGGTGTCCAACATGTGGGACATAATTCCGCCACGTGCTGACTTTGTCGGGGTGCCATTCGTGACCCGCCTGACAAATACCATGGTTGATCGACATGATATGGTATGTTATACTTACAAATGCAAATTATCCGATGAAATACTTAGTGTACAGTCCAATGATATGGTATGTTGTGTGGAATCTAGTCGATGATATGTTTTAGTGTAGAGTTCGATCACATGCTTATTAGTGTAGAATCTAAGGAAACTATTAATAGTGTAGATAATCCATATGTACTTATTTGCGAGGCTATTTATTAATTGAAATGTTTTTCTTATTCAGAAATTGGCAAAGAGCATATTTGTGAGTTATGGTATCGAGCCTGATGAAGAAGGCTCAACTGGACTACGCCTTATTGCAAGGGGCTCCGTCACAACCAGTACTTACCGCGTGGACACGGACGGTCGCACACACTAAACTCAGTTGGGTGGAAGAAATTCCTCGATGGCAAGAATCTTCGTGTTGGACAGGCCATCCTAATTACTATCAGGAACACCACCCGCCCAGGCTTGAGGATGATGATTGTCTTTGATATCATCTAGAACTACATATATGTGTGTGGCTATATCATCTAGAACTACATATGATGATCGTCGTCGATATCATCTAGAACTACATATGATGATCGCCGTTGATATGACCTTGTACTGCTTGAGGATGCATATTGACTATGCATCAAATTGTTATCTAGTACTCCCTTCGTTCCAAATTACTCGTCGTGGTTTGAACTAAAACCACGACGAGTAATTTGGAACGAAGGGAGTACTACCCAGTAATGGTTTGTGAATTTGATATCTACTAGCAGTACTTAGTATCTAGTATCTGAAAGG
>NC_041388.1:520413220-520417996 GCF_002162155.2 Triticum dicoccoides
TAGTAGCAAGGGACTGCGAAATCGCTACAGCTAGTAATAGTAGCGCGTTCATAAAAAGCGCTGCTGATATCATTAACTTTAGTACCGCGTGTAAGGACCGCGCTACTACTATAAGTTAGCTGTAGCGCCTTATTACTAGCGTGGCCACCCGCGCTGCTGCTAGCCTCAAAACCCGCGCTACTACTAGGGTTTTCCCTAGTAGTGATAAATGGGCTCTGGGAAGGCTGAAAGATAACATGGGCTGGAAACGGCCCAACGGAATAACGAGCCGTTAATGGGTATAAAGTGATACACTATTCATTACGGGCCAGTGTAACCATGGGCCGTTAATGGGTGTAAAGTGATACACTGTTCATTACGGGCCAGTTTCACCACGGGCCGTTAGTAGGCCAAGAGTTACATAGGGCCTCATATGGGCCGAAAGACGTCATGGACCTTACATGGGCCAAAAGTGAAAACGGGCTGGAATCATATTGGATGGCCCAAATGACGCTACTGGGCCTAATTCGGATAGGGCGTAACGGGCCTTGGGTTAGTGGGCTGTAAATGGGCTATATTCAAACATGCCGTTAACAGGCTTTCCATGGGCTGGCCCGCCAGCTTTTGACCAAGTCAAACGGGCCGGCCTTTTCATAGGAATGGGCCTCTGTTGGGCCGTGCCACGTGTCGACGTATCATAGGCGCCTTCCGTCTAATGAGTGATTGACATCTGTCCCAACGATGAGCCGACACGTGTTTCCTCCAGCCAATGATGATTTTACACGTGGAAAATCCCCATTGGTCAGGGCTGTTAACGGGTTATCGGATCCAAAACCCGACCCGATAGCTTAACGACGTTCCGTTACGGTGGATGCCATGTGTCGGTCACCCTTGATGAAAGCACTTCTGTGACGCGCGATTTATCGTCATGGAAGTGGACACTTCCGTGATGATAATTTTGGTAATGTCATGGAACACTTCTATGACAGCACAGGTATGACTATCTTGATTCTGTCATAAATTTGTCATGGATGTACATGCATGACAGAAAACGCGACCTACTGTGACAAACACGTATCGGCATGGAACTGTATTTTTTTGTAGGGTGAGTAGTTTACTTCAGACCTTCGGGTCCATAGCTAGTAGCTAGATGGCTTCTTCTCTCTCTCTTTGAATCTCAATACAAAGTTCTCCTCGATCTTCTTGGAGATCTATTCGATGTAATCTTCTTTTGCGGTGTGTTTGTCGAGATCCGATGAATTGTGGGTTAATGATCAAGTTTATCTACGAACAATATTTGAATCTCCTCTGAATTCTTTTATGTATGATTGGTTATCTTTGCAAGTCTCTACGCATTATCCGTTTGGTTTGGCCTACTAGATTGATCTTTCTTGCAATGGGAGAAGTGCTTAGCTTTGGGTTCAATCTTGCGGTGTCCTTTCCTAGTGACAGCAGGGGCAGCAAGGCACGTATTGTATTGTTGCCATCGAGGATAAAAAGATGGGGTTTATATCATATTGCCTGACTTTATCCCTCTACATCATGTTATCTTACTTAAAGCATTACTCTATTCTTATGAACTTAATACTCTAGATGCATGTTGGATAGCAGTCGATGTGTGGAGTAATAGTAGTAGATGCAGAATCGTTTCGGTCTACTTGTCACGGACGTGATGCCTATATACATGATCATACCTAGATATTCTCATAACTATGCTCAATTCTATCAATTGCTCGACAGTAATTCGTTTACCCACCGTAATACTTATGCTCTTGAGAGAAGCCACTAGTGAAACCTATGGCCCCCGGGTCTATCTTCCATCATATTAATCTTCCAACACTTAGCTATTTCTATTTCCATTTATTTAACTTTGCATCTTTATTTCTCTTTATCATAAAAATACCAAAAATATTATCTTATCATATCTATGAGATCTCACTCTCGTAAGTGACCGTGAAGGGATTGACAACCCCTTTATCGCATTGGTTGCGAGGTTCTTATTTGTTTGTGTAGGTGCGTGGGACTCGAGCATGATCTCCTACTGGATTGATACCTTAGTTCTCAAAAAACGAGGGAAATACTTATGCTGCTTTATTGCATCACCCTTTCCTCTTCAAGGGAAAACCAACGCAATGCTCAAGAGGTAGCAACCCCCCTCTTCTTCCTCCCCTCATTAGGGGAGGGTTATTCTCCTCCTCCTCCTCATCGTCGTCTTCGGTGGCGGAGGAGCGGGTCTTGTCTTCGAACGCCACGTCCGAAGCGCCCTTGCGGCGGGGGCCACACCGGACCTTCTTGGCCTTCCCTGTGGTCTTCTTCTCCGGCGCCTTTTAGGGCGCCGGCACCAGCATCGTCGCTAAACGTGGGATGACCGGTTCTTCAGGCAGCGGAGCCGGACATTGGATCCGCTTCGCCTTCTCGATGCACTCCTGAAGAAGCCATTATAATAAAAGCTTAGATATCATCCTTGAAACAAGCAAGTAAAGGATGCAGTTAAGATTTACCTTGCTGGCGGAGCGATTAACATTGTACCCACGGTCCTAGGTTGTGGCCGGCGGTGTCTCGTTTCCCTCGAAGAGCAACTTCCAGACGTCTTCATGGGTTGTTCGAAGAGCCTCTCTAGGGTTTGGTGCTTCTTCGGACTAAACTCCTGTAGAGAATGACTTCGGCTTTGGCAGGGGAGAATTCGGCGAACTAGCATCACGTGGATTACATCGACAAGTTTGACATCCTTGTCCATGATGCTTTGAATGCGCGTTGCCAGCGCTGTCAGCTTGTCTGACGAACACCAGTTCGTGCTCTTCTCCACCCAGGAGGTGAGTCGCGTGGGAGCTTCGGAGTTGAATCCGGCAACCGCGGCCCAGGTGGCATTGTGGGGTTCTGCAATGTAGAACCATTGCTTTTGCCATTCCTTGACAGACTCCATGAAAGTGCCTTTTGGACAGGAGACGTTGGCCAGCTTGCTCACCATGGCGCCTACGCACTCCGTGTCTTGGCCATCCACCACCTTAGGCTTCACATTGAAGATTTTGAGCCACAACCTGAAGTGGGGTTGGATGTGGAGGAAGGCTTCACACACAATGATGAACGCCGAGATATTGAGAAAGGAGTTCGGGGATAGGTTGTGGAAGTCTATCCCATAGTAGAACATTAGCCCGCGGACGAAGGGGTGGAGTGGAAACCCTAACCCGCGAAGGAAATTAGGGATGAATACTACCCTCTCATTGGGCTTCGGCGTGGGAACGATTTGTCCCTGGGCTGGAAGGCGGTGGGTGATTCCCTTCGCCAGATACCCGGCCACCCAAAGCTCGGTGACGTCCTCCTCCTTGACGGAGGAGGCCATCCACTTGCCTTGACCTCCAGATCCGGACATGGTTGGGTGCTTGCTCGAGTGGGAAACGGATGAGAACTTGGGCGCTGGAGCTCAAGAGTGGAAGGGCAGAGGAAGAGAGAAGGCGTGGGTGAAGAGAAGGGATTCTTATCTCCTTATAAAGGCAGTGAATATTGAACGCCTCCCCACTCGCCTTGAAATTCGCGTACTCCCAAGGCTATATAAACGGCATGGTTGGGTTACCCATGCCCGTATTGATGAGGATCCCACAATAAGGGGACACGATCTCTGCTTTGACAAGACGTGCCAATGGAAATCGCATCTCGAAACACGGGATGGCAGACAAAACGGTTCAATACAGTGACCGGGAAGACATGATGTCATGTTGTAAAAAATTTGTCAGTGGATTGGACTCGTGGAATATTATATTCTCTCTACAGTTGTGTTGTGTGTGTTACAGGTCCGGACATGTCGATACGTCCGAAGACTAGCTTGGAGTTCGGAGGAAGGAACCCGCCTTGCAATGCCGAAGACAGATCTACGTGTCGGATATGTTGTCATTGAAGCCAGGTTCAGGGGCTACCGAGGGAGTCCTAGACTAAGGGGTCCTCAGGGTGTCCAGGCTGTTAGCCGTGGGCCGGACTGATGGGCTGTGAAGATACGAAGACCGAATACTGCACCCGTGTCCGTATGGGACTCTCCTTGGCGTGGAAGGCAAGCTTGGCGACCAAATATGTAGATTCCTTTCTTTGTAACCGACCTTGTGTAACCCTAGATCCTCCCGGTGTCTATATAAACCAGAGGATAAATACATTACCATAGCCATACTAGCTAGACCTCTAGGGTTTAGCCATTACGATCTCGTGGTAGATCAACTCTTGTAATACTCTTATTCATCAAGATCAATCAAGAAGGATGTAGGGTATTACCTCCATAGAGAGGGCCCGAACCTGGGTAAAACATTGTGTCCCCTGTCTCCTGTTACCATCGACCTTAGACGCACAGTTTGGGATGCCCTACCCGAGATCCGCCGGTTTTGACACCGATAGGAGCGGCTATAGATCAATCAACTGATTGTACAATGTGGTCAGCTGATTAGTTAACAAATGGAAAGATAAGAAGACACAAGAAAACTGACTAGCCCAAAATTAGGGTCAGTCGATCAACCCAACAAGAAAACTGACTGATCCATTGCTAAAAAGCTTCTGTTGCCGTGTTCTACCTTCTGTCCAGCCCAAAAGTGAAACGAGCCTGAACCCGCTAAGGAACCAAAGCCACTCCACTCAAATCAAGCGGATCCAGCTCGCGCACAAAATCAACTCAAAAAATCTCATGCACAGAAGGTCTTCTTCCTCCCTCCTTCTTCCCGATCACCAACACAACTGCTGCCATGTATGCACAAACAAAGCTCAGGTGCGTTGCTATCTTGTGATGTCTCCATATATCTTCTTCCTCCCATTTCTTCCTTC
>NC_041388.1:520418164-520510242 GCF_002162155.2 Triticum dicoccoides
ATTGCCCAAAGTTCTACAACACCAACACAAATGGATGAAGCTTCAGATTGTACCCAAAAAATAGATCTCTCAAAAGGAAAAGCAAAAGGAAGAAAGAAGAAAGCTGAAAAACAAGGTTCTTGTGGTCAGTCCAAGGTAAATGATGATTTGTTCCCCCTCCCCCTCGTCATTTTTTATGTGCTGTCAATTTGGTGGCCTGCAGCTTAAGTTACGTCCTAACATTTTGATGTAACCACAACAGTAAATTCAGAGAATGCACCAGAATGCACAAATTGATTGTTTCATATAAATGTCAATGAGAAGAAAAATCATGTACATCTTTAGAATCCAACTATAACTTCTGAATAGAAGTCATTTTTGTACTTCTACTAGAAGTTATTAAACTACAAGTAAAGGAAGAACACGTCCCTAAAGGCAGAATTTAAATATTCCCCATAGGAACTAAATTTGCATATTCAGAGAACTAATCTTGCAGTTGTTGTTGAATAGCAACATACAAGAACTATACTATGAGCATGCACACATATTTGCAAAAGGATAACCACATCATCGTGACCCAGTTGTACTAGAAGTTGTTAAACTACAAGTAAGGGAAGAACACTGTTGGGGAACACAGTAATTTCAAAAAGATTCCTACGCACACGCAAGATCTACGCATAGCAACGAGAGGGGATGAGTGTTGTCCACGTACCCTCGTAGACCGTAAGCGGAAGCGTTCTGACAATGCGGTTGATGTAGTCGAACTCTTCACGATCCAACCGATCCTAGCACCATAGGTACGGCACCTCCACGATCTGCACACGTTCAGCTCGGCGATGTCTCGCAAACTCTAGATCCAGCTGAGTGTCGAATGAAAGTTTCGTCAGCACGACGGCATGATGAAGCTACATGATACGTGTTCGTCATATCTACTTTTCCAAACACTTTTGCCCTTGTTTTGGACTCTAACTTGCATGATTTGAATGGAACTAACCCGGACTGATGCTGTTTTCAGCAAAATTGCCATGGTGTTATTTATGTGTAGAAACAAAAGTTCTCGGAATGACCTGAAACTCCATGGAGATTATTTTTGGAGATAATAAAAAATACCGGCAAAGAATACAGGCCAGGGGCCCACACCCTAGCCACGAGAGTGGGGGGCGCGCCTGCCCCCCTGAGCGCGCCCCCTACCTTGTGGGCCCCCTAGAGCTCCTCCGACCTCAACTCCAACTCTATATATTCGTGTTCGAAGAAAAAAAATCAAGGAGATGGATTCATCGCGTTTTACGATACGGATCCGCTGCCAAGCCCTAAACTCTCTCGGGAGGGCTGATCTGGAGTCCGTTCGGGGCTCCGGAGAGGGGAATCCATCACCGTCGTCATCATCAACCATCCTCCATCACCAATTTCATGATGCTCACCGCCATGCGTGAGTAATTCCATCGTAGGCTTGCTGGACGGTGATGGGTTGGATGAGATTTATCATGTAATCGAGTTAGTTTTGTTAGGGTTTGATCCCTAGTATCCACTATGTTTTGAGATGGATGTTGCTATGACTTTGCTATGCTTAATGCTTGTAACTAGGGCCCGAGTGCCATGATTTCAGATCTGAACCTATTATGTTTTCATGAATAAATGTGAGTTCTTGATCCTATCTTGCAAGTCTATAGTCACCTACTATGTGTTATGATCCGGCAACCCTGAAGTGATAATAATCGGGACCACTCCCATTGATGACCATAGTTTGAGGAGTTCATGTATTCACCATGTGTTAAAGCTTTGGTCAGGTACTCTATTAAAAGGAGGCCTTAATATCCCTTAGTTTCCACTAGGACCCCGCTGCCACGGGAGTGTAGGACAAAAGATGTCATGCAACTTCTTTTCCATAAGCACGTATGACTATATTCGGAATACAAGCCTACATTACATTAATGAATTGGAGCTACTTCTGTGTCACCCTAGGTTATGACTGTTACATGATGAACCACATCCGACATAATTCTCTATCACCGATCCATTGCCTACAATGTTTCCATATATTATTCCTCGCTTATTTACTTTTGCGTTGCAATTGTTATCATCACTACAAAATACCGAAAACATTACTTTTTCTACCGTTACTTTTGCTATTGTTACCACTACTATCATATTACTTTGCTACTAAACACTCTATTGTAGATACTGAGTTTCCAGGTGTGGTTGAATTGACAACTCAGTTGCTAATGCTTGAGAATATTCGTTGGCTCCCCTTGTGTCAAATCAATAAATTTGGGTTGAATACTCAACCCTCGAAAACTGTTGCGATCCCCTATACTTGTGGGTTATCAAGACTCTTTTCTGGCGCTCTTGCCAGGGAGCATAGCTCTATTCTTTGAGTCACTTGGGATTTATATCTGCTGGTCACTATGAAGAACATGAAAGACGCGAAAACAAAAATTTATCCCTCCACTACGAGGGGAGGTAAGGAATTGCCATCTAGCTCTGCACTTGATTCACCTTCTGTTTTGAGTAAGCTTGCGACACCTAAACTTGCTTATGCTACTAATTCTGATATGTCGCATGTTATTGATGATGCCACTTCTGCTATGCATGATACTTATGATGAAACTACTTCTATGCTTGATACTACTGTGCCACTTGGTGAATTACTTGATGAACAAATTGCTAGGGCTAGAGAGAATGAAATTATTGAAACTGATAATATTGATGAAAGTGGTGATGAAGGCTCTCCTAATAAATATGGATTACCTGTTGTGCCTGAGGGCTATGTTATGGATGAAGAAACTAAAAGAGACATTCTTGCTTGTAATGATAGAAGTGATCTTAAGAAATTATTAGCTAAGCTTAAACAAAAAACTCTAAATGCTAGAATGAAATATGATCCTACTTATGCTACTTCACCTATCTTTGTTACTGATAAGGATTATGAATTCTCTATTGATCCTGATATAATTAGTTTGGTTGAATATGATCCTTTTTATGGCTATGAATCTGAAACTGTTATGGCACATCTTACTAAATTAAATGATATGGCTACCCTGTTCACTAATGATGAGAGAACTCGCTACTTTTATATCCTTGAAATATTTCCGATCTCATTAAAGGGTGATGCTAAGATATGTTTTAATTCTCTTGATCCTGGTTGTCTGCGTAGTCCCTAGGATTGGATTTATTACTTCTCTACTGAATATTTCCCTGCTCATAAGAAACAAACTGCCTTAAGGGATATATATAATTTTGTGCAAATTGAAGAAGAGAGTCTCCCCCAAGCTTGGGGGAGGCTTCTCCAATTACTTAATGCTTTGCCTGATCATCCTCTTAAGAAAAATGAAATACCTGATATATTCAATAATGGACTAACCGATGCTTCCAGAGATTACCTGGATAGTTGTGGTGGATCTATTTTCAGGGAAAGGACACTGGATGAAGTTGAAATTCTATTGAATAATATGTTGACAAACGAAAATAATTGGACACTTCCTGAGCCAGTTCCTGAGCCTATTCCTAAACCAACTCCGAAGAAAAGGGGTGTTCTATGTCTCAGTCCTGAAGATATGCAAGAGGCAAAGAAATCTACGAAGGAAAAAGGTAATAAAGCTGAAGATGTTAAGAATTTACCTCCTATTGAAGAAATACATGGTCTTAATTTACCGCCCGTTGAAGAAATACATGGTCTTGATAACCCGACACAGGTAGTAAAGGTAAATGCTCTCTATAGATATGATAAAGCTTAAATCCCATTTACTAAGTTTGCTAGCCCATGCTTGGATGAGTTTGATGACTTTATGGTTAAACAAGAAAACTTCAATGCTTATTTTGGTAGGGAATTAAAATGCAATGCTGATATGCTTGAACACTTGGGTGATTATATGGCTAATGTTAAAGGTGAACTTAAACTTATTACTAAACATGCTTCTATGGTTACCACTCAAGTAGAACAAGTACTTAAATCTCAGAATGATTTGCTCAATGAAATAAATAGTAAGACAAATTATAATGCTATTAGAGTTATGACTAGAGGCGGTAAAATGACTCGGGAACCTTTATATCCTAAAGGCCATCCTAAGAGAATTGAGCAAGATTCTCAGAGAAATAATATAGATGCACCTAGTCCTTCTAAAAGCAAGAAAAAGAAAAATGATAGGACTTTGCATGCTTCTATTGAACCTGTTATTGACACACCTGAGAATCCCAATGATATTTCTATTTCTGATGCTGAAACACAATCTGGTAATGAACATGAAACTAGTGATAAATGTAAATGATAATGTTCATGTTGATGCTCAACCTAGTAATGAAAATGATATAGAAATTGAACCTGCTGTTGATCTTGATAACCCACAATCAAAGAATCAATGTTATGATAAGAAAGACTTTGTTGCTAGGAAACACGGTAAGGAAAGAGAGCCTTGGGTTCAGAAACCCATGCCTTTTCCTTCAAAACCATCCAAGAAAAAGGATGACGAGGATTTTGAGCACTTTGCTGAAATGATCAGACCTATCTTTTTGCGTATGTGATTAACTGATATGCTCAAAAGGAATCCTTATGCTAAGTACATGAAAGATCTTGTTACTAATAAAAGAAAGATGTCGGAAGCTAAAATTTCCACCATGCTTGCTAATTATACTTTTAAGGGTGGGATACCAAAGAAACTTGGAGATCCAGGAGTACCCACTATACCATGCTCCATTAAAAGAAACTATGTTAAAACTGCTTTATGTGATCTTGGAGCTGGTATTAGTGTTATGCCTCTCTCTTTATATCGTAGACTTGATTTGAATAAGTTGACACCTACTGAAATATCTTTGCAAATGGCTAATAAATCAACTTCTATACCTGTCGGTATTTGTGAGGATGTGCCTGTTGTGGTTGCAAATATTACTATATTAACGGACTTTGTTATTCTTGATATTCCCGAGGACAATAGTATGTCTATTATTCTTGGAAGACCCTTTATGAATACTGTAGGGGCTGTTATTGATTGCGCCAAAAGCAATATCACTTTTCATGTTAATGGTAATGAGCATATGGTACACTTTCCAAGGAAACAACCTCAAGTTCACAATATCAATTCTATTGAAAAAATTCCATCGATTATTTTTGGAGGTTTTGAATTTCCTCTTCCTACTGTCAAGAAGAAATATGATATTCCTATTGTTGGGGATGTGCATATCCCCGTTGAGGTAACCTAGTGTTATTCGAAAATTCTCCAGTTCCATGTTATTCGGAATGAGTTTGTTAACAAGACTTGATCAAACTTGTTAGTGGATTCCTTTTGATGAGCATGAGATGGATGAAGTTAGAAAACACAACTCTTTGTACCCTCTATTTACTTTCTGTTATTTAGTTTAAATAAAGCAAAAATAGTAATTTCTGTCTGTTTTCTGATTATCCGTGCAATATAAAAATACCCCGAAAATAAAAGTTCTCCAAATGCCCTAAAATTTAAATATGATTTTTTCTGAAATATTTGAGTGTATCTGGCACTGAGAACACAACAGGGGGAGCAAGCACCTGACCACGAGGGTCCACGGCGCGCCCCCTGCCTCATGGGCCCATGGTGGCTCCCCTCCACTTATTCCTGCACCCATACACTTCTTCTTCCACCCACAAATACCACTATCCAGCTCAAGCACGAGTTCTAGCTCATTTTGCTGCGATTTTCGATCTCCTGGCTCAAAGCACCTCTCACAAAACTGCTTTGGGGGATTGTTCCTTGGTATGTGACTCCTCCATTGATCCAATTAGTTTTTGTTCTAGTGCTTTATTCATTGCAAATTTGTGTTGCCTAGGTGACCATGTTCTTGAGCTTGTATGTCAAATTTATATGGTTCCAAGTAGTTCTAATGCATGATATAGGCTCTAGGCACTTGTAGGAGCAGTTGCTATCAATATTGTTGAGCTTGGTTCACTTTTATTTGAAGTTACTAAAAATTTCAAAAAAAATTCAGAAGAAGAAATATGTTTAGGAAAATGTACCAATGTGGTTCTTCAAGGAAGCAAGGACCCAGGCTTGCAATGCGTGATGCTGATGATGAGCCACCAAGGGACGCTCCAGTGCGGCCTTGTGAATGGCCTTCAGAGGACTTCATGGATCAAGTAGGAATTAAGGAGGGATTTAACGCAGATTTGCGTAATGCTGATCTTGTGAGCTTCGAGGCAGAAAAGTGCCGCCAGTACCACTATCTCACTAGTTCCTTTGTGAGGAGGTTTGAATTTTCATCTTTGCGCAATTCTCAAACTATCCTGTTTGATCTTTCTGAAAATTCTTATATTATGAACTTAGAGGATTTTACTACTGCTTGCAAACTTCTACAATGGGGTAGTACTATTGAACCTTGAAAATCTGAGTTTAGAGATTTTCTTGCTAGTATAAATGTGGGGGAATCTAGAGATATATCACAACCTACCATAGGGAGCATTCATTTTCCTGCTATACATTATTTCGCTCTCTTCATAGGTAGGTGCATAAATGGTAAAGATGAAGCATGTCATATGTGTGTCCCTGACCTCAGTATTCTTAGGAGTGCTGTGTTAGGAGATAAATCTTATAACTTGGGAGCCATTGTTGCACGTAGGTTGCATCATAATAGATTTAATGGAGATTTCTTTGGTGGAATTTATGCAACCCGTATAGCTAATTTTCTTGGTATAACCATACGTGAGGATGATATTGAGTTGTCTCCTGCTTATTTGGATTATGAGGCTATTGTTCGTCCTCATTTTGTTGAGAGGAACGATCAGCTCCTCCAGTATCGAGTAATCTTTGATAGACGACGCACCTATCATGTCGCTCTCCCTACTTCTACTTTCTTTGACTTTTAGGCAAAAGGGAGATATTTTATAACCAGAGAGGAGGCGAAAGAGTATAAGAGGAGGGCTGAGATAGCTTGCCTCCAAGCTGCAGCCCATGGAGCAATGACTGCTGCATCTCAGTATGACCCTAACTACAACTTTGGATATCCTCCAGGCCAGTCGTGGCCATAGACCAACTTAGGCCAAAAGCCTAAGCTTGGGGGAGTATGTATTTCTCACCGACATTACATTCATGTTCACAGACTCATGGCTAGATGTCGGTGCTTGATGACCCACAAGTATAGGGGATCTATCGTAGTCCTTTCGATAAGTAAGAGTGTCGAACCCAACGAGGAGCAGAAGGAAATGATAAGCAGTTTCCAGCAAGGTATTCTATGCAAGTACTGAAATAAGTGGTAACAAATAGTTTTGTGATAGGATAGTTTGTAATGAGCAACAAGTGACAAAAGTAAATAAGGTGCAGCAAGGTGGACCAATCCTTTTTGTAGCAAAGGACAAGCCTGGACAATCTCTTATATGATGTAAAGCGCTCCCGAGGACACATGGGAATATCATCAAGCTAGTTTTCATCACGCTCATATGATTCGCGTTCGGTACTTTGATAATTTGGTATGTGGGTGGACCGGTGCTTGGGTGCTGCCCTTACTTGGACAAACATCCCACTTAGAATTAACCTCTATTGCAAGCATCTGCAAATACAACAAAAGTATTAAGGTAAACCTAACCATAGCATGAAACATATGGATCCAAATCAGCCCCTTGCGAAGCAACACATAAACTAGGGTTTAAGCTTCTGTCACTCTAGCAACCCATCATCTACTTATTACTTCCCAATGCATTCCTCTAGGCCCAAATAATGGTGAAGTGTCATGTAGTCGAGGTTCACATAACACCACTAGAGGAGAGACAACATACATCTCATCAAAATATCGAACGAATACCAAATTCAGATGACTACTAATAGCAAGACTTCTCCCATGTCCTCAGGAACAAAAGTAACTACCCACAAAGCATAAACATGTTCATAATCAGAGGGGTATTAATGTGCATATAGGATCTGAACTTGTGATCTTCCACCAATTAAACCAACTAGCATCAACTACATGGAGTAATTAACACTACTAGCAACCTACTAGCACCAATCCCGGACATGGAGACAAGAATTGGATACAAGAGATGAACTAGGGTTTTGAGATGAGATGGTGCTGATGAAGATGTTGATGGAGATTTCCCTCTCCTGATGAGAGGAGCATTGGTGATGACGATGACGATGATTTCCCCTTTCGGGAGGGAAGTTTCCCCGGCAGAACAGCCCCGCCAGAACCCTAGATTGGTTCCGCCAAGGTTCCGCCTCGTGGCGGCGGAGTGTCGTCCGAGAAGATGGCTTATGATTTTTTTCCATCGAAAGAGTCCATATAGCAGAAGATGGTCACTGGAGGGCCACCAGGGGGCCCACAAGGTAGGGGGGCACGTCCCCACCCTCGTGGGTAGGGTGTGGCCCCCCTGGTGAAGTTCTTGCGCTCAATGTTTTTTATATATTTGGAAAACATCATCTGTGAAGTTTCAGGATATTTGGAGCTGTGCAGAATAGGTATCTGATATTTGCTCCTTTTCCAGCCAGAATCCCAGCTGCCGACATTCTCCCTCTTTATGTAAATCTTGTAAAATAAGAGAGAATAGGCATAAGTGTTGTGACATAATGTGCAATAACAGCCCATAATGCAATAAAAATTAATATAAAAGCATGATGCAAAATGGCCGTATCAACTCCCCCAAGCTTAGACCTCGCTTGTCCTCAAGCGAAAAGCCGAAATTGAAAAATATGTCCACATGTTTAGAGATGAAGGTGTCGATAAAAATAAAATATGGACATGAGGGCATCATGATCATTCTTAGAGCAGCAACTTATATAATTCTTGTCATATGATATGTTGGGCTAGAGTAATAATTCAATCACAATATCAAGTACGAATCGTAAACTTCATTGAAAACTAACAAACTATAACCTCACTCATTGAAGCAATTGCAATTTGTCACAACATAGGAAAGAGTCAATGTATAAGAGCTTTTCAGCAAGTCCACATACTCAACTATCATATAGTCTTTCACAATTGCTGACACTCTCGCAATACTTATGGGTATGGAGTTTTAACCGGACACAGAGAAAGATAGGGGCTTATAGTTTTGCCTCCCAACGTTTTACCTCAAGGGTAATGTCAACAGTAATAGTTCATGAAAACCCACATCCAATTAGCCATATATACCAGGATCTTTCCAACATATTGTGCTTGCCAAAGGATAAAATGTAAAAAGGAAGGGTGAAGATCACCAAGACTCTTATGCAATGTAGGAGATAAGAGTAAAAGATAGGCCCTTCGCAGAGGGGAGCAGAGGTTGTCATGCGCTTTTATGGTTGGATGCACAAAATCCTAATGCGAAAGAACGTCACTTTATATTGCCACTTGTGATATGTATCTTTATTATGCAGTCTGTCGCTTTTATTACTTCCATATCACACGATCGTATAAAGCTTATTCCTTCCACACCCATCAATCATACATATTTAAAGAGCAATTTTTATTGCTTGCAACGATGACAACTTACTTGATGGATCTTACTCAATCCATAGATAGGTATGGTGGACTCTCATGGCAAAACTTGTTTAAGGGTGTTTGGAAGCACAAGTAGTATCTCTACTTGGTGTAATGAATTTGGCTAGCATGAGGGAGAAAGGCAAGCTCAACATGTTGGAGGATCCAAGACAATATAATTTATCTCAGATGTAAGAAAACATGACCCATTACGTTGTCTTCCTTGTTCAATGTTAACTCTTTAGCATGTCATATTTTAACGAGTATTCACAATCATAAAAGATGTCCAAGATAGTATATTTATATGTGAAGACCTCTCTTTCTTTATTACTTCCTATTAATTGCAACGATGACCAAAACTATGTTTGTCAATCCTCAATAACTTTTATTCATCGTACTCTTTCTATGTGAGCTCATTACTCTCCATAAGAGTCACATGATCTCTTTGTTTCTTTTTTATTTCTTTCTCTTTTCATTTCTTGTATTTGGGATCATGGCAAAAATAAGCAAGCCCTTGACTCAATCACTAATCTTTATTATATAGCTCAAGGACTCAATTACATAGAAGGATAATAAAGCAAAACTCATGACTACATCATACTAAGAACATTTATTCTACTAGATCAAAATATTACCGAAAGGATCGAACTAAGAAAAACGGTAAAGATAAAAGTGATGGTGATACAATACAGGGGCACTCCCCCAAGCTTGGCAGTTGCCAAGTGGAGTGCCCATACCAGATACTCAATTCTTCTTTGCTGGAGGAGACAGTGGTGATTTTGTTGATGGCGTGGGCTTCTTCCTTAATTTGCATTTGAGGACAGAATTTCGGTCCCTTAGGTCCTCGATCTCCTGCTCCAAGCTCAGTATCTTGTTGCATAGTTCCTGCTTGTTCTCCTGCAATAGGCGAAAAGGGATAAACTCGATCTTAGGTTTCTTTACCCTATCCAGGAGGCTTGACTTTTTGAACTCCACATGCATGTCCCTAGGTTGAGGTAGTGGGACTTCATCTTCATCTGAGCTCGTCTCCTCCTTTCCCTTGGGTTCATAGTCCTCTTCTTCTTCCGTAGTCCAACCACAGTGCTCCACATCCCAATAGAGCTTAGGGTCTGCGAGGTAATCAACCACATAGCTTTCTCCTTCGAATCCTGGGACGACATGTTGCTCTGTCTGCAGCAGGACAACTCAAAAACAAAGACAAGAGTTATTTGCGTGATACGAGAGTCAAAACCCCCGGGAGATTATATAATGAATTTTTACCGACCAAAATACGTGTCGTGTACGAAAACGGAGTCCGGAGAGCACACGAGGTGCCCACGAGGTAGGGGGCGCGCCCAGGGGGGTAGGGCGCGCCCTCCACCCTCGTGGAGCCCTCGTGTCCTTTCCGGACTGGTGCTTATTTTTCTATTTTTTGAAATATTCCAAAACGGAGAAATATTGCCTTAAAAACTGTTTTGGAGTCGGTTTACTTACCGTACCACATACCTATTCCTTTTCGGAGTCTGAAACATTCCGGAACGTGTCCTTTATGTATTCCTCCGGAGTTACGGTTTCAATAACATTGGTTTCAACATTTATGGGATTACCTGAGATATAGTGTTTGATTCTTTGACCGTTCACCACCTTCGGATTTGTGCCTTCCAAGTTGTTGATTTTTATGGCACCGGAATGGTAGACCTCCTTGATAACATAAGGACCCTCCCATTTAGAGAGAATTTTTCCTGCAAAAAATCTTAAATGAGAGTTGTATAGCAATACATAATCACCTACATTAAACTCACGCTTTTGTATCCTTTTGTCATGTCATCTTTTAACTTTTTCTTTAAACAACTTGGCATTTTCGTAGGCTTGGGTTCTCCATTCATCAAGTGAGCTAATATCAAATAACCTCTTCTCATCGGCAAGTTTAAAATCATAATTTGGTTCTTTAATAGCCCAATAAGCCTTGTGTTCTAGTTCGAGAGGTAAGTGGCATGCTTTTCCATAGACCAGTTTATACGGAGACATACCCATAGGATTTTTATATGCAGTTCTATAGGCCCATGATGCATCATCAAGTTTCTTGGACCAATTCTTTCTAGACCTATTAACAGTCTTTTGCAAAATTAATTTGAGTTCTCTATTGATCAATTCTACTTGACCACTAGACTGAGGGTGATAAGGGGATGCAATTCTATGATTAACATCATATTTAGCAAGCATTTTACGGAAAGCACCATGAATAAAATGTGAACCACTTCTTTAAGCATTTTAATAGAAGTGTTTAAAGAAGTTATCTAGGGACTCCAAACCTTGGAAAGATAACATCTTTAAGCATTTTAATAGAAGTGTTATGATCAGCACTACTAGTTGGAATAGCATCTACCCACTTAGTAACGTAATCAACAACAACTAAAATATGTGTATAACCATTAGAGGAAGGAAAAGGTCCCATATAGTCAAAGACCCAAACATCAAATGGTTCAATAACAAGTGAATAATTCATAGGCATTTCTTGATGTCTACTAATATTATCAATTCTTTGACATTCATCACAAGATAAGACAAACTTAAGGGCATCCTTGAAGAGAGTAGGCCAATAAAACCAGATTGTAGTACCTTATGTGCAGTTCTATCTCCAGCATGGTGCCCTCCATAAGCTTCAGAGTGACACTTGCGTAGGATCTGTTCCTGTTCATGCTCAGGTACACAACGTCTAATAACACCATCTACTCCTTCTTTATAAAGATGTGGGTCATCCCAAAAGTAATGCCTCAAATCATAGAAGAACTTTTTCTTTTGCTGGTATGTGAAATTAGGTGGTATAAACTTAGCAACAATGTAATTAGCATAATCAGCATACCATGGCGCAGTATGAGAAGCATTTATGACATTTAATTGGTCATCAGGAAAGCTATCATCAATAGATAGTGGGTCATCAAGCACATTTTCTAACTTAGACAAGTTGTCTGCAACGGGGTTCTCGGCTCCTTTCCTATAAAAAATATGTAAATCAAATTCTTGTAGCAAGAGAACCCATCTAATAAGTCTAGGTTTAGGATCTTTCTTTTCCATAAGATATTTAATAGCAGCATGATCAGTGTGAATAGTTACTTTAGAATCAACAATATAAGGTCTAAACTTATCATAGGCAAATACAACTGCTAAGAATTCTTTTTCAGTAGTAGCATAATTTCTTTGAGCATTGGCTAGAGTTTTACCAGCATATTGGATAACATTTAGTTTCTTATCAACTCTTTGTCCTAGAACAACACCTATAGCATAATCACTAGCGTCACACATAATTTCAAAGGGTAAATTCCAATCAGGTGGCTGTACAATAGGTGCAGAGATCAATGCTTTCTTAAGTATTTCAAATGCTTCTACACAATCATCATCAAAGACAAATGGTATATCTTTTTGTAATTAATTAGTTAGAGGCCGAGAGATTTTTGAGAAGTCCTTAATGAACCTCCTATAAAAACCAACATGACCAAGGAAACTTCTTATACCTTTTATGTCCTTGGGACATGGCATCTTTTCAATAGCATCAACCTTGGCTTTATCAACTTCAATACCTTTTTCAGAAACTTTATGCCCCAAGACAATACCTTCATTAACCATAAAGTGGCACTTTTCCCAATTCAAGACAAGATTAGTTTCTTCACATCTCTGCAAAACTCGATCAAGGTTGCTCAAGCAATCATCAAAAGAAGATCCATAGACGGAAAAGTCATCCATGAAAAACTCACAAATCTTTTCACAAAAGTCAGATGATATAGCCATCATGCATCTTTTAAAGGTAGCAGGTGCATTACATAAACCAAAAGGCACATGTCTATAAGAAAAAGTACCAAAAGGGCATGTAAAAGTACTCTTTGATTGATCTTTGGCTGACACAGGTATTTGAGAGAAACCATAATAACCATCTAGAAAGCAAAAATGTGTATGTTTGGATAATCTTTCTAGCATTTGATCGATAAAAGGTAAGGGGTAGTGATCTTTTTTAGTAGCCTTATTTAATTTGTGGGCATCAATTACCATCCTATAACCAGTAATAATTCTTTGAGGGATCAATTCATCTTTATCATTAGGAACAACAGTAATACCTCCCTACTTAGGGACACAATGTACAAGACTTACGCATTTACTATCAGCAACGGGATAAATTATACCTGCCTCAAGGACCTTTAGTATCTCCTTTCTTACCACTTCTTTCATTTTAGGATTCAGACGACGTTGATGATCACGAATTGGTTTAGCATCTTCTTCCAAATTAATTTTATGTTGACATGGAGTGGGACTAATGCCCTTAAGATCATCAAGAGTATACCCAATAGCAACACTGTGCTTCTTCAGAGTTTTTAATAATCTCTCTTCTTCGTGTTTTGAAAGGTTAGCACTAATAATAACAGGGTATATCTTTTTCTCATCAATATAAGCATATTTAAGAGTATCAGGTAACGGTTTAAGCTCAAACACGGGACCACCCTTGGGTGGAGGAGGATCTCCTAGGATTTCAACAGGTAAATTGTGTTTCAGAATAGGTTCCTGTTTAAAGAATACTTCATCTAATTCCCTTCTTTCATTCATAAACATATCATTTTCATGGTCTAGCAAATATTGTTCTAAAGGATCACTAGGAGGTACGGCAATAGAAGCAAGACAAATAATTTCATCGTTACTAGGTAATTCTTCTTCACGGTGTTGTCTACTAAATTTAGAAAAATTAAATTCATGAGTCATATCATCTAAACCGACAGTAACAACATCCCTTTTGTAATCTATGGTAGCATTAACAATATTTAAGAAGGGTCTACCAAATATAATTGGACAAAAACTATCTTGTGGGGAACCAAGAACAAGAAAATCAGCAGGATATTTAGTTTTCCCACACAAGACTACAACATCTCTAACAATTCCCATTGGTGAAATAGTTTCTCTATTTGCAAGTTTAATTGTGACATCAATATCTTCTAACTCAACATGTGCAATGTCATGCATAATTTCTTTGTA
Organism: Triticum dicoccoides; assembly: GCF_002162155.2. Lineage (NCBI taxonomy): Eukaryota > Viridiplantae > Streptophyta > Magnoliopsida > Poales > Poaceae > Triticum > Triticum dicoccoides. Next base: position 520,432,547 of record NC_041388.1, read on the forward strand.
TAAGTCAATAGGTATTGCACTAGCACTAGCACCCATATCACATAAGCCATGATAACAATGATCTCCTATTTTAACAGAAATAATAGGCATACCTACCACATGTCTAGGTTTAGCAATTCTTGCAGTTTCATCACAGAAATAAATAACATGCCCATCTATATTATTAGACAAGAGATCTTTAACAATAGCAATATTAGGTTCAACCTTAACTTGCTCACGAGGTTTATATGTTTTAATATTGCTTTTATGAACCACAGTTGAAGCTTTAGGATGATCCTTGATCCTAACAGGGAAAGGCGGTTTCTCAACATAAGAAGTAGGAACAATAGGATCATTATAAGTAATAGTCTTTTCTTCAACTTTAATAGGTGCTCCTACTTTTACTTCTATAGGAGGATTATATTTAAACCACTTCTCCTTGGGGAGATCAACATAAGCAGCAAAAGATTCACAGAAAGAAGCTACTATCTCAGAGTCAAGTCCATATTTAGTGCTAAATTTACAAAAAATATCGGTATCCATAAAAGATTTAACGCAATCAAAACTAGGTGTCATACCTGACTCCTTACCATTGTCGAGGTCCCAATCTTCAGAGTTGCATTTAATTCTTTCCAATAAATCCCATTTGAAGTCAATAGTCTTCATCATAAAAGAGCCAACACAAGAAGTATCAAGCATGGTGAGATTGTTATTAGAAAGCCGAGCATAATTTTTTTGAATAATCATTTCTCTTGAGAGCTCATGATTGGGGCATGAATATAACATTGATCTAAGCCTCCCCCAAGCTTGAGCGATGCTTTCTCCTTCGCGAGGCCAAAAATTATATATATAATTGCGATCACGATGAACAAGATGCATAGGATAAAACTTTTGATGAAATTCCAATTTCAATCATTTGTAGTTCCAAGACTCCATATCATCACATAGCCTATACCATGTCGATGCATCTCCCCTCAAAGATAAAGGGAAGACTTTCTTCTTAACAACATCTCCAGGCACACCTGCAAGCTTAAATAATCCACAAACTTCATCCACATATATTAGATTCTAATCAGGATGTTTTGTTCCATCTCCTAAAAAAGGATTAGCTAGTAGTTTTTATACCATACCCAAAGGAATTTCAAAGCAAGCATTTTCATTTTCAGTAGGTTCAGTAGGTTGAGGAGCAACTCTTTGCTCTACTGGTCGGGGTGAAAATACCCTGAACAAGCCTCTCAGGGGATTACTTTCCATAGTAACAAGTGACAGTAAATTTCAGCACACTATATAAATTTTTCCTTACCAAATTCCACCTACCAAAGGCGCTTCACTCCCCGGAAATGGCGCCAGAAAAGAGTCTTGATGACCCAGAAGTATAGGGGATCTATCGTAGTCCTTTCGATAAGTAAGAGTGTCGAACCTAACAACATTTTAAAGAAGATGGTCACCGGAGATGGTCACCGAAGGGCCACCAGGGGGCCCACGAGGTAGGGGGCGCGCCTAGGGGGATAGGGCGCGCCCCGCACCCTCGTGGGCAGGGTGTGGCCCCCCAGGTGAAGTTCTTGCGGTCAATGTTTTTTATATATTTGGAAAACATCGTCCGTGAAGTTTCAGGACTTTTGGAGCTGTGCAGATTAGGTCTCTAATATTTGCTCCTTTTCCAGCAAGAATCCCAGCTACCGGCATTCTCCCTCTTTACGCAAACCTTGTAAAATAAGAGAGAATAGGCATAAGTGTTGTGACATAATGTGCAATAACAGCCCATAATGCAATAAATATTAATATAAAAGCATGATGCAAAATGGACGTATCAGTGATCATACTTTTTAATTGTAATATCCATGCGAGTTTATTTCCTTTTTATGCTTTCTTCTTGTGTGTTTAATAAACCTTAAGAAAAACCAAAAAAAATTCGTTGTAAGTTTTAGCTAGTTTTAATTTCCATGCTTATAGTAGTAATTAAAAAGAAAACCCAAAAAGATTTCTTGTTCTTCTTTTGCTTGTTGGGAGCTTTCCCGTGTAAATAGTTTTATTTCTTTCCTTTTCTTTGGGGGTCGATAGGAGAAGACCATAATTAAATTGTTAAAGTGGCTCTTATATGCATTATTGTTTATCTGACAAAAGAGTCCATATTGCCTTCCCTTCTCCTGTTTATTGAATGCTTGCAGATTCCAGCTTAGTCCAATGCACGCACACTATTATTATTATTCACATCATTCAATCGTGCAAGTTAAAGGCAATTATGACGATATATGATGGACTGATTGAGATGGGAGAAGCTGGTATGAACTCGACCTCTCTTGTTTTTGTAAATATGAGTTCATCGTTCCTGATTCAGCTTATTATGAATAAACATGTTTGCAGTGACAATTAGAGATTATAGTTGCTTATGCCAGGCTTAATTAGCTAGGAGCTTATAATGGTTTACCTTGCGCGCCAACATGCTATTAAAATGGTTGTGATGTGGTATGATAGGGTGGTATCCTCTTTTGAACGATTCGAGTGGCTTGACTTGGCACATGTTCACGCATGTAGTTGAAACAAAATCAACATAGCCTCTACAATATCTATGTTCATGGTGCATTATATCCTACTCATGCTTGCATTCGGTGTTGATTAATTTTAATGCATATTCATGACCGTTGTCGCTCTCTAGCCGGTCGTTTCCCAGTCTTTTTCTAGCCCTCACCAGTACTCAGCGGGAATACTGCTTGTGCATCTAATCCCATAAACCCCAAAGTTATTCCATATGAGTCCACCATACATACCTATATACGGTATCTACCTACCGTTCCAAGTAAATTTGTATGTGCCAAACTCTAAACCTTCAAATAAACATTCTGCTTTGTATGCTCGAATAGCTCATGTATAGGGTTGTCTGTATCTTCCATGTTAGGCGGGTTATTCTCGAGAGGAGTGGACTCCGCTCCTCACTCACGAGAAAATGGATGGTCACTGGGATGCCCAGTCCCATGCTTTATGCAAATCAAATCAAAATATTGCAAACAAAACTCCCCCGGGACTGTTGTTAGTTGGAGGCACTCGTTGTTTCGAGCAAGCCATGGATTGATGCTTGTTGGTGGAACTTTACCATTCTGTTTGGGAACCGCCTATAATGTGTGTAGCATGGAAGATATCGCCATCTCTTGGTTGTTATGTTGACAATGAAAGTATACCGCTCAAAATATTATTCACCTCTATTTCAAAACCAAGCTCTGGCACCTCTACAAATCCCTGCTTCCCTCTGCGAAGGGCCTATCTATTTACTTTTATGTTGAGTGATCACCCTCTTATTAAAAAAGCACCAGTTGGAGAGCACCACTGTCATTTGCATTCATTACTATTAGTTTACATTGAGTATGACTTGGCAGGATCTATTTTACCATGAATTACAATGTCTAGTCAGTCCTTGATCTTTAAAGGTGCCGTACATTTATGTTTTGCGGTCTCATAAAGGCTAGCGAGATACCATCTTGTTATATCATATCATGATTGTTTTGAGAAAGTGTTGTCATCCGAGATTTATTATTATTGCTCTCTAGTTGATTATGCCATTGATATGAGTAAACATGAGACCTAAGAGTTATTGTGAATATGGTTAGTTCATAATATTTGTTGAAAACTTGTATGCTGGCTTTACATATTTACAACAACAAGAGAAAACAGAGTTTGTAGAAGTTTTTCTTTATCACTTTCAGTTTGTCAACTGAATTTCTTGAGGACAAGCAAAGGTTTAAGCTTGGGAGTTGATACGTCTCCGTCGTATCTACTTTTCCAAACACTTTTGCCCTTGTTTTGGACTCTAAGTTGCATGACTTGAATGAAACTAACCCGGACTGACACTGTTTTCAGCAGAATTGCCATGGTGTTATTTATGTGGAGAAACAGAAGTTCTCGGAATGACCTGAAACTCCACGGAGATTGGTTTTGGAAATAAAAAATACTGGCAAAGAATCAAGGCCAGGGGGCCCACACCCTAGCCAAGAGGGTGTGGGGCGCGCCTGCCCCCCTGGGCGCCCCCTACCTCGTGGGCCCCCTGGAGCTCCTCCGACCTCAACTCCAACTCTATATATTCGTGTTTGGAGAGAAAAAAATTCAAGGAGAAGGATTCATCGCGTTTTATCATACGGAGCCGCCGCCACGCCCTAAACTCTCTCGGGAGGGCTGATCTGGAGTCCATTCGGGGCTCTGGAGAGGGGAATCCGTCGCCATTGTCATCATCAACCATCCTGCATCACCAATTTCATGATTCTCACCGCCGTGCGTGAGTAATTCCATCGTAGGCTTGCTGGACGGTGATGGGTTGGATGAGATTTATCATGTAATCGAGTTAGTTTTGTTAGGGTTTGATCCCTAGTATCCACTTTTTCTGAGATTGATGTTGCTATGACTTTGCTTTGCTTAATGCTTGTCAATAGGGCCCGAGTGCCATGATTTCAGATCTGAACCTATTATGTTTTCATGAATATATGTGAGTTCTTGATCCAATCTTGCAAGTCTATAATCACCTACTATGTGTTATGATCCGGCAACCCCGAAGTGACAATAATCGGGACCAGTCCCAGTGATGACCGTAGTTTGAGGAGTTCATGTATTCACCATGTGTTAATGCTTTGGTCCGGTACTCTATTAAAAGGAGGCCTTAATATCCCTTAGTTTCTGCTAGGAGCGCGTTGCCACGGGAGGGTAGGACAAAATATGACAAGCAAGTTCTTTTCCATAAGCACGTATGACTATATTCGGAATACATGCGTACATTACATTGATGAATTGGAGCTAGTTCTGTGTCACGCTAGGTTATGATTGTTACATGATGAACCACATCCGGCATAATTCTCTATCACCGATCCATTGCCTACGAGCTTTCCATATATTGTTCTTCGCTTATTTACTTTTCCGTTGCTATTGTTATCATCACTACAAAATTCCAAAAACATTACTTTTGCTACCGTTACATTTGCTATCGTTACCACTACCACGATATTACTTTGCTACTAAACACTCTGCTGCAGATACTAAGTTTCCAAGTGTGGTTAAATTGACAACTCAGCTGCTAATACTTGAAGATATTCTTTGGCTCCCCTTGTGTCGAATCAATAAATTTGGGTTGAATACTCTACCCTCGAAAACTGTTGCGATCCCCTATACTTGTGGGTTATCACTACCGGAACAGGGCTTCGCCTAAGCACTGCAACGATATGACCGAGGTTGATTATGGTGAAGGGGGCATCGCACACAACTAAACAATGTCAACTTGTGTGTTCTAGGGTGCCCCCCGCCCCCGTATATAAAGGAGCAAGGGGGGAGGCCGGCCAGCCCTACGGCACGCCAAGGAGGGGAGGATTCCTCCTCCTAGTAGGAGTTGGATTCCTCCTTTCCTAGTCCTACTAGGAGGGCGGAGGAAGGAGTGGGAGAGGGGAAGGAAAGGAGGGGGGCGCCACCCCCATAGTCCAATTCGTACCCAAGGGGGAGGGGGCGCGCGGCCTGCCCTGGCAGCCCCTCTCTCTCTCTCAAGTAAGGCCCATCTAGGCCCACTAGTTCCCTCGAGGGGGGGGGGGTTCCGATAACCCTCCGACACTCCGGTTTTTTTCGAAATCACCCGGAACACTTTAGGTGTCCGAATATGGCCGTCCAATATATCAATCTTTAGGTCAATCATTTCGAGACTCCTCGTCATGTCTGTTATCACATCTGGGACTTAGAACAACCTTCTGTACATCAAAAGACATAAACTCATAATACCGATCGTCACCGAACATTAAGCATGCGGACCCTACGGGTTCGAGAACTATGAAGATATGTCACAGCCCCAGTTTAATGCTTGTAATTAGTGGCATTGCATCCATGCATCATATTTACATTTCTGGAACTTGAATTGAGGATTTTTGAAGCCTCAAAACTTTAATCAAAAGCAGGTCAAAGAGCCGTGGAAAATGCATTCAATGTTCCAAAATGGCCTTAAATAATGTTGGTTATATTTGGCAGAGGTTTTTGCACCAAACCAAAAATAATGAACATTTTTGAGGAATTTTTTGGCCACTGAATTTAAATCATTATTTTATTTGCATTTGGAATTATATTCATAACATGTATAGAATATATTTCCAAATACCCTAAAACATTTTATGTGAATTTGGAATAGTCCATTCAGCAACATAAAAATATTCAGAGGAATGTTTGACATTGTTTAAGTTCCGCTTTGAATTTTTGAACAGTGGCAAATGATTAAATAAATAAAAAACAGAAGAGGTAAAATAGAGCAGAACTTACCTGACGCAGCCCACCTAGCGGCCCAGCTGCGGCCCACTACTGTAGCGGCCCAGCCACAACACCGCCTACTTCAACCTCGTGCCAGAAGGCACGAGGGCGCATGGTCGCCGCGCGCCGGCCACCTCCTGCTTGCCTGGTTGCCTCCTCGACGCGTTGGGTCTCCCTAGGCGTTGCCACACACCCCTGGCCCTCTCTTTCTCTCTCCCGTGTCCCTCTCCTTCCCTCTGCCTTTCTCCCCCGCTCTCCTCGCTCGCGTCCGAGGGCACCGACGTGCACCGCCGCGTCCACCGCCTCCCCCTCACTTCTCCGACCGTGTCCAGAGCTCCAGGATGACACAAGGCTACTCCACGACGAAGCAGGTGAGCCCGGAGGCACCACAGCGACGCCATCGCCGTCTTCTCCACCCCCGGTCACAGGACCTCCCCGTTGTCGATTCACTGGCTCCAGGGCGCCCCCGAGCATGCTAACCTACTACTCTGCGCTCCCTGCGAGCTCATGAATCTTTCCCCCCTAGCGCCGCTGTCATTTTCGTCCTCTAACCCGCCTAGCCGCCGGAGCCGTGAGCTCCTCGCCGCTGGCCTCGATGCCGTCATGGCCACAGCCGCTGCCGCTTGCGTCCAAGCACTGGAACATGCTCAGGACCTCCCAAGAAACCCAACGCCACCACCCAAGCCTCCCTCCGTGCACCCTAGCGTCGTCCTCACTGACGCTTGAACTCCGTCCGCCGCCACGGGCTCAGTTCCGGTGAGCTCAAGCCACGCCAGCTCCTCCCATTCACTCCACCAGATGCGCGAGAACCACAGCTTGCCGTAGCCGCAAACCGCGCGCTAAATGGTGCTCTGTAGCGCGAACCCAACGCGTCTCCGCCGCGGTTTGTGTCGCCGGCGTTCAAACTCTGGCGGGCTGACATGGCACTTTTTTAATTAGCACTAATCACATACTAGTTTAACCCCAAGGGTCAATGACAGATGGGCCCCACCGTTTAGTTAACCAGCTAACGTAATTAGTTAGAATTAATCTAATTCAACTGGACCCACGCGTCAGCATTGACCTTGCTGACGTGTACATTGACCAGGCCCACCTGTCTGTGACCATATCTTGCACTGTGTCACCGACGCGTGGACCCCACACGTCAGGTTTGACCTGGACCCATCCTGTTGACTGGCTGACGTCACAGTGACGCAGTGATGAGGTCATAAATGCTTTTATGGATTTTAAATAAATCAGAAATGATTTATTTAATTCATAAAATGTCCTAAACTTCAAAAAATCATAGGAAATAAACCGTAACTCCAAATAAAATAAATTATATATGAAAAATGATCAGAAAAATCCAAAGAATCTGTTTATGCCATGTTCGTGCATGTTTCAGCAAGTTAACCTCACTGTTTAGGATGAAACATGATTAGGGCAATTTCATAATAGGTTTGGAGTTGGAATTTGATGTAGTTTTGAATTCCACTTCATTTAAAATGACTTTCTGTTGCATTAGCCCAAATCACAGCATATTGCCATGTCATGATCATGCATCATATTGTGCATTGCATTGATTGTGTTCTTCCCTGTTTGCCGGTATTTTGTCCCCTCTCGGTAGACGACGTTCCGATGATGAGATCGATGACACCGATGAAGAACTATACTATCTTCAGAAGTGCCAGGCAAGCAAAACTCCCCTTGTTCATTCTGATATAATCCCACTCTCTCGCTCCTGCTCTATTTTACCGCATTAGGAAAACAACGATTCAACTTTTACATGCTACGGTAGCTGAACCCCTTTCCTCTGCATGACCTGTCATTGCCACAGTAAATAGATGAAACCCACTAGCATGAGTAGGAGTTGTTTGAGCCCTGATGTGCCTACTCATTCATGTTTGTTTGTCATGCCTGCTACTGCTTAGAGTTGAGTTAGGTCTGATTCATCGGGGATGAATTGGAATGTGGTGAACATGTCCTACTGTTGAGAGCTAAGTGTGTGAACACGATTTGTCAAAGGTAGCAGTGAGAGGCCATGTAGGAGTACATGGTGGGTTGTCTCATTGCAGCCGTCCTTAGGAACTGAGTTCTGTGTTTGTGATCCATGAACAGCTACTACCACGCATTGGAATGCTTAAGTGCCCCTCTCGACTTATTAATCAACCTGATCTCTATCCAGGAGTTGCAACTAGTTTCTTGTGTTTGTAGGTAGTGTTAGTAGTCTACCAAGTGGCACCCGGTACAGGTGGGCTTGGGACAGACTAGGCACAGTGGCCCGATGTACCAAGTGGCACCCGGATGGTGGGCTTGGGAACCCTGTACACATCGTTTGGGGCCGTGAGCGACACCCCGGCCGGATCTCCTCGCGGATGGAACCCAAATAGGCGATAAACCTGGACTAGAGACTTGTTGGTTAGTCAGGTCATGGCTGACACCCTCGCCTGGCTTCCGCTTGAAGGTTGCCGAGGTAGATGACGTGTACAGGGCGATAAGTGGCGAGAGCATGTGTGAAGAAGTACACCCCTGCAGGGTTATCATTATCTATTCGAATAGCCAGATTCCTCAGATATGGAAACTTGGACCCCTTGCATAGTTCATAGACAAGTGAAAGCGGATACTCTAAAATGCGCGAGATAAGCGTGAGTGCTATGGATGGCGTTCTCGTAGGGAGACGAGAGCGGATACATAGTGGTGTATTGATATGGTGAATATGTGGACTCGTGTGTGCCACCTCAAAAGAGTTACTTATAGTCGTAGTTCAGGATAGCCACCGAGTCAAAGCTGGCTTGCTGCAGTTAGACTCCACCATCCCTTCGTTGATAATGATGCATATGTAGTTAGTTCTGATGTAAGTCTTGCTGAGTACATTTTGTACTCACGTTTGCTTAATTTATGGTTTTGCAGAGAGACTTCAGTCTCGCTAGTAGTTCCGCGTGGACTTCGACGGTTAGCTTGTTACCTGAGCCACGATCTTGTACCCTTGGGAGGGTCTTGTAGATAGTCAGGCTCCTCAGCCTTCTTCATTTTTGGTTGTCTATACTCAGACAAGTTAAGCTTCCGCATGTGCTTTGACTTGTATGCTCTGAATGTTGGGTCATGAGACCCATGTTTGTAATATCTCGCTCCTCGGAGCCTAATGAATAAATAATTGAGTCGTAGAGTTATGTTGTGATGCCATGTTGTATTTACACATATCGAGCATATTGTGTGTATAATTGAAATGCTTGGTATGTGTGGGATCCGACAACCTAGTTGTTTATCCTTGGTAGCCTCTCTTATGGGGAAATGTAGTCTTGTGCTTCCGTGAGCCATAGTAGTCCACTACAGCCCGGTTCACAGGAGTCCTGCTAGCACAACACTACTGCTTCGGAGCATTTGACTGGCCGGCATGTGATTCACTTTGTTCCTGTGTCTGTCCCTTCAGGTAAATGTCACGCGGTGACATCCGGAGTCCTGCCTAGCCTGCTACAGCCCGGGTTCCCGGAGTCCTGTTAGCCCAGTGCTACAGCCCGGATTCACACGCTGCTGACCGACATGCTCGATGTTGATTCATGTATGCCTGTCCTCGTAACTTAGTGCCACTTTGGGTTCACGACTAGTCATGTCGGCCTGGGTTCTCTGTCATATGGATGCTAGCGACACTATCATATACATGAGCCAAAAGGCACAAACGGTCTCGGGCCATGGTAAGGCGACACCCGTGGGAATACCGTGCGTGAGGCCACAAAGTGATATGAGGTGTTACAGGCTAGATCGGTGTGACTTAGAATCGGGGACCTGACAACTTTGGTATCAGAGCCTGACTGCCTGTAGGATTACCAAGCGAAGCTGGTCGAAGTCGTGTCTAGAAATTCTTTAGTTATGCAAGGGAATTGATTGTGGAAGGGAACATAAGGCTCTTTTTACTCCTTTACCCTATGGCCTTCTAATCTGAGTCATCCTCTTCTCTTCTACAGGTATTAAGAACTAGGCTTGTCATCTTTCTATCAGGATCACGTGTTACTAATCCGTAGACTCTTAGGATTGTTGGTTTCAAGCCTCAGTTTTGTTCCTACTACTTTCATATGTTCATAGCTGGCCTCAGAACCTTGATATTGTGATGTTGAGTGGTTATGCCACCATTTTTGCGGGATGTCTCAAATCATTTTGAGCATTTACAGTCGTTATGCTGTCCAAGTCATCCCAGGTTTCTAAATAGTCTGATGCATTTGCAAATCTCTTCATCCCGTTTCCGATGTCCTTTTGGGCCAGATTAAGGACACTAATCAGTGAGTTGAGGTACTCTATTGCCTCGACATATATGTTGGAGTTGTTATTATGACACTAGGGTATCTTAGAGTTAGTAATCTAACCATGTTTGGTGTTCCCAGTGTGATAATTCTGGCCACCTTTCTTGAAAGCATCCCGTGATGTTATTTAGTTAGTAGGTATTCTACTCCTGGGTTTTGAACCCGAGATTCACCCTACTTCATGTTGTTAGTATTTGCTAGTTCCCTTAAGATATTAGTAACCTTGTGATAGTCCTCGAGGTCTATGGTATATCGTTCTTCCAATACCATGAGCCAATATGGCAGAAGTTATTTGGACCAAAAGATCACAATCAGAGTACTCTTGAGGAGTTCCCCATTCATAATTGTGACTCTGCCAGTCCTACCTCTCTGCATGGGTTATCCAGAAGAAACATGTTGAACTTGGTTTGACATACTAATCTATGCATCCACAACTCAGAAAGTTATATGTTCCTTAAGCTGACCCTCCTCAGCTGTATTCTGACCCTAGCCTATCAATTGATAGTCAGGAGTAAGTATGCATTCGTTCATCAATACCTATTACTCTTGTGGTCCGTCAAGCCATTCTATTCCAGAATGACTAGGAGAAACAAACTCCAGTACCTCATCCATATCTAGGATTGGGTCAAAGCAATTGTATTCCGCAGATCAAATTGCCAATCCAGCCTTTGATCTGTTCTACCTTGGAGCATTACCATCTTATGTCAAGAATGTCATGGGAATTGTACATCGTCTTAAGAATTCTTGATACAGTGATACTTCTCGCCATCATTATTCATTTCTCGGTCTCCGTGTTGTTGTTACCGGAATGCCAACAAGTGAACTATGATGTGTGAAATCAATACCCCTAGCAACTCCATTGCTTGGTAGTAAATGGACAAACTCTCACTCTTAGCATGCTGGTGATTGAATCATCATCCTAAGTTTGGTTGTGCTACCTAGTCCTTATTTCTGGTGCACTCTTTGATCAATGAGTTAGGTTTTTGTCAAAGCCTTTCTATGTTGATCATATCGTCTTGCTCTAAAAAGCAAGATTGTTCTCGAGCTTAATAACATATTGGTGGTTCGTGATTTACCGATTATCTTCTCGGAAGTATCACCAGGTTGTCTCCTAACTGTTATGTTGAGTTCGTGATCAAGTTGGTTCTCCATTAAACCACCCTTTCTCCAAGAATCTGTGTTGGATACCCCTGAGCTAGTTGGTTAAGCTAAACAACAACTTGGAGAGTTGGAAGATAAAAGCTTGTCTGACTTAGTTCGTGTCTAGGGATATCTTTTGTGTGTGTGTGTGTGTGTGTTGAAGAAAGATGATATCTTCATCGATTGGTCCTCGTGATCAGTTGTTGGACCTATTGTCTTGTCAAAACTTTGATTTGAGTATGGGCTATCACCAAATCAAATCAGAACCAATGATGTTCGTAGTGTTATCTTACTCATGGTTGATCCTCGAGCATACACCATTATATCATTTGTTCTGACCAATGCTATTGCTTTGTTCACATAGTTGTGGAATTCCATCTTCATGGAAATCTTTATGATTTGTTGTTGAGCCCATCAGCAGCATCTTATCTCTTCCATGGCTCATGTAAAACATCAAGCTAGTGTTGGAAACTTGTGTAAGCATTTCTTCGTGTTTCGTTCATGAAGCATATGTTTGGATGAAAGAAATGACTACCTTTGATTCACTTGCATTAGGTGAAAGTTGCCGCCGTGAATCCGAGAAAGTTAGTTTTGCTTCCTATGGAATCATCCCAAGTCAGTCATGCACATGTGCGAAGTATTCTATGGCTTGGAGACTTGCAACCTTTATTCTATATGTATCCCTAGCACACGAAGCCACTGATTGATTTGATCAAGGATAAGAAGTTTAAATGCTATTCCCGAAGGGTCCAGACGGACATGCACAAGACTTCGCTATTTCAATGATGGTTCCCCATCTGAACCCGGTAGTGTTTTATTGTAAGACTACTATGTGATCATGCTTGTCTTGGACAGCGTGTTCATAGGTTTGTAGCAGAACCAGCTCATGTTTTGGAGCTTGCTATCGTAGTTCATTTCCTGAGAATCTTGGAACGCCATCTCATCGACTTGTGTTGCAAACTTTCTTTTCAGACATGCTGAGTCTAAAGTATCCTATCACCAATCGGATCTGAATCTCAGGCAGATATGATGGTTGGAACATTCCCAACAGTTATGTTTTGTTCCCAGCTTGCACCGCCATTGTGCCAATTCCCCATGGGCTGCCCTTCCCGGTAGTTGCTGTCCAATATCATCTTCAAACATGGACTTACCATGAGTCCCATCCATTTTCGATGATAAGCAAAAATCACTCATTGCATTGTCTTCAACAAGGTAGTCCACATCATCCATTCTAGTCTGAGTATGCCATTTCTCCGAACACCTTCGACCGATCGTTTGTAATTTTCCTTAGGCTGGTTTAGAGAGTTTCAATGATCTATGTATCAAAAGTAATTCTTTTTTCCATTTAAAGGAATAATTCTATGAGTCACCTCCTCTAAGATGTCTCGTTGTGGTACCATGGCAACTCAACTCCTTGCTACGTTGGCAGCCGTTCACCACCTTCTTAAGTGTGGAATTGTTGCCTACCTAGTGAATCTTCGTCATCTGTTTCACTCCATCCCTCTGGATGTGTGTTTTGTGTCTCGGCTCAAGAGATGTTTCAACATCTCGCTCCATGAGTTGATCTTGAGAAGATCGTTTTCTGTAGAGTTTCTTCCTATCGTCATCGTGTTGGATGAAGATCTCGAAAGCAAAGATGTCAAGATCAATTTGAAGCAATAAATCGACATCTTCGAGGACGATATAGGCGGATCGTGAAGGTCGTGTTAGCTTTGTGTCCCCAGTGTCTTCTTACCTCACGTCTTGAATCTCGGGACGAGATTCTTGTTTAGTGGGGGTGATGTGTCACAGCCCCATTTTAATGCTTGTAATTAGTGGCATTGCATCCATGCATCATATTTACATTTCAGGAACTTGAATTCAGGATTGTTGAAGCCTCAAAACTTTAATCAAAAGCAGGGCATTGAGCCGTGGAATATGCATTCAATGTTCCAAAATGACCTTAAATAATGTTGGTTATATTTGGCAGAGGTTTTTGCACCAAACCAAAAATAATGAACATTTTTGAGGAATATTTTGGGCACTGAATTTTAATCATTATTTTATTTGCATTTGGAATTATATTCATAACATGTATAGAATATATTTCCAAATACCCTGAAACATTTTATGTGAATTTGGAATAGCCCATTCAGCAACATAAAAGTATTCAGAGGAATGTTTGACATTGTTTAAGTTCAGCTTTGAATTTTTGAACAGTGGCAAATGTCTAAATAAATAGAAAACAGAAGAGGTAAAACAGAGCAGAATTTACCTGACGCAGCCCACCTAGCGGCCCAGCTGTGGCCCACCACTGTAGCGGCCCAGCCATAGCACCGCCTCCTTCAACCTCGTGCCAGAAGGCACGAGGGCACGTCGTCACCGTGTGTCGGCCACCTCCTGCCTTCCTAGTTGCCTCCTCGACGCGTTGGGTCTCCCTAGGCGTTGCCACGCACCCCTGGACCTCTCTTTCTCTCCCCCGTGTCCCTCTCCTTCCCTCTGCCTTTCTCCCCCGCTCTCGCTCGCGTCCGAGGGCACCGACGTGCACCGCCGCGTGCACTGCCTCCCCCTCACTTCTCTGACTGTGTCCAGAGCTCTGCGACGACACAAGGCTACTCCACGACGAAGCAGGCAAGCCCAGAGGCACCGCAGTGATGCCATTGCCGTCTTCTCCACCACCGGTCACCGGACCTCCCCGTCGTCGATTCGCTGGCTCCCGGGCGCCCCTGAGCGTCCTGACCTACTACTCCACCTCCCTTGAGCTCACGAATCTTTCCCCTCTATCGCCACTATCGTTTTCGTCCTCTAACCCGCCTAGCCGCCGGAGCCGTGAGCTCCTCGCTGCTGGCCTCGATGCAGTCGTGCCCACAGCCGCCGCCGCCGCTTGCGTCCAAGCACTGGAACATGCTCAGGACCTCCCAAGAAACCCAACGCCACCACCCAAGCCTCCATCCGTGCACCCTAGCATCGTCCTCACTGATGCCCGAACTCGGGCCGCTGCCACGGGCTCAGTTCCGGTGAGCTCAGGCCACCCCAGCTCCTCCCGTTCGCTCCACCAGAAGTGCGAGAACCACAGCTTGCCGTAGCCGCAAACCGCACCCTAAATGGTGCTCTGTAGCGCAAATCCGACGCGTCTCCGCCGCGGTTTGTGTCGCCGGTGTTCAAACTCCGGCGGGCTGACATGGCACTTGCTTAATTAGCACTAATCACATATTAGTTTAACCCCAAGGGTCAATGGCAGACAGGCCCCACCGGTTTAGTTAACCAGCTAACATAATTAGTTAGAATTAATCTAATTCAACTGGACCCACGCATCAGCATTGACCTTGATGACGTGTACGTTGACCAGGCCCACCTATCTGTGACCATAGCTTGCACTGTGTCACCGACGCGTGGACCCCACACGTCAGGTTTGACCTTGACCCGTCCTGTTGACTGGCTGACGTCACAGCGTCAAAGTGATGAGGTCATAAATGATTTTCTGGATTTTAAATAAATCAAAAATGTTTTATTTAATTCAGAAAATGTCCTAAACTTCAAAAAATCATAGGAAATAAACCGTAACTCCAAATAAAATACATTATATATGAAAAATGATCAGAAAAATACAAAGAATCTGTTTATGCCATGTTCATGCATGTTTGAGCAAGTTAACCTCACTGTTTAGGATGAAACATGATTAGGGCAATTTCATAATAGGTTTGGAGTTGGAATTTGATGTAGTTTTGAATTCCACTTCAATTAAAATGACTTTCTGTTGCATTAGCCCAAATCACAGCATATTGCCATGTCATGATCATGCATCATATTGTGCATTGCATTGATTGTGTTCTTCCTTGTTTGTCGGTATTTCGTCCCCTCTCGGTAGACGATGTTCCGATGATGAGATCGATGACACCGATGAAGAACTATACTATCTTCAGAAGTGCCAGGCAAGCAAAACCCCCCTTGTTCATTCCGATATAATCCCACTCTCTCGCTCCTGCTCTCTTTTACTGCATTAGGACAACAGCGATTCAACTGTTACATGCTGCGGTAGCTGAACCCCTTTCCTCTGCATGACCTATCATTGCCACAGTAAATAGATGAAACCCACTAGCATGAGTAGGAGTTGTTTGAGCCCTGATGTGCCTACTCATTCATGTTTGTTTGTCATGCCTGCTACTTCTTAGAGTTGAGTCAGGTCTGATTCATCGGGGATGAATTGGAATGTGGTGAACATGTCCTACTGTTGAGAGCTAAGTGTGTGAACACAATTTGGTAAAGGTAGCGGCGAGAGGCCATGTAGGAGTACATGGTGGGTTGTCTCATTGCAGCCGTCCTTAGGAACTGAGTTCTGTGTTTGTGATCCATGAACATCTACTACCACGCATTGGAATGCTTAAGTGCCCCTCTCGACTTATTAATCAACCTTATCTCTATCCAGGAGTTGCAACTAGTTTCTGGTGTTTGTAGGTAGTGTTAGTAGTCTACCAAGTGGCACCCGGTACAGGTGGGCTTGGGACAGACTAGGCACCGTGGCCCGGTGTACCAAGTGGCACCCGGATGGTGGTCTTGGGAACCCTGTACACATCGTTTGGGGCCGTGAGCGACACCCCGGCCGGATCTCCTCGCGGATGGAACCCGAATAGGCGATAAACCTAGACTAGAGACTTGTTGGTTAGTCAGGTCATGGCCGACACCCTCGCCCGGCTTCCGCTTGAAGGTTGCCGAGGTACATGACGTGTACAGGGCGATAAGTGGCGAGAGCGTGTGCGAAGAAGTACACCCCTATAGGGTTATCATTATCTATTCGAATAGCCGGATTCCTCGGATATGGAAATTTGGACCCCTTGCATAGTTCATAGACAAGTGAAAGTGGATACTCTAAAATGCGCAAGATAAGCATGAGTGCTATGGATGGCGTTCTCGTAGGGAGACGGGAGCGGATACATAGTGGTGTATTGATATGGTGAATATGTGGACTCGTGTGCGCCACCTCAAAAGAGTTACTTGTAGTCGTAGTTCAGGATAGCCACCGAGTCAAAGCTGGCTTGCTGCAGTTAAACTCCACCATCCCTTCATTGATAGTGATGCATATGTAGTTAGTTCTGATGTAAGTCTTGCTCAGTTCATTTTGTACTCATGTTTGCTTAATTTATGTTTTTGCAGAGAGACTTCAGTCTCGCTAGTAGTTCCGCGTGGACTTCGACGTTTAGCTTGTTACCTCAGCTACGATCTTGTACCCTTGGGAGGGTCTTGTAGATAGTCAGGCTCCTCAGCCTTCTTCATTTTTAGTTGTGTGTACTTAGACAAGTTGAGCTTCCGCATGTGCTTTGACTTGTATGCTCTGTATGTTGGGTCATGAGACCCATGTTTGTAATATCTCGCTCCTCGGAGCCTAATGAATAAATACTTGAGTCGTAGAGTTATGTTGTGATGCCATGTTGTATTTACACATATCGAGCATATTGTGTGTATGATTGAAATGCTTGGTATGTGTGGGATCCGACAACCTAGTTGTTTATCCTTGGTAGCCTCTCTTATGGGGAAATCTAGTCTTGTGCTTCCATGAGCCATAGTAGTCCGCTACAGCCTGGTTCACCGGAGTCCTGCTAGCCCAGCACTACTGCTCCGGAGCATTTGACTGGCCGGCATGTGATTCACTTCATTTTTGTGTCTGTCCCTTCGGGTAAATGTCACGCGGTGACATCCGGAGTCCTACCTAGCCTGCTAGAGCCCGGGTTCCTGGAGTCCTATTAGCCCAGTGCTACAGCCCGCATTCACACGTTGCTGACCCACATGCTCGATGTTGATTCATGTATGCCTGTCCCCGTAAGTTAGTGCCGCTTTGGGTTCACGACTAGTCATGTCGGCCCAGGTTCTCTGTCATATGGATGCTAGCGACACTATCATATACGTGAGCCAAAAGGCGCAAACGGTCTCGGGCCATGGTAAGGCGACACCCGTGGGAATACCGTGTGTGAGGCCGCAAAGTGATATGAGGTGTTACAGGCCAGATCGATGTGACTTAGAATCGGGGTCCTGACAAGACATGACCGAGACTCATCTCCGGTCAATAACCAATAGCGGAACCTAGATGCTCATATTGGTTCCTACATAGCGACCCGCATAACAACATACATTGTTCCCTTTGTCATCGGTATGTTACTTGCCCGAGATTCGATCGTCGGTATCTCAATACCTAGTTCAATCTCCTTACTGGCAAGCATCTTTGCTCGTTTCGTAATGCAAAATCTCGTAACTAACTCATTTTTCACATTGTTTGCAAGGCTTATAGTGATGTGCATTACCGAGAGGGCCCAGAGATACCTCTTTGATACACGGAGTGACAAATCCTAATCTCAATCTATGCCAACTCAACAAACACCATAGATGTCACCTGTAGAGCATCTTTATAGTCACCTAGTTACGTTGTGACGTTTGATAGCACACTAAGTGTTCCTCCAGTATTCAGGAGTTGCATAATCTCATAGTCATAGGAACATGTATAAGTTATGGAGAAAGCAATAGCAACAAACTAAACGATCATCATACTAAGCTAATGGATGGGTCAAGTCAATCACATCATTCTCTAATGATGTGATCATTTTTATCAAGTGACAACTCTTTGTCCATGGCTAGGAAACTTAACCATCTTTGATCAATGAGCTAGTCAAGTAGAGGCATACCAGTGACACTCTGTTTGTCTATGTATTCACACATGTACTAAGTTTCCGGTTAATACAATTCTAGCATGAATAATAAACATTTATCATGATATATTGAAATATAAATAACAACTTTATTATTGTGTCTAGGGCATATTTCCTTCAAACACCACCCTAAATGTAGAATTTTAAAAATCAATATAGGAACTTTTGCATGAGCACTAAACTTGCAGTCGTTGTTCAAGAGCAACATATAATACGATACTACTAGGATGCCAATAGAGGTACAGAGAGGGACCATAACATCTAGACCTAGTTCTTAAAGAAGTTGGTAAACTACAAGTAAGGTAAAACACTACTAGTAGAAAAAGGGCCTAATGTGAAGCACATTAGTCCCGGTTTGTAGCTGAACCGGCACTAACGTGACCATTAGTGTCGGTTCAAACGGCTTGGTGGGCAGCGCTCATTAGTACCGGTTCGTGGAGAACATTTAGTACGAGTTCGTGCCAGGAACCGGTACTGAAGAGTCTGTGGCAGGCTGTTGGCAGGCTGTGGCCCCACCAGCCCCTTTATTACCGGTTCATGCCACAAACCGGTACTAAAGTTTCGCATGTAGCGTTTTTAGTCCCACCTCACTACCCTAAGAGGGTTTTTACCACCTTAAATATGTTACTTCTCAAACTATCACAACCACTTCGTCTTCATTGAACTCTGTGTGTAGGATCTGTGGCCGCAATAGGAATCTTCGTCGGTTCTTAAACCGGGGAAGATTCCTATAGACAATTCAGATTCTACACAAAAAGATCATTGATAATCAATGTATTTTTTATGTATATTTTTACATGTTTTAAAAACTCCAGACTTTTTTGCGTTCAGTATGCACCATTCAAAGCCACGCCATCAACTTTCAACCCATTCTGCCTTCATTTTCTATTTTTCATGCATTTACTGATTTGTTTTGAGCTAAATGACCCTGAAATTGAAAAGCACTACAAATGAACTCTGAAAAGGTTGGAAGTTGGCATGGTATCATCATTGCACCCACATAGCATGTGCAAAAATGTAGAGAGGGTTATGGCAAAAACTGTGTGCACTTCGTGTACAAACTGGACAATCTCTTTCGAAGTATCAGGGTTTCGGACGAAAACTCATCTATTATAAAGGCACTTTATTTTTTTAAACTTATTACCACTCCAGACTTTTTTGTGTTCAAAATGCACCATTCAAAGCCACGTCATCAACTTTCAACCCTTTCTTCCTTCATTTTCTATTTTTCATGCATTTACTGATTTGTTTTGAGCTAAATGACCCTGAAATTGAAAAGCACTACAAATGAACTCTGAAAAGGTTGAAACTTGGCATGATATCATCATTTCAACCACATAGCATGTGGAAAAAAGTAGAGAGGGTTACGGAAAAAACTGGATGCACTTCATGTACAAACTGGACACTCTCTTTTGAAGTATCAAGGGTTAGGACAAAAACTCATCTGTTACAAAGGCACTTCATTTTTTTAAACTTATTACAACTCCAGACTTTTTGTGCATTCACTATGCACCATTCAAAGCCACGTCGTCAACTTTCAACCCTTTGTGCCTTCATTTGCTATTTTTCATGCATTTACTGATTTGTTTTTAGCTAAATGACCCTGAATTTGTAAAGCACTACAAATGAACTATGAAAAGGTTGAAACTTGGCATGGTATCATCATTTCACCCACATGGCATGTGCAAAAAAGTAGAGAGGGTTACGGCAAAAACTGGATGCACTTCGTGTACAAACTTGACACTCTCGAAATACAGGAAAAATATTCACAAAGAAACTTTGTAATTTTTTGTACCTAAAGCAAAAATATTCACAAAGAAACTCTAAATACAGCAAAAAACTACTCAGAAATAAATAGAAGAAAATAAATAAAACATAAAGGTAACAAAACTACATAAAAAATATTTGGGCGCTGCCCAGTGGGCCTGCTTGGCCTTGGGCGTGGATATGTAGGCCCATAAGGCCCGGCAGGCTCATAGGGCAGCGCACCAAAGTTAGGCCCAGAAGCCTGTTTTAGAGAGGAGCTCGAAGGAGCAGCCGTGGCTGGGTTTATAAACCAGTGCGGCTGCCCTTCGCCCAGCGAGGTGGGACTAAACTTTGTGCACCACGAGATGGGAGCACACCCACTTTAGTATCGGTTCGTGGCTCCAACCGGTACTAAAGGGGGTGTCTTTAGTACCGGGTTGAGCCACGACCTTGTACTAAAGGGGGTCGCTTCCCGCCGCTTGGCCTGGCCAAATTTGACCTTTAGTACAAGTTGGTGGCTCCAACCGGTACTAAAGGTCCGTCCTATATATACAACACTTACGAAAATTGATGGAAATATGCCCTAGAGGCAATAATAAAGTTATTATTTATTTCCTTGTATCATGAAAAATGTTTATTATTCATGCTATAATTGTATTAACCGGAAACTTAGTACATGTTTGAATACATAGATAAACAGAGTGTCCCTATTATGCCTCTACTTGACTAGCTCGTTAATCAAAGATGGTTAAGTTTCCTAGCCATGGACATGTGTTGTCATTTGATGAACGAGATCACATCATTAGAGAATGATGTGATGGACTAGACCCATCCGTTATCTTAGCACTATGATTGTTTAGTTTATTGCTATTTCTTTCTCCATAACTTATACATGTTCCTATGACTATGAGTTTATGCAACTCCTGAATACCGGAGGAACTCTTAGTGTGCTATCAAACATCACAACGTAACTGGGTGACTATAAAGATGCTCTACAGGTGTCTCCGATGGTGTTTGTTGACTTGGCATAGATCGAGATAAGGATTTGTCACTCTGTGTATCGAGAGGTATCTCTGGGCACTCTCGGTAATGACATCACTATAAGCCTTGCAAGCAATGTAACTAATGAGTTAGTTGCGGGATGATGCATTACGGAACGAGTAAAGAGACTTGCCGGTAACGAGGTGGAACTAGGTATTAAGATACCGACGATCGAATCTCGGGCAAGTAACATACCGATGACAAAGGGAACAACATATGTTGTTATGCGGTTTGACCGATAAGGATCTTCGTAGAATATGTAGGAGGCAATATGAGCATCCAGGTTCCGCTATTGGTTACTGACTGGAGATGTGTCTCGGTTATGTCTACATAGTACTCGAACCAGTAGGGTCCGCACGCTTAACGTTCGATGACAATTTGTATTGTGAGTAATGTGATTTTATGTACCGAAGGTTGTTCAGAGTGCTAGATGAGATCACAGACATGAAGAGGAGTCTCGAAATGGTTGAGACGTAAAGATCGATATATTGGAAGGCTATATTTGGACATCGGAAAGGTTCCGAGTGATTCGGGTATTTTTCGGAGTATGGGAGAGTTACGGAAATTCGCTGGAGGAAGTAGTGGGCCTTAATGGGCCATACGAGAAAGGGGAGAAGGGCCTCAAGGGGTGGCCGCGTGCCCCCCCATGGGCTGGTCCGAATTGGACTAGGGAGGGGGCGGAGCCCCCCTCTTTCCTTCTCCCTTTCCTCTCCTTCCTTTTTCTCCTACATGTACTAGGAAAGGGGGAAACCTACTCCTACTAGGAGTAGGAATCCCCCCTTTGGGCATGCCCCTTGAGGCCGGCCCTCCTCCTCCCCTCCTTTATATACGGGGGAAGGGGGCACCCCATAGACACACAAGTTGACAATTGTCTTAGCCGTGTGTGGTGCCCCCCTCCACAGATTTCCACCTCGGTCATATCGTTACAGTGCTTAGGCGAAGCCCTGCGTCGGTAATTTCATCATCACCGTCATCATGCCATCGTGCTAACAAAACTCTCCCTCGACCTCAGCTAGATCAAGAGTACGAGGGACGTCACCAAGCTGAACGTGTGTAGATCGCGGAGGTGCCGTGTGTTTGGTACTTGGATCGGTTGGATAGCGAAGACGTTCGACTAAATCAACCGCGTTACTAAACGCTTCCGCTTTTGGTGTGCGAGGGTACGTAGACACACTATCCGCTCTCGTTGTTATGCATCACCATGATAGATCTTGCGTGTGCGTAGGATTTTTTTGAAATTATTGCGTTCCCCAACAGTGGCATCCGAGCCAGGTCTATGCGTAGATGTTATATGCACAAGTAGAACACAAAGGAGTTGTGGGCGTGGGTATATACATATTGCTTGCCATCACTAGTTTTTTCTTGATTCGACGGTATTGTTGGATGAAGCGGCCTGGATCGACATTACATGACCGCATTCATGAGACTGGTTCTACCGACGTGCATTGCACACAGGTGGCTGGCGGGTGTCTGTTTCTCCAAGTTTAGTTGAATCAGATTCAATGAACAGGGTTCTTTCTGAAGATCAAAATGAAATCACTATACCACGATGTGGTTTTGATGCGTACATAAGAACGGTTCTTGCTAAAGCCCGTAGCAGCCATGCAAAACTTGCAATAACAAAGTAGAGGACGTCTAACTTGTTTTTGCACGGCATGTTGTGATGTGATATGGTCAACACGTGATGAGATATAAATTGTTGTATGAAATGATCATGTTTTGTTAAAATTATCGGCAACTGGCAGGAGCCTTATGGTTGTCTCTTTATTGCATATGATGCAAGCGCCATACAATTGCTTTACTTTATCGCTATGCGATAGCAATAGTTGGCGAGACAACCATGTGAAGACACGTAGATAGAGATCAAGATGATGGAGATCATGGTGTCATGCTAGTGACGATGGATCTCATGATGGTACTTTGGAGATGGAGATCAAAGGCACAAGATGATGATGGCCATATCATGTCACATATTTTGATTGCATGTGATGTTTATCTTTTATGCATCTTATTTTGCTTAGTATGACGGTAGCATTATGAGATGATCCCTCACTAGAATTTCAAGGTATAAGTGTTCTCCCTGAGTATGCACCATTGCGACAGTTCTTCATGCTGAGACACCACATGATGATCGGGTGTGATAAGCTCTACGTTCACATATAATAGGTGCAAGACAGTTTTGCACATGCAGAATACTCAGGTTAAACTTCACGAGCCTAGCATATGTAGATATGGCCTCGGAACACTGAGACCGAAAGGTCAAAGGTGAATCATATAGTAGATATGATCAAAATAGTGATGTTCACCATTGAAAACTACTCCATCTCACGTGATGATCGGACATGGTTTAGTTGATATGGATCACGTGATCACTTAGATTATTAGAGGGATGTCTATCTATGTGGGAGTTCTTAAGTAATATGATTAATTGAACTTAAATTTATCATGAACTTAGTCCTGGTAGTATTTTCATATCTATGATGTAGAACAATTGCAGGCGTATAGCTTCGCCGTTTTATTTATGTTATGTTCCTAGAGAAAACTAAGTTAAAAAATGTTAGTAGCAATGATGCGGACAAGCTCCGTGATCTGAGGATTATCCTCACTGCTGCATTGAAGAATTATGTCCTTGATTCACCGCTAGGTTACGGGCCTATTGCAGGCGCAGAGGCAGACGTTTGAATGTTTGGCAAGCTCAGTATGATGACTACTTGATAGTTTAGTGCGCTGATATGTCTCCAACGTATCTACAAGTTTTGATTGTTCCATGCAATTATATTATCTGTTTAGGATGTTAATGGGCTTTATTTTACACTTTTATATTATTTTGGGACTGACATATTAACCCAAGGCCCAGTGCAAATTGTTGTTTTTTGCCTATTTCAGTGTTTCGCAGAAAAGAAATATCAAACGGAATCCAAACGGAATGAAACCTTTGGGAACGTGATTTTTGGAACAAACGTGATCCAGAGGACTTGGAGTGGACATCAAGAAACAAACAAGGAGTCCACGAGGCAGGGGGCACGCCTACCCCATGGGCGCGCCCTCCCTCCTCGTGACTCAACCGACCTACTTCTTCCTCCTATATATACTCATATACATTGAAAACATCCAGGAGCACCACGAACCCTATTTTCATCTCCGCAACCTTCTATACCCACGAGACCCCATCTTGGGGCCTTTTCCGGAGCTCTGCCTGAGGGGGCATCGGTCACGGAGGGCCTCTACATCAACTTCATGGCCAATTCGATGATGTGTGAGTAGTTTACTTAAGACCTTCGGGTCCATAGCTATTAGATAGGTGACTTCTTCTCTCTCTTTCAATCTCAATACAAAGTGCTCCTCGATCTTCTTGGAGATCTATTCAATGTAACTCTTTTTGAGGTGTGTTTTTCCGGATCCGATGAATTGTTGGTTTATGATCAAGTCTATCTAGGAACAATATTTGATTCTTCTCTGGAATCTTTTATGTATGATTGGTTATCTTTGCAAGTCTCTTCGACTTATCAGTTTGGTTTGGCCTACTAAATTGATCTTTCTTGCAATAGGAGAAGTGCTTAGCTTTGGGTTCAATCTTGCGGTGCTCGATCCCAGTGACAGAAAAGGAAACAAAACGTATTGTATTGTTGCCATCGAGCATAAAAAGATGGGGTTTATATCATATTGCTTGAGTTTATCCCTCTACATCATGTCATCTTACCTAATGTGTTACTCTGTTCTTAAGAACTTAATACTCTAGATGCATGCTGGATAGCGGTCGATGTGTGGAGTAATAGTTGAAGATGCAAGCAGGAGTCGGTCTACTTGTCACGGACGTGATGCCTATATACATGATCATGCCTAGATATTCTCATAATTATTTTCTTTTCTATCAATTGCTCGACAGTAATTTGTTCATCCACCGTAATACTTATGCTATCTTGAGAGAAGCCACTAGTGAAACCTATGGCCCCCGGGTCTATTTTCTATCATATTAATCGTCCGTCAACAAGCTATTTCTATTACCTTTTATTTTGCAATCTTCACTTTCAATCTTTATCATAAAAATATCAAAAATATTATTTTATCATCTCTATCGGATCTCACTCTCGTAAGTGACCATGAAGGGATTGACAACCCCTTTATCGTGTTGGTTGCGAGGTTCTTATTTGTTTGTGTAGGTAGGAGGGACTTGCGTGTGGCCTCCTACTGGATTGATACCTTGGTTCTAAAAAACTGAGGGAAATACTTACACTACATTGCGACATCACCCTTTCCTCTTCAAGCGAAAACCAACACAGTGCTCAAGAGGTAGCAAGAAGGATTTCTGGCATCGTTGCCGGGGAGTCTACGCACAAGTCAAGACATACCAAGTACCCATCACAAATTCTTATCCCTCGCATTACATTATTTGCCATTTGCATCTCGTTTTTCTCTCCCCCAATTCACCCTTGCCGTTTTATTCGCCCTCTTTTCCCGTTCCCCTTCTCTTTTCCAGTTCGCCTCTTTTTGCTTGTTTCTT
This sequence comes from Triticum dicoccoides, assembly GCF_002162155.2. Lineage (NCBI taxonomy): Eukaryota > Viridiplantae > Streptophyta > Magnoliopsida > Poales > Poaceae > Triticum > Triticum dicoccoides. The sequence goes on from NC_041388.1 coordinate 520,458,160, forward strand.
GGTTGCTTGTGTGTTGGATTGCTTCCTTGTCATGATGGCTCAGGATAATACTAAATTATGTGATTTTTCCAATACCAACAATAATGATTTTATTAGCACTCCATTTGCTCCTCTTACCGATGCTGAATCTTGTGAAATTAATGCTGCTTTGCTGAATCTTGTCATGAAATATCCGTTTTCCGGCCTTCCTAGTGAAGATGCCGCTACCCATCTAAACAACTTTGTTGATTTACGTGATATGCAAAAGAAGAAAGATGTGGATAATGATATTGTTAAACTGAAGCTATTCCCGTTTTCTTTTAGAGTTCGTGCTAAAACTTGGTTTTCGTCTTTGCCTAAAAACAGTATCGATTCATGGAATAAGTGCAAAGATGCTTTTATCTCTAAGTATTTTCCTCCCACTAAGATCATCACTTTTAGAAATGATATTATGAATTTTAAGCAACATGATCATGAACATGTTGTACAAGCTTGGGAGAGGATGAAATTAATGATACGTAATTTCCCTACACATGGTCTGAATCTTTGGATGATTATACAAAACTTTTATGCCAGATTGAACTTTGCTTCTAGAAATCTTTTAGATTCGTCCGCGGGAGGCACTTTTATGGAAATCAATTTAGGGAAAGCTACTAAACTCCTAGATAATATTATGGTTAATTATTCTCAATGGCATACTGAAAGATCTACAAATAAAAAGGTGGATGCTATAGAAGAAATCAATGTTTTGAGTGGAAAGATGGATGAGCTTATGAAATTGTTTTCTAACAAGAGTGTCCCTTCTGATCCTAATGATATGCCTTCCTTTGTCTACTTTGATTGAGAATAATATGAATCTATGGATGTGAATTTTGTTGGTAGGAACAATTTTGGTAATTACGCGTATAGAGGTAATTTTAATCCTAGGCCGTTTCCTAGTAATTCCTCTAATAATTATGGTAATCCCTACAACAATTCTTATGGAAATTATAATAAGATGCCCTCTGATTTTGAATCTAATATTAAAGAATTTATTAGTTCGCCAAAGAGTTTGAATGCTTTTATTGAAGAAAAATTGTCTAAGACTGATGAGTTGGCTAGGAACGTGGATATAATTTCTCTTTATGTTGATTCTTAGAAACTTAGATCTATTCCACCTAGGCATGATATCAATGAGTCCCTCAAATCTATGAGAATTTCCATTGATGGGTGCAAAGAAAGAACCACTAGGGTGCCTGCTAAAAAAGATTGCTTTGTGAAAGCGTGTTCTTCTAGTTTCCATCTTATATTTACTAATTGGAGGCACCTTCCTTGACCACTCATTAATCCACATCATCAAAATTAATTAAACCGTTAGATCGTAAAATTTACGATCAGGATAAAAAGAAAAGTTGTGTAACGCAGATGATGCCGTCCTTTAGAAAAGATGCATCTCACACGTCTAAGTCTAACATTAGTTGAAACAAACTAGGAAAGCCTCACGTACAAAACAAAAGGGAAACCTCACGTAAAAAACCAAGTCCTATAGAAAAATCCACCTCACACGTAGCCTGACATACGAAGTAACAAACAAGGAAATCCCGACGTACAAAATAAAAGGAAACGTGACGTAGGAAAATAAGGTAAGTCTCTGCAATCAACAAAAACAAGGCAAGTCTCCACCCATTCCCACAAATTAAGAAGGAAAGCTCCCGAAATTTCAAGACATCTCATTAATCCACCTCATCAAAACTAATTAATACACATGTAAACAACAAAAATTAGTTAATTAGCTAGATCGTCTCATGTAAAATTTAAGATTAGGATTAAAGAAACTTGCCTACCGCAGATTATCACGTCCGACAGAAAAAAAATATCACATAAAAAAATAAAAAACATGTAAATCCCCACACGCAAGAAAAAAAACAAGGAAGTTATCATGTAAAAAGGAAAAAAAACAAGGAAATTCTCACGTTAAAAGAAAAAACAAGGAAAATCTCACGTAATTAAGAAGGAAAGCCTTCTCCTGTTCCCACAAATTAAGATAGAAAGCCCTCGGGATTTTCAATAAAAAAGAAAAGAAAGAAGGGAAGTCCCCGTTAAAAACTCCGTCGGGATTGTCAATAAAAAAACAAAGAAGGAAAGTACCGGTTAAAAACTCCTATGATATGGATGATTGTTTGTCAAATAAAATAAAAATCAGACTCCATCAGTAAAATATTCATCCGGCTAAAATCTCGGTGGACTCCTACATATGGTCGCTGCCTCAACGTGATTTATTTCAAAAAATGGATGATTTAGCATATATACGATCCAATCAATCAACGTGAGTTATTTCCAAAAAAACAAGAATATCCTTGGCTTCAATTTTTTAATCCTAATTTTTTCAAGGAATGTGTAGTATCTTTTTATTAATGTGAGCACAATTTTACAAAGAAAGTGTAAGACAATGATTATTGTACACATTTTTTCTACAAAATGTGCTACTGCTAAGATGAGAGAGTACAATAACAAAGTGTTGACATAAAAGTTATTATATTCTGGAGATAACTAAATCATTTCATTTAAATATCTAAAAAATAACTATAAAAATCAACAGTTTCAACTAGGTTACTAGATGAAATTAAATTGCTTAGGACATACAATTGGAATTACCAGAAACTTTTGTAGGCTAGCCCGTGCGAACGCAGGGGTTGACGACTAGTGATAATAATGATGTATTAAATCTTTGTTTTGCAATATGAATCTTGATAATGATGGGACTGGAGATGAGTCAACTTTAGTTAGAAGGCGTCCCAATGATTTGGAGTTTTTAGATCTTGATGCAAAAATTGATAAAACTGGGATTGGAGAGGTCAAAACTTTGCATACAAATGTACCCACTATCTTGGATTTCATGGAATTTAATTATGATAATTGCTCTTTGATAGATTGTATTTCTTTGTTGCAATCCGTGCTAAATTCTCCGCATGCTTATAGTCAAAATAAAGCTTTTACTAAACATATCGTTGATGCTTTAATGCAATCTTATGAAGAAAAGCTTGAATTGGAAGTTTCTATCCCAAGAAAACTTTATGATGAGTGGGAACCTACTATTAAAATTAAAATTAAAGATCATGAATGCTTTTGTTTATGTGATTTGGGTGCTAGTGTTTCCACGATTCCTAAAACTTTGTGTGATTTGCTAGGTTTTCGTGAATTTGATGATTGTTCTTTAAACTTGCATCTTGCGGATTCCACCATTAAGAAACCTATGGGAAGAATTAATGATGTTCTTATTGTTTCAAATAGGAATTATATGCTCGTAGATTTCATTGTTCTTGATATTGATTGCAATCCTTCATGTCCGATTATTCTTGGTAGACCTTTCCTTACAATGATTGGTGGAATTATTGATATGAAAGAAGGGAATATTAGATTCCAATTTCCGTTAAGGAAGGGCATGGAACACTTTCCTAGAAAGAAAATTAAATTACCTTATGAATCTATTATGAGGGCCACTTATGGATTGCATACCAAAGATGACAATACCTAGATCTATCCTTGCTTTTATGCCTAGCTAGGTGCGTTAAACGATAGCACTTGTTGGGAGGAAACCCAATTTTATTTTTGTTCATTGATTTTTGGTTATGTTTAGTAATAAATAATTCACATATCCTCTGTTTAGATGTGGTTTTATCCTTTTAATTAGTGTTTGTGCCAAGTAGAACCATTGGGAAGACTTGGGGGAAGTCTTTGCTATCTTGCTGTAAAAAACAGAAACTTTAGCGCTCACGAGATTTGCTGCCATTTTTTTACTGGAGAGTGCTATTTAGTTAATTATTTTTTAAGATGATTAACAGATGAATTCCTCACGTCCAGAAATTTATTTTAGAATTTTTGGGGTTCCAGAAGTATTCGAAACTTACAGATTACTACAGACTATTCTGTTTTTGACAGATTATGTTATCATGTGTTGTTTGCTTATTTTAATGAATCTATGGCTAGTAATAGAGTTTACGAACCGTAGAAAAGTTGGAATACAGCAGGTTTAACACCAATATAAATGAAGAATGAATTCATTACAGTACCTTGAAGTGGTGATTTGTTTTCTTTTACTTATGGAGCTCACGTGATTTTCTTTTAAATTTTGTGTTGTGAAGATTTCAAGTTTTGGGTAAAGATTTGATGGATTATGGAACAAGGAGAGGCAAGAGCCTAAGATTGGGGATACACAAGGCACCCCAAGGTAAAATCCAAGGACAACCAAAAGCCTAAGCTTGGGGATGCCCCGGAAGGCATCCCCTCTTTCGTCTTCGTCCATCGGTAACTTTACTTGGAGCTATATTTTTATTCACCACATAATATGTGTTTTGCTTGGAGCGTCTTGTATGATTTGATTCTTTGATTTTTAGTTTAGCACAATCATCCTTGCTGTACACACCTTTTGGGAGAGACACATGAGTCGGAATTTATTTGAATACTCTATGTTCTTCACTTATACCTTTTGAGCTAGATAATTTTGCTCTTGTGCTTCGCTTATATCTTTTAGAGCAAGGTGGTGGTTTTATTTTATAGAAATTATTGATCTCTCATGCTTCACTTACATTATTTTGAGAGTCCCTTAGAATGGCATGGCAATTTGCTTTGGTTATGAATTTAGTCCTAATATGATAGGCATCGAAGATTGATATAATAAAAACTTTCATAAAAAGTGCATTGAGTACTAGGAGAAGTTTGATACTTAATAATTGTTTTGATATATAAAGGTGGTAATATTAGAATGTGCTAGTTGAGTAGTTGTGAATTTGAGAAATACTTGCATTGAAGTTTGCAAGTCCCGTAGCATGCACGTATGGTGACCGTTGTGTAACAAATTTGAAACATGAGGTATTATTTGATTGTCTTCCTTATGAGTGGCGGTCGGGGACGAGCGATGGTCTTTTCCTACCAATCTATCCCCCTAGGAGAGTGCGCATTATTCTTGGTTTTTGATGACTTGTAGATTTTTGCAATAAGTATGTGAGTTCTTAATGCCTAATGTTGAGTCCATGGATTATACGCACTCTCACCCTACCATAATTGCTAGCCTCTTCGGTACCATGCAGTGCCCTTTCTCACCTTGAGAGTAGGTGCAAACTTCACCGGTGCATCCAAACCCCGTGATATGATACGCTCTGTCACACATAAATCTCCTTATATCTTCCTCAAAACAGCCACCATACACTGCAAAAAAATACACTTTCGTGATGATACTTGTTTGTCACAATATGTCGTGTTTTTTTTTCATGCATGTACATCCATGACGAATTTATGACAGAATCAAGATAGTCATACCTGTGCTGTCGTAGAAGTGTTCCATGACATTACCAAAATTATCATCACGGAAGTGTCCACTTCCATGACGATAAATCGCGCGTCACATAAGTGCTTTCGTCAAGGGTGACCGGCACGTGGCATCCACCGTAATGGAATGCCGTTAAGCTACCGGGTCCAGTTTTGGATCCGATAACCCATTAATAGCCGAGACCAGTGGGAAATTTCCACGTGTAAAATACTGATTGGCCGGAGGGAACACCTGTCAGCTTGTCAGTGCGCCAGATGTCACCCGTCCATTTGAGGAGACATGCCCATGATACATCGACACATGGCTGGGCCCAATAGAGGCCCATATAGGTTAAAAAGGCCGGCCCAGTCAAAGGCCCGTAGTACTTACTTAGGTACTAGTGGGCTAGCCCAATAATGGCTTGCTTAATAAAGGCCCATTTATGACCCGAAGCTAGATCTGGCCCGTTAATTGTTCGCCAAATATTTGGGCCCAATTACAGCCCAGTGACTTTTGGCCTGTTAGAGGCCCGATGTAGACATGGGCCCATTTCAACCTGGTGTGACTTTCGGCCTGGGAATGGCCCGCGCTGCCCATGGGCCATATATGGTCTGATGGGACATCGAGCCCACTAATTGCCCATGATAAAGGTGGCAACAGTTAAGCCCAACGTGACTTTGGGATGTTAAAGGTCTGTCGCATAATTCGACCCATTGATGTCTGTACTAAGCTTTCGGCCTCTTAAAGGCCCATGATATCAGTGGGCCAACTAAGGCCCGAGATATGTTCGGCCTGGTAACTGCCCGTGATATTACTGGGCCCAAAAAGGCCCGGTCTACATTTCAGCCTCCTGAAGGCCCGTCGACGACTAGTGAAAATTGAGGCCCAACATGCATTTCGTCCTGCTAAAGGCCCATGGTTTCATCTGGGCCGTAACATGCCAGTACAATATTTAGCCTATTAATGGCCCAACGCTACCTAGGCCAAACTAAGCGCTGGGTCAACAAAAGGCCCAACTAAAATATAGGTCGGTGTAAGTTGTGGGCCTCGCGCAAAGTGTGAAGGCCCCAATCATTCGGGCCCAAGAAAGATGTAGGCCGGCCCAATTGTGGCCCGCTAAAATAAAGAAATTATGACATAGTAACTAAGAATAAACCAACACTATACAATAAAGGATTTATGGTATATTTCATCCACTGGGCATCGAAGTTTGCCACCAGTGATCTTAAAGCACAACTAAGAAGAAAATTACAAAAATTGGGCACCATTGCAGCGTAACAAAATAATAGTGAACCGAGACCACTTCCAAGACAATTCAAGAAAGGTTAGCCTTGCGCGGGAACTGCTGCACAAGCTGCTGAGCAAGGCTTTGAGACCGGCCTAGCATGTTGGTCATAGCTTCCAGGTGTAGCTGATTAGCGATGAGGTTCTCATTGGTGTTCTCCACAATCTTTCTTAGAGATAGGACTTCAAGTCGAAGTTGAGTTGCAGAATGCCTTTCTGCTAGAACTTGGGACTGAAGAAGTCGAACTGGTTCAGACAATGAATTATGAGAGCTTGTCCGACTGCTAGTCTCAAGTAACTTGAACACTGCATCAAGACAAGACTTTGGGGTTGTCTCGCTATCTTCAAGATGTTTTACCTTCTTTATTGCAATATATGTTGGGTTTTTCTCGCAGCTTTCAACAGACTTGTGCATGCCATCAGACATATCACCCTGAAACAAAGCAGAGAGATGAGAGGTTTTGCACGTGTATAAACAGAGATGATAACTGTGTTGTCAATTCCATCCAATTTCAAATTAGAAAGTAAAGAGTAACTTCAAAATATCAATAGCATAATTTGGCATTGTTCATAATGCGGGGAGCTTCACCACACTACTGGATTACCATGTCAACATAACACGCATAAATGAAGGGCAAAGAAAATCATTGTATCTATTTTGGTTAATGTGCATGGCATGTTGTTCATATCATCAGCCACATCAGTAAGATAAAACAGGAGATGACAAGGTGCAAACGTGGGCTGCTTCACCACACACTGGATTATAGATCCACAAAAACAAGCATACATATAGGGAGTATTGAGTAATGTGCATGGTATGAATAAGGAATTTGGTTTTACAAGTAAAACTTAGAACTTGCGGTTCTTGCGAACATGCATTTTGGTAGAAACAGCAAACTAAACAGCAGTAAACGATAGGGAGTATGACAAAAAAATATAGTTGCTCGTTTCTGTTCCTGTTCGTTCGGTGTTTTCGTTCGTTCTTTGGAGTTTTTTTTCGTTTGTTGGAGCAGCAGCTGACAAGGCGGTGAGGTCGGGGCTGGGCCACCGCATCTATCGCCGAGGCACGAACATGCATGAGGCAGAGGGCGGCATCTTCTTTTGCTTGAAGATGGAACAGGGCGAGGCGATGAGGAGGCCGTCATTTGGGCTGGAACAGGGATCGACGATGTCGCGTAATTGGAACGGGCTGAGGACGGCGAGAACCTCCGGATCCGGATGAAAACAGAGTTGGAGCGGCCGGCAGTGAAGCAAATGGCAGGTGGGCGTGGATCTGATGAGGGGCAGCCATGGTTAGCCTCATGTACAAGCAAGGGAGAGAGAGAGACCAGGGGAAGGGAGAGAAGCTACGCGAGAGAGGGGGTGACCGGAGCGGTGGCCTGTGGCGGTGCAGTGGCGGCGGCCGGTACGGTGAGCGGCGGTGGCGGCCGGTGGGGCGAGCAGCGCGGGAATCCTATATTGAGAGAAATAGAAAGGGGGTGGGGGAGCTGAGGCGGCGGCCGGTGGGGTGAGTTGGGGCGGCTGCCGGTGGGGTGAGCACCGCCGGCGGCCGGTGGGGCGAGCGGCGCTGTCCTGTGATGCGAGAGAGAGAGGAGGGGGATCGAGCGGTGGTTGAGAGAGAGAGACGACAGAGGGGTGGGTACGTGAGAGAGAGATCGTGGTGGATAAGGCAGAGAGAGGTGGGCCCCGGAGAGAGATCGTGGCGTGGGTGACTTCAGGAGAGAGATCGTGGCGTGCGGATCAGATGGTGCCACCTCATCGATCCGCGTGATCGATCCGTGGGGTTGTGCTTTCTCTTTGCCGTCTGCTATTATTTTACAGATGGCAAAGAGCTAACTTTGCCGTCTGTAAAATAAACCGCAGAGGGCAAAGACTTTGCCGTCTGCTTTTTAATTTATAGACAGCAAAGCTAGCTCTTTGCCGTCTGTAAAAAAAATAGCAGACGGCAAAGTGTCTTTGCCGTATGTGTATACTTTGACAGACGGCAAAGTATGTCTTTGCCATCAGTTGTTCTTCGCCGTCAGTCACTGTCAGCAAAATTGGTCTTTGCCGTCTACCCCGACAAAATGCTGACGGCAAAGAGCAGTACTGACGGCAAATCTCCTGTTTCCTGTAGTGTATACAAAACGTTCTTATATTATGGGACGGAGGGAGTAGCTGTTAATGTAAGTACAGTGATAGACCATGTTTAGTCCTTACAAGAGGACTGCAGAGCTAAACCTCTTCAAAAGCATTGGGTTGATTCTAAATTTATGTAAGATTCCATACGGATCTTATAATGTCCACCAAATGGACGATTACGAGGCTAACATGTGTAGTGATGCTACATAATCAAACAGCTATGAAAGAAAGTATGGTCATACAGGGCAAGAGGTACTCACAAGAGCAATGCAGTGTGCAGTATAGTTGCAAGATTCTGTGGTCCCTTGAGAATGAATGTTCTTCTGCTAACAGTTTTCATACAAGTGAGACATTAAGGCAAATGCAGAAATGTAGTTCAAATTGTGATGTGATATCATAGACAGTACCTTATGCTGCAGCCGAGACCAATGTGTAACAAGATTATTCCAGTCACCGCCGGATAAATGTAGCACCGGAGACTTTACAGAAATTTCATTTAGAGGCTTGCCATAGAAGTGCGCTTGCCTCAGGTAGGAACGATACTTCATCAACGAGTGCTTGAAAAGTGCAACCAACCCTTGCTCGTCTTCACAATCTAGTTCGGTCCTCACCTATTTAAAATAATGAAATCTTGTGTCATGTGTCAGCAGAAACATATGCAGTAATGACCTTGAATAACATTAGTACATTACTTACGCGTAAGTTGCGGAGGAAGACTGGAAATTTTTCTATATCTGCGGTATAGTCATTCCATGAAGGAAAGATGCGCACAAAGTTCCTGACAACAATATAAGCTTCGTCTTCTAAACTGGGAAGAAATGGAACAGGGGTCCTATTTGCTGCAATTGGGGCTCTCTCTGGTTTGAAAAGAGATTTGTCAACTGGATTTGGTGTACTCTTTGCTGGAATGGGGGTTTTGCATTGTAGAGCTGCTGCTATGTCAACTGGCATAATCATACTGTTTGCTGCAGCTGGGGTCTGCTGAGTTGGGGCATCAGAAATGACCAGTGTAGTAGGGCTAGAGTCTGCTAGAGTTAGGGTGTTTTGTGGGTCAGGTGATATTGCAACTACACCTAATGGGCTATTTGATATATCATGTGCCACTACCTTTTCCAAATACTTTGCTTGTGCTCATCCACGATCAGCAATCGCCCTCTTCCTTTTGAACGTCTGATACACAAGAACAACATTTGAATGGATAAATATGGTATGATGACAGATGGAATATGTACTGAAAATGGGTAGGTAGGGCGTATTCACATACGCGATGTGTAAACTAAGCTAATGGCAGTTCAACAAAGTAGAAGCAATGCAAAGCATCAGTTGCAAGATATGTGCGACCAATATAACCTTGGAAAGTTAGAGCAAGCACCTTGATGGGTGAATAAGATAGGGCATCTTCTTCTGACTCCTCCACTAGGGAGCTACATTGACTTAGGTCTCCCTCTAGCTCAGAATCACTGTTAGGATCATATTCTGAGCATGAATCTATAGGTGGAGAGCGTTTGCATTGCATTGCATCCAGACTTGATTTCAGTCCCTTAATGCCAAGTTTGAAAGCCATGGGATTGTTCTTCTTTATTCTTTTCATGCGCGCAAGCTCAAAATCATTATGATGCTGTTCAGAATCTGAGATTCATGAAAACATAAAAAGTAGTCAGATTATCTATGGAATGCATTGCAGATTCAACTCGAAGAGTATCTCCCTATAAACCCCTGCATATGCAAAGTTCACCCCAACTGTGCTAACTAGACCACACATCGAAATACAAACCCCTTATGTCTCTATAACAGGCAGACACACATATCAAAACTGAAGTAGGAACATTAGAATCATATGAAATTCGCATTTGAACAAATAAACTAAGGAATTATGAGTGGCATAATGTTTACCTTCAAGGGTGGAGTGTTGGTAGTGCGACACAAAGCAAGTAGGCAGATTGTATTCCGTGTAAAAGATCGAAGCCTATGTAACAGCTGGAAATGACACTTTCTTTCTACGGTTCCAGTATTTAGAATCAGGGTGGTCCACCCTAAAAGAATATTGACAATAAATATGACAAGGCAAGCATAGATGTAGTGAATCAGTCATTTACTTGTGAGCTTACTAGGACAAGTATGCAGAATTGTAACTGCAATAAGAGACCGTCCAAAATCCTGCTAGAGTCATGCCGTCCGGGGACGGCAAGTCGCCGGTGAGGCAGGCGGCTGGGGGCGACTAGAGATTGTAAGTGCACAGGAGAACAGAGGGGAATCGGGGCTTGGGACGACCCAAAATCCTAGGGTTGGTCGGCCCATCGTGGGCACCCTGTAGAGATACACACCCGAGCGGTGAACATGCATTTTCGAAACTAATTTAGGAACATTTAGCTGACCAATTAAACGACTTTGTTTTAATAATATTAGATTCGTATTTGAACAACTAAGCTTGTTTAGCTTAATGGGTGGAGCAGCGTAATTATGACACGAAGCATGTATTCTGATCTTATAGCGATCATAAAAGGGGCAAACTCTAAGCATATTTTTTAGCAAAAGAGGGTTTCCCCTCCGATATATTAAAGGAACCACCACGGAACCAACATGATCAATTAAACCGTATTATGACTGTGCCATGGCAGATTTCAAGCTGCAAACGGGAGAAATGATATTTAGCAGCCATTGTTTGCTTCAAACTAAGAACTAAATTCTAAGAGCTGAAAAGAAAGTAGATTAACCAAGTTAAGATCTATTTTCTGGTTGACATGAAAAGGTTGAGGAGATATGAAGTACAACCTCTCTTGTGGCGCCGTGTAGGCATCGGGGGTGTGATGGCTGTCGGTGGCGTTGAAGTAGATCTACGACGGTAGACGGGTGCATCGGGGGATAAGTCCCGTTGCGGTTGAAGAGAAGGTCATGTGAGCGGCCCCGGCAAAGAGGACGACGGCGCCGATGAAGCGATAGGACGTGATGCAAGGCTCTTGGTCCGTTGCTGTGGATGAGAAACGTCCATCTCTATCAGTGGACGACGCAGTCTTGGTAGGCACTCCTGCATGGTGGAGGACGATGGCGATGGATGTGGTGGAGGACGGCGGTGATGGATGGGGTGGAGGACGGCGGTGATGGATGGGGTGGCGAACGGAGGCTGGTGTGGGGATGGTGTTCTAGCGTAGAAGCTGTATGAATGGGAAAATGGAGGGAGAGGTACGGGGAACTATGTGTTTGGGACGCGCCTCTCTGAATTATGGGAAAGTTACGAACTTAGCCCCCGTTTCAAATTTGGACGTCTCATCGGTTGGGGATACGACGGTAATCTCGCATCTCTCCAATATTTGCCTAGAGCGATTTCGGCCAAGGAGAGGGTGGTTGGCGCTGATGGTTGGCGCCTATGGTGTCTGAATGGGGCTGACAAGTAGGGCGGTTGTGTCACGTCTCAGTGAAGTTACAAACCTGCCGCTATTGAAAATATTTTCCTACATCGATTTCGGCTGAGTCGAGTTTTTTTTGCCGCCCACCGTGAATGAATGGGGAAATGGAGGGAGAAACAGAGGTCTTTCGGATGAGCTTGAATCAAATGTGTTTTGTCACCCATGTTTGGTGCCCACCATGTCAGAATGGGCTCAGAGGCGGTCGTGTCACGTCTAATTGAAGTTACTAACCTACCCCTATTTAGAGCAGTGAAAATCGGGCCGATGGATTGTCCGTGTAATGGGTAGATTGTAATTTCCATCTCCCAAACACTTGGCTTCGGGCAGCCGACGTGGGAGTGGACTTTTTGCCGCTTCTTTCGAATTTTGGGACAATAAGCATCTACGTTTACCCTGGAAACTGAATTCGAATCCATTTTATATTCCTATAAGAATATTTATAAATCATTCTATGTGTTTTTATATATCTTCAAAAGGACGACAAAGATGTATTCCACTGTCATATATGAATATGGTTTACAAATGATGATACTAAAATTCAGAAGCTAGAATCCAGTTTAAGGTGAATTGTAATATTTGGAACACTTCATGTCCACCTCAAATGTCACACGCAACATAATGTGTACTCCCATTTAGATATGTACACAAGCAATGTATCAAGATTCAAATACCGAGTCAATCAACCAAGAATGTACATAACTAACAGACATATAAACACTTATAGAGTATATGGACCAATAATATCAACTAACATACATAAGCCAGTCCGTTGTACTTTTTTTGCTACAACATCCTTTTTTAGCCAAACTACTACAACATCTTGGCCCTTTCCGATGCATTCCACTTATGGTCTATCTATACTACTATTATTGTTGAATGCACATTCAGCCCGATTGACATATTTGTAGGTCTGGCACAACAATTAAAATGAAATGTCTCTGAGTCTTATCAATTAATACAGACTTGTGCTCAAATAAAATTACAAACCAAAAAACAAAAACAAAAAACAATTATTACATGATATCTAAAACAAATGGTTTGATTGATTACATGAAGAAACAACAGAAAGGTTATTCAAAGATGGAAAAAACATTTCACCTATGATTTACCAAGCGGGAATTTAATTTCCTTTTATCCTTCAGGAACTTAACAATGTGGTCAGTCTCAGCTTGCTTCGTTTAGAAATCCACCAAATATTTAATGGTTGTCTGCTTGTGATTGTGTTGTTTGCTTCCTCAACATGTCAACTTTCATCTCTAAGTGCAGAAGCAGAATCTCTTTCTACCACTAGTTTAGCCTCTAGAGCATCAATAGTTGGCAATTCATAATGCACGATTGTGCCGGTGCCACTGTTGTGGGATGATACAACGTCCATGGGGACCTCGCTCTTTGATCTTCGGCTAACCTGTTTTGCCATTGAAGTTCTAATTAGATTCAGAAAAGTTGAAGTTAGCAAAACATCTCAACTGGGAGTTATAATAGCAAACCAGTTAAACAAACAAGGAATTAAAGAGTTTCAATTGGATGCTGAAAAGTAGTTATTAACATTATTGTAACCCATTGTTGCAGCAGGAAAGTAGTTAAACAAACAAGTAGCTATTTAAGTTCAGAAAATAGGTAATTCTTAAGAGTAAGTATCAAACACATAGATAGGCGCAGTCTATAATAGGATTAACAGGCTATGGCATTATGTAATCAGTAGCAAATAAAATTAAGCCAAGCAACGTAATTGAACAATTTTGCAATAAGTGGCTAACTAAAATTCTGAGAAGCAGGTACCTGAACTTACGCTAGTTATTTGTATAGGCACACTGCAACTTCTTTTTCGCTTACAAGGTTGTACGAAGGAGTCCATGGCATCAATTGCTTGGATACGCAGTCCCAATACTTCTTTCTTCCCACACTGCATTGGTAAGTCGAATGGTTAATCTGGTAAGATGGTGCGTCCTTGATATCTTATATGAGGACGTGTATTCAGACTAGTTGTAGCCACACACATCACACTGGCTTTTACTGTATATTTCATGCGATTACTTTTGGCATATCAAGATCTAAGCAATCTACAATAGTATGAAAACACTGGCATCCTTCACAGTGAACTCAGTCCATAGAAACAAGCAATTCAACAATTCTGTGGGTAAATCAAAAGCGCCATAGGAATATTTTTCACTACCCCAATCATGCACGCAAAAAGGGGTGACACCACCATAGGGGCTGGTATGGGCGGCCGCCTCGGGTGGATGGATAGTGTGCACCTAGTTTGAGTCGTCTAGGTTGGCCCAGGCTACTTTTGTTCGTCCCAACGCATGAGCAGACAATGTAAAAAATGAAGAAAAATGTTTCAATTTGGATGGGCCAATAACATAAGTGCAAGGAAGGCCCTGATACGTCTTTGTCGTATCTACTTTTCAAAACACTTTTGCCCTTGTTTAGGACTCTAACTTGCATGTTTTGAATGGAACTAACCCAAACTGTAGTTGTTTTCAGCAGAACTACCATGGTGTTATTTATGTGCAGGAGCAAAAATTCTTGGAATGACCTGAAACTTTACGGAGACACTTTTCAGAAAATAAGAAAAATACCTACCAAAGATGAAGGCCAGGGGGCCCACCGTCTTGCCACAAGGGTGGGGCACGCCTGCCCCCCTAGGGCGCGCTCCTACCTCGTGGGCCGCCTGTTGCGTCTCCGACTCCAGCTCCACCTCCATATATTGAGTTTCGATGAGAAAAAAATAAGAGAGAAGAAATCAGCGCGTTTTACGAAACGGAGCCGCCGCCAAGCCCTAAAACCTGTTGGGAGGGCTGATCTGGAGTCCGTTCGGGGCTCCGGAGAGCGGAATCCGCCGCCATCGTCATCATCAACCATCCTCCATCACCAATTTCATGATGTTCACCGCCATGCCTGGGTAATTCCATCGTAGGCTTGCTGGACGGTGATGGGTTGGATGGGATCTATCATGCAATCGAGTTAGTTTTGTTAGGGTTTGATCCCTAGTGTCCACTATGTTCTGAGATTGATGTTGCTACGACTTTGCTATGCTTAATGCTTGTCACTAGGGCCCGAGTGCCATGATTTCAGATCTGAACCTATTATGTTTTCATCAATACATGAGTGTTCTTGATCCTATCTTGCTAGTCTATAGTCACCTATTATGTGTTATGATCCGTTAACCCCGAAGTGACAATAATCGGGATACTTACTGGTGATGACCGTAGTTTGAGGAGTTCATGTATTCACTATGTGTTAATGCTTTGTTTCGGTTCTCTATTAAAAGGAGGCCTTAATATCCCTTAGTTTCCGTAAGGACCGCGCTGCCACGGGAGGGTAGGACAAAAGATGTCATGCAAGTTCTTTTCCATAAGCACGTATGACTATGTTTGGAATACATGCCTACATTATATCAATGAACAGGAGCTAGTTCTGTGTCACCCTAGGTTATGACTGTTACATGATGAACCGCATCCGGCATAATTCTCCATCACTGATCCATTGCCTATGAGCTTTCCATATATTGCGCTTTGCTAATTTACTTTTCCATTGCTATTGCTATCATAACTACAAAATACAAAAACATTGCTTTTACTATTGTTACCTTTAGCTAACGTTATCACTACTATCATATTAGTTTGCTACTAAACACCTTTCTGCGGATATTAAGTTTCCAGGTGTGGTTGAATTGACAACTCAGCTGCTAATACTTGAGAATATTCTTTGGCTCCCCTTGTGTCGAATCAATAAATTTGGGTTAAATACTCTACCCTCGAAAACTGTTGTGATCCCCTATACTTGTGGGTTGTCAAGACAATTTTTTGGCGCTGTTGCCGGGGAGCATAGCTCTATCCTTTGAGTCACTTGGGATATATATCTCCTTATCATTATGAAGAACTTGAGAGATCCAAAAACCAAGATGTATCCCTCAACTACGAGGGGAGGTAAGGAACTACTATCTAGCTCTGCACTTGATTCACCTTTTGTTATGAGTAAGTTTGCGACACCTACACCTGCTTCTGCTATTCGTTTTGATATGTCGCATGTTATTGATGATGCCACTTCTGCTATGCATGATACTCATGATGAAACTATCTCTATGCCTGATACTACTATGCCACTTAGTGATTTTCTTGATGAACAACTTGCTAGGGCTAGAGAAATTGAAAATATCGAATCTGATGATACTAATGAAAGTGATGATGAAGAACCACTTGCTATTCCTAAGGGTTATGTATTTGATCAAGATGCTTCTTTAGCCATTTTAGCTCGCACAAATAGAACTGAACTTAAAAAATTATTAGCCAAATGGAGTAAGCAATCTCAAAATGCTAGAATGAAACCTGACCTTGCTTTAGCTACTTCACCTATCTTTGTTACTGATAAGGATTATGAATTCTCAGTTGATCCTGATATAATTACTTTGGTTGAATCTGATCCTTTTCATGGTTATGAATCTGAAACTGTTGTGGCACATCTTACTAAATTAAATGATATAGCTACCCTGTTCACTAAAGATGAGAGAACTCGCTACTTTTATATCCTTAAAATATTTCCGTTCTCATTAAAGGGTGATGCTAAGATATGGTTTAACTCTCTTGATCCTGGTTGTGTGCGTAGTCCCAAGGATATGATTTATTACTTCTCTGCTAAATATTTCCCTGCTCATAAGAAACAAGCTGCTTTAATGGATATATATAATTTTGTGCAAATTGAAGAAGAGAGTCTCCCACAAGCTTGGGGGAGGCTTCTCCAATTACTTAATGCTTTGACTGATCATCCTCTTAAGAAAATTGAAATACTTGATATCTTTTATAATGGACTAACCGATCCCTCAAGAGATTACCTGGATAGTTGTGCTGGTTCTGTTTTCAGGGAAAGAACACCGGATGAAGCTGAAATTCTATTAAATAATATGTTCACAAATGAAAATAATTGGACACCTTCGGAGCCAATTCCTGAGCCTATTCCTAAACCAACTCCATGGAAGAGGGGTATTCTATTTCTCAGTCCTGAAGATATGCATGAGGCGAAGAAATCTATGAAAGAAAAGGGTATTAAAGCTGAAGATGTTAAGAATTTACCTCCTATTGAAGAGATACATGGTCTTAATTTACCGCCTGTTGAAGAAACATATAATCTTGATCCTTTACCTATTGAAGAAACTCATGGTCTTGATAACCCGACACAGGTAGTAAAGGTAAATTCTCTCTACAGATATGATAAAGCTGTATTCCCAATTACTAAAATTGCTAGCCCATGCTTAGATGAGTTTGATAAATTTATGGCTAAGCAAGAAGATTTTAATGCCTATTTTGGTAGACAATTGAAATACAATTCAAATTTGCTTCGACACTTGGATGATTATATGGCTAATGTTAAAGGTGAACTTAAACTTATTAGTAAACATGCTTCTATGGTTACCACTCAAGTAGAACAAGTACTTAAAGCTCAGAATGATTTTCTCAATGAATTGAACAATAAGAATAATGATAATGCTGTTAGAGTTATGACTAGAGGTGGTAGAATGACTCAGGAACCTTTGTATCCTGAAGGCCATCCTAAAAGAATTGAGCAAGATTCTTAGAGAAATAATATAGATGCACCTAGCTCTTCTAAAAAGAAGAAAAAGAAAAATGATAGTACTTTGCATGCTTCTAGTTATCCTATTGTTACAATACCCGAGAATCCAAATGATATTTCTATTTCTGATGCTGAAACACAATCTGGTAATGAACCTGAGACTAGTGATAATGTTAATGATAATGTTCATGATGATGCTCAACCTAGTAATGATAATAATATAGAAATTGAACCTAGTGTTGATCTTGATGACCCACAATCAAAGAATCAACGTTATGATAAGAAAGACTTTGTTGCTAGGAAACATGGTAAAGAAAGAGAACCATGGGTTCAGAAACCCGTGCCTTTTCCTCCCAAACCATCCAAGAAAAAGGATGATGAGGATTTTGAGCGCTTTGCTAAAATGATTAGACCTATCTTTTTGCATATGCGATTAACTGATATGCTCAAAACCAATCCTTATGCTAAGTACATGAAAGATATTATTACAAATAAAAGAAAGATACCGGAAGCTGAAATTTCCACCATGCTTGCTAATTATACTTTTAAGGGTGGAATACCAAAGAAACTCGGAGATCCCGGTGTACCAACTATACCATGCTCCATTAAAATAAATTATGTTAAAACTGCTTTATGTGATCTTGGAGCCGGTGTTAGTGTTATGCCTCTCTCTTTATATTGTAGACTTGATTTGAATAAGTTGACACCTACTGAAATATCTTTGCAAATGGCTGATAAATCAACTGCTATACCTGTTGGTATTTGTGAGGATGTGCCTGTTGTAGTTGCAAACGTTACTATTTTAACGGACTTTGTTATTCTTGACATTCCCGAGGACGATAGTATGTCTATTATTCTTGGAAGACCCTTTTTGAATACTGCAGGGGCTGTTATTGATTGCACTAAAGGCAATGTCACTTTTCATGTTAATGGTAATGAGCATACGGTACACTTTCCAAGGAAACAACCTCAAGTTCATAGTATCAACTCTATTGGAAAAATGCCATCGATTATATTTGGAGGTTTTGAATTCCCTCTTCCTACTGTCAATAAGAATTATGATATTATTATTGGGGATGTGCATATCCCCGTTCAGGTAACATAGTGTTATTCGAAATTTCTCCGGTTCCATGTTATTCGGAATGAGTTCGTTAACAAGACTTGATTAACCTTGTTAGTGGATTCCTTTTTGATGATCATGAGATGGATGAAACTAGAAGGCACAACCTTCTGTACCCCACTTTTACTTTCTGTTATTTATATTAAATAAAACAAAAAAATATTTTTCTGTCTGTTATCTGATTATCCCTGCAATATAAAATTACCACGAAAATAAAAGTTCTCCAAATGCCCTTAAAATTAAATATGACTTTTTCTAGAATATTTGAGGATTTATGGAACTGAGAACACACCAGGGGGGCCAACCACCTTGCCATGAGGGTGGAGGGCGCGCCCCCTGCCTCGTGGGCCAACGGTGGTCCTCCTCCACTTATTCTTGCACCCACACACTTCATCTTCCTCCCCAAACACGAATAACCAGCTCAAACCTGAGTTCTAGCTCATTTTGCTGCCATTTTCGATCTCCTTGCTCAAAGCACCTCTCACAAAACTGGTTGGGGAGTTTGTTCCTTGGTACGTGACTCCTCCATTGGTCCAATTAGTTTTTGTTCTAGTGCTTTATTCATTGAAAATTTGTGTTGCTTAGGTGACCCTGCTCTTGAGCTTGCATCTCAAATTTATATGGTCAAAAGTAGTTTTGATGCATGATATAGGCCCTAGGCACTTGTAGGTGTAGTCGCTATCAATATTATTGAGTTTGGTTTACTTTTATTTTGAAGTCACTAAATTTTTTCCGAAATTTTCAGAGAAAGAAAAAATGCTTAGGAAAATGTTCCAAGGTGGTTCTTCCAAGAAGCAAGGACCCAGGCTTGTAATGCGTGATGCTGACGAAGAGCCACCAAGAGACGCTCCAGTGCGTCCTTGTGAGTGGTCTTCTGAACATTTTATGGCTCGAGCGGGAATAAAAGAAGAATTCAACGCATATTTGTGTAACACTGATCTCGTGAGCTTCGAGTATGAGAAGTGCAGTCAGTATCATGAGCTCACTAGTTCCTTTGTGAGGAGGTTTGAATTTTCAACTTCACGTAATTCCCCAACTGTCCTGTTTGATCTTTATGATAAATCTTATACCACGGACATAGTGGATTTTACCACTACATGCAAACTTCCACAATAGGGTAGTATAAGGGATCCTCGCAAATCTGAATTTAGAGATTTTGTTGCTAATATAACTGTGGGAGAATCTAGAGATATTACACAAGCTATCATAGGGAGCATTCACTTTCCTGCTATACATTATTTTGCTCTCTTCATAGGTAGATGCATAAATGGTAAAGATGAGGCATGTCACATGTGTGTCCCCGATCTTAGTATTCTTAGGAGTGCTGTATTAGGAGACAAATCATATAACTTGGGAGCCATTGTTGCACGTAGGTTTAATCTTAATAGATGGAATGGAGATTTCTTTGGTGGAATTTATGCAACCCGCGTAGCTAATTTTCTTGGTATAGATGTGCGCGAAGATGATATTGAATTACCTCCTGCCTATCTAGATATTAATGCTATGGTTCACCATCAGTTTGTCGAGAGGAACGAATCACCTCTCCAGTATCGACTAATCTTTGACAGACGCCATGTTGTCCGTATTACTCTCCCTGCTCGTGCTTTCTTTGATTATCAGGCAAGAGGAGGATATACTATTATCAGAGAGGAGGCAGATGAGTACAAGAGGAGAGAGGAGGCTGCTCGTCGCCATGCTGCAGCTCAGCAGGCGATAGCTGCTGCATCACAGTACGACCCCAACAACTATTATTATGGATATCAGCCAGGCCAGCCGTGGCCATAGACCAACTTAGGCCAAAAAGCCTAAGCTTGGGGGAGTACGTATTTCTCACCGACATTACATTCATGTTCACACACTCATTGCTAGATGTCGGTTCTCATACTTTTTCATTGTATCATCCATGCCAGTTTACTTTCCTTTTTATGCTTTCTTCTTGTGTGTTTAATAAACCTTAAGAAAACCCCAAAAAAATTAGTTGTAGCTTTTAATCAGTTTAATTTCCATGCTTGTAGTAGTAATTAAAAAGAAAACCCAAAAAGATTTCATGTTCTTCTTTTGCTTGTTGGGAGCTTTCCCGTGTAAATAGTTTTATTTCCTTCCTTTTTGGGGGGGGGGGTCAATAGGAGAAGACCATGATTAAATTGTTAAAGTGGCTCTTATATGCATTATTGTTGATCTGACAAAAGAGCCCATATTGCCTTGTCTTCTCCTGTTTATTGAATGCTTGCAGATTCCAGCTTAGTCCAATGCGCGTGCACTATTATTATTATTCACACTATTCGGTCATGCAAGTGAAAGGCAATAATGATGATTATATGATGAACTTATTGGGATGAGAAAAGCTGGTATGAACTCGACCTCTTTTGTTTTTGTAAATATGATCAGTTCATCGTTCCTGATTCAGCCTATTATGAATAAACATGTTTGCAATGACAACTAGAGATCATAGTTTCTTGTGCCATGCTTGATTAGCTATGAGTTATAATGGTTTACCTTGCGTGCCAACATGCTATTAAAATGGTTATGATGTGGTATGATAGGGTGGTATCCTCCTCTGAATGATTTAAGTGACTTGACTTGGCACATGTTCACGCATGTAGTTGAAATAAAATCAACATAGCCTTCACGATATTTATGTTCATGGTGGATTATATCCTAATCATGCTTGCATTCGGTGTTGATTAATTTTAATGCATGTTCATGAGTGTTGTCGCTCTCTAGCTGGTTGTTTCCTAGTATTTTGCTAGCCTTCACCTGTACTAAGCGGGAATACTGCTTGTGCATCCAAATCCCTTAAACCCCAAAGTTATTCCACATGAGTCCACTATACCTACCTATATACGGTATCTACCTGCTGTTCCAAGTAAATTTGTATGTGCCAAACTCTAAACCTTCAAATTAATATCCTGTTTTGTATGCTCGAATAGCTCATATATCAACTAGGGCTGTCCATATCTTCCATGTTAGGCGGGTTATTCTCAATAGGAGTGGAGTCCGCTCCTCACTCACGAGAAAATGGCTGGTCACCGGGATGCCCAGTCCCATGCTTTATGCAAATCAAATCAAAATATTGCAAACAAAACTCCCCCGAGACTGTTGTTGGTTGGAGGAACTTGTTGTTTTGAGGAAGCCATGGATTGATGCTTGTTGGTGGAACTTTACCATTCTATTTGGGAAGCGCCTATAATGTGTGTAGCATGGAAGATATCGCCATCTCTTGGTTGTTATGTTGACAATGAAAGTATACCGCTCAAAATATTATTCACCTCTGTTTCAAAAGCGAGCTCTAGCACCTCTACAAATCCCTGCTTCCCTGTACAAAGGGCCTATCTATTTACTTTTATGATGAGTCATCATCCTCTTATTAAAAAGCACCAGTTGGAGACACCGCTGTCATTTGCATTCATTACTGTTAGTTTACACTGAGTATGACTTGACTGGATCTCTTTTACCATGAATTACAATGTCTAGTCAGTCCTTGGTCTTTAAAGGTGCTCTGCATTTATGTTTTGCGGTCTCAGAAAGGGCTAGCGAGATACCATCCTATTATATCATATTATGATTGTTTTGAGAAAGTGTTGTCATCCGAGTTTTATTATTATGGCTCGCTAGTTGATTATGCTATTGATATGAGTAAACTTGAGACCTATGCTTTATTGCAAATGTGGTTAGTTATAATCTTTGCTGAAAACTTGAATGATGGCTTTACATATTTACAACAACAAGAGCAAACAGAGTTTGTAAAAGTTTTTCTTTATCACTTTCAGTTTGTCAACTGAATTGCTTGAGGACAAGCAAATGTTTAAGCTTGGGGGAGATGATACGTCTCCGTCGTATCTACTTTTCCAAACACTTTTGCCCTTGTTTTGGACTCTAACTTGCATGATTCAAATGGAACTAACCCAGACTGACGCTATTTTTAGCAGAACTACCATGGTGTTATTTATGTGCAGGAGCAAACGTTCTCGGAATGACCTGAAACTTCACGGAGACACTTTTCAGAAAATAAGAAAAATACCTGCCAAAGATGAAGGCCAGGGGCCCCACCGTCTTGCCACGAGGGTGGGGGGCGTGCCCCCTTACCTCGTGGGCCCCCTGTTGCGTCTCCGACTCCAACTCCACCTCCATATATTGAGTTTCGATGAGAAAAAAATAAGAGGGAAGAAATCATCGCGTTTTACGGTACGGAGCCGCCGCCAAGCCCTAAAACCTGTCGGGAGGGCTGATCTGGAGTGCGTTCAGGGCTACGGAGAGGGGAATCCGGCGCCATCGTCATCATCAACCATCCTCCATCACCAATTTCATGATGCTCACCGCCGTGTGTGAGTAATTCCATCGTAGGCTTCCTGGACGGTGATGGGTTGGATGGGATCTATCATGTAATTGAGTTAGTTTTGTTAGGGTTTGATCCCTAGTGTCCACTATGTTCTGAAATTGATGTTGCTATGACTTTGCTATGCTTAATGCTTGTCACTAGGGACCGAGTGCCATGATTTCAGATGTGAACCTATTATGTTTTCATCAATATATGAGTGTTCTTGATCCTATCTTGCAAGTCTATAGTCACCTATTATGTGTTATGATCCGTTAACCCCGAAGTGACAATAATCGGGATACTTACCGGTGATGACCGTAGCTTGAGGAGTTCATGTATTCACTATGTGTCAATGCTTTGTTCCAGTTCTCTATTAAAAGGAGGCCTTAATATCCCTTAGTTTCCGTAAGGACCCCGCTGCCACGGGAGGGTAGGACAAAAGATGTCATGCAAGTTCTTTTCCATAAGCACGTATGACTATGTTTGGAATACATGCCTACATTATATCAATGAACTGGAGCTAGTTCTGGGTCACCCTAGGTTATGACTGTTACATGATGAACTGCATCCGGCATAATTCTCCATCACCGATCCATTGCTTACGAGCTTTCCATATATTGTGCTTCGCTTATTTACTTTTCCGTTGCTATTGCTATCATCACTACAAAATACCAAAAACATTGCTTTTACTATTGTTACCTTTTGCTACCATTATCACTACTATCATATTAGTTTGCTACTAA
The DNA here is from genome assembly GCF_002162155.2 of Triticum dicoccoides. Lineage (NCBI taxonomy): Eukaryota > Viridiplantae > Streptophyta > Magnoliopsida > Poales > Poaceae > Triticum > Triticum dicoccoides. The sequence goes on from NC_041388.1 coordinate 520,481,984, forward strand.
ACACCTTGCTGCAGATATTAAGTTTCCAGGTGTGGTTGAATTGAGAACTGAACTGCTAATACTTGAGAATATTCTTTGGCTCCCCTTGTGTCGAATCAATAAATTTGGGTTGAATACTCTACCCTCGAAAACTATTGCGGTCCCCTATACTTGTGGGTTATCAGGCCCTATAGCAGGCTCGCGGCCCAAACAAGTGCCTCCCATATCGATCGATAGCAGGAAAAATCCCAATTCATTTGCTCCAGCCTTGAGTTTGGTTCGCTCCTAACCTAGCTGCCATTGGACAGACCGACATAGCACTTCCTCGCGCCCTCGCTGGATGGCGGTCGCCGGGCTTGAAGCGAACAGAAGGACAAGAAGATGAAGATCCAACCATGGGAGTAGCCTGCGTGGGAGGCAGCGGCGGTAGCACGGGCATGGCATCGAGCTTGCGCAAATGGACAGTCACAGCTTGCAAGAGTAGCATGCACAACAAGCAGGTACATCACATCCCTGATTATATTTGATTCTTCTGGCCAATAGTTAAACTTGACGGTGTTGTAAAACTGTTTGTATGTAGGGAATCTATGAGAAAATGAAACCAATTTCTACTTATTTTATAACTCCCCCAATCAATACTGAACTGATTGAATCTGATGTATCTAATCAAGTTTCCAGTGCGAACATCCAAGCTCATGTTGTTCTTGAGCCTGAAGTATCTAATGAATAGACTGCTAATGAAGTATTTGATGCAAACATTTTACATGTTCCTAGTGATGAACATATAGTGTCTTATGAGGGATCTAATGCAAGCATTTTGCAAGCTCCCATTGAATGATTTAGTGTCTAATGATGATTTTCTATGTTGAGAGAGACATAGAGATTTGCAGGCATTGATGACAAGCAAATTATAGTGCCTTTTCATGGCTTGAGGAAATGTCGAGCCCATCTACTAGAAAGTCCCCGTATCACAACAACGTAGAATAAATACCTTTCTAATCTGTAGTTTGAAACTATTGGCATACTTGTGCAGGATAGATATTTTCGGCTAGAGAACGAATAATTCAAGCAGGTACAAACCATGTTTGTAGTCCTTGTACACCATGTTGCATTTTGTGTTTTTTGGTGCTTGCATCATTTAGTGTTTATAATCTGAACTACTTTGGGTCATTAGTTGGTTTTCAAAGTGCATGTAGCTTCACATTTCTCAAGTCTCTCCCTAATAATAAAGCACGGATTTAGTCTCCGGGTTCACCGTCACGGCGTATTTCTAAAAGAGTCCCTGTGGTTTAGAGGAATCAACCCGCAATCTATAGCAATCTGACCGTAAAAAGTGAAAAAAATGATTCATACGCGGCCTAACTCGCCTGTCGTTGATACCGCAGCCTGCACGAGAACACGAGGGTTCCGCCGCCGCCGCACCCACATCCATCCTCTCCGTGATGCCCGTCCTCGCTCCGCTGTCGTCGAATCCGGTCGATCTTGTCATGATTCGCCGCATCTTGCGCAATGCCCATCCCGTGCACCCAGCCCCCGCTAACGACGGGCGCCCAGCACCATCGACGGCCCACGCCTCCAGCATCCACCTCCCTAGGATAGCTCCTCCTGCCTCCGGCGGAGGCGCATGAGCCGAGCCCGGCCATAACACGCCCGTGGCCGTGGCCAACAACAACCTCCAGGCTGCATCAGCATTCGGTGGTATGTGCATCTTTCCACTGATTGATTTTGAGTGCAAGATTTTTCTGAGTTGGGGCAGCACCCATGGGTGTTGTGTACATGTTCAATACACACAACAGTTTCTCTTATGACCTCTTCACCTAATAGTCAGACACAATTTAGCAACCGTGAATAGACGCCTAATAGGTTTGTTTGCTGCTTTTGAATGTTCATAATGTGTAAAACGATTCAATTTTACTATGATTTTGTTTGAGAAGTTGAATCTGCAACGTACTGATAACATTGACTATATACACCAACACTGAGGCCAACTCTTGATGGATTTCCAATGTGCCTCCGGCCTCCCATTTTTTCCAGAATCTACTCCAATGAGTGAATCATAGCCAAAATAAACAGGCACCCGATGAAGATGTCACACTTTGATGTGAAGTGCCTGGTACAAATCATTAATGCTCAATTAATATTTGTTGGTTAACTAGCTCCCTGGAAGTGTCAAATGACTTTAGACCAATTCTAGCATTGAACCTATTATCATTTTATACAGAGATCACATTCATCACCAGGAAGGTTCAATATGTTCCGCATCAAAGGCGTCGGCAGTGCTACAAGAGTTGAAGAAAGACGACGTTTTGGTGTTGTTACTACTATCTGTGAAGTGTCAAACCTGCCGAAGAAGGCATGCCGATTTTTCTCGTAGTGTTCTGATGCCGATAAATAAACCGAAGTGTGAGAAAAATGTTGGCGAACAGATAGCAAAAGCTATCCGAACTGATGTCATAAAATTATTATGGTAACAATAAACTATACCATGTTTTAGGGAACTATATAACAAAGCCGTTTAATGTGGTAGAAAAAAGTAGTACAGTCAATCCTGTACCTTTACAACAGATAAACAGGGGATATGCTGTGGAAAAATGGCATATGATAAAAGCACAGACTTAAAATGAATCCTCATGTTTTCTTCCTATAAAAGAGAACTCTTATCATATTATGATTGATTACAAGGACTACACTTAATTGATTTGTTTTCTGTTAGGAAGAAAATATGTTGTTGACGGGGATTTTAAAAAGCTTGAGGTGGTACTGAACAGGAAACAGGTGAATTTCTTTTGTCAATTTTCATACAGGTTTAACGCTTCTACCGTGTTACAACCTCCCGCCTGGTAGTATTTCTATAATGGTGTTGTGACCTGGCTTGATGTTCTGCATTATATATACAATTTCCTCCATGTATCATTGCTAATTGTTTTCCGTACTATGGTATGCCGATGCCGATTTTACTCATCAGTCTTATCTTTGTGTCACAATTCATGGAGTTATTTGAGGTATCATCCTTTTGATATAGAGGTGGCATTCCCATTGTGTACTACAAACTTGAACTGGTACTACACTTTCGTATCATTAGTATATCAGTTGATCAAGCACTTGATTTCTAATACTACCAATTGTGTCTTTCTGACTGAACCTGTGTTAGTTCCATGCTATGCACTCATTCCCCTCATACCATGGTATTTTTGGTTCTGGGTAATGGATGTATGGCTTCATGTATCTTCATCTCTATTTGGATGATTTGGTGCGAGTTTCTTCGGTGTCTATTCTGATTCCAGTGGCTTGTTCTTTCTAGCAAGACAGTGCTTGTGTTAATGCCTATGGTAGAATAGAACGTATTATGATTAATAACTACAATTAATCTGCACATTGAGTAGGCAAGATGGTCAACCATCAAATTGAGTGCTAGCATTAAGCTTGCATGCTGGTCGTTCCTTCTTCGCTTCTCTGTTTTGCTATGTTCTGAATATTCTTAATTTTGAATACTTGCAGGTACCTTCTGAACTGAACTTGAACACTTGCATGCTTCTGAACTAAATTTTGAAGACATGTAGGCAACTTCATTTCAAGCATCGGGTTGACTTGAGGCCTGACACCGGTTGAGGTCAGAGACGACAGTTCATCACGGTGGCCGTTGACAACGGTTAGGAAGCCAGGTTGCCCGTCTACCATCTTCATATGTTGTCCATCTCCCCCTCTACTTTTTAGTACATCTCTCACCCCCATTTCTTTCCCTTTACAGAAAAAACTAGCACGTCTCTCTCCCTCGCGTGAGTGTTGAATCAGTCCTGTGAAATTTCTATGACCAATATGTGCCCGGGCGTTGCCGCCACTCCGTGCCTACCACAATGTCAGCCCTCCCGTTTCTGCACTGTCGCCACCACCGGTCGGTAGCCCGTGCAGCCACCTCAAGCAACCTCCACCGCCCATGCCATGTCCCGGATGTGACGCGGGATCTAAAGGAAATATGCCCTAGAGGCAATAATAAAGTTATTATTTATTTCCTTATTTCATGATAAATGTTTATTATTCATGCTGGAATTGTATTAACCGGAAACATAATACATGTGTGAATACATAGACAAACAGAGTGTCACTAGTATGCCTCTACTTGACTAGCTCATTAATCAAAGATGGTTATGTTTCCTAACCATAGACAAAGAGTTGTTATTAGATTAACGGAATCACATCATTAGGAGAATGATGTGATTGACTTGACTCATTCCGTTAGCTTAGCACTTGATCGTTTAGTATGTTGCTATTGCTTGCTTCATGACTTATACATGTTCCTATGACTATGAGATTATGCAACTCCCGTTTACCGGAGGAACACTTTGTGTGCTACCAAACATCACAACATAACTGGGTGATTATAAAGGAGCTCTACAGGTGTCTCCAAAGGTACATGTTGGGTTGGCGTATTCCGAGATTAGGATTTGTCACTCCGATTGTCGGAGAGGTATCTCTGGGCCCTCTCGGTAATGCACATCACATAAGCCTTGCAAGCATTACAACTAATGAGTTAGTTGCGAGATGATGTATTACGGAACGAGTAAAGAGACTTGCCGTTAATGAGATTGAACTAGGTATTGAGATACCGATGATCGAATCTCGAGCAAGTAACATACCGATGACAAAGGGAACAACATATGTTGTTATGCGGTCTGACCGATAAAGATCATCGTAGAATATGTAGGAGCCAATATGAGCATCCAGGTTACGCTATTGGTTATTGACCGGAGATGTGTCTCGGTCATGTCTACATTGTTCTCGAACCCATAGGGTCCGCACGCTTAAGGTTTTGATGATAGTTATATTATGAGTTTATGAGTTTTGATGTACCGAAGGAGTTCGGAGTCCCGGATGAGATATTGGACGTAAAGATTGATATATTGGACGACTATATCCGTACATCGGAAAGGTTCCAAGTGGTTCGGGTATTTTTCGGGGTACCGGGGAGTTACGGGAATACGGGAGTACAAGTATATGGGCCTTATTAGGCTTTAGGGGAGAGGGAAAGGCAAGCCGCGCGCCCCCCCATTGACTAGTCCGAATTGGACTAGGGGGAGGGGCGGCGCCCCCTCCTTCCTTCTCTTCCCTCTTCCCATTCCTTGTCTCCTACTCCTACTACTTGGAAGGACTCCTAGTTGGACTAGGAAAGGGGGAATCCTACTCCCGGTGGGAGTAGGACTCCCCTAAGGCGCGCCATAGAGAGGGCCGGCACTCCCCTCCTCCACTCCTTTATATACGGGGGCAGGGGGCACTCCTAGACACACAAGTTGATCTTCGTGATCGTTCTCTTAGCCGTGTGCGGTGCCCCCCTCCACCATACTCCTCGATAATATTGTAGCAGTGCTTAGGCGAAGCCCTGCGACGGTAGAACATCAAGATCGTCACCACGCCATCGTGCTGACGGAACTCTTCCCCGACACTTTGCTGGATCGGAGTCCGGGGATCGTCATCGAGCTGAACATGTGCTTGAACTCGGAGGTGCCGTAGTTTCGGTGCTTGATCGGTCGGGCCGTGAAGACGTACGACTACATCAACCACGTTGTGCTAACGCTTCCGCTGTCGGTCTACAAGGGTACGTAGATCACACTCTCCCCTCTCGTTGCTATGCATCACCAAGATCTTGCGTGTGCGTAAGAATTTTTTTGAAATTACTACGTTCCCCAACAGTGGTATCAGAGCCTAGGTTTTATGTGTTGATGTTATATGCACGAGTGGAACACAAGTGAGTTGTGGGCGATATAAGTCATACTGCTTACCAGCATGTCATACTTTGGTTCGGCGGTATTGTTGGACGAAGCGGCCCGGACCGACATTACGCGTACGCTTACGCGAGACCGGTTCTCCTGACGTACTTTGCACAAAGGTGGCTAGCGGGTGTGAGTTTCTCCAACTTTAGTTGAACCGAGTGTGGCTACGCCCGGTCCTTGCGAAGGTTAAAACAGCACCAACTTGACAAACTATCGTTGTGGTTTTTATGCGTCGGTAAGATTGGTTCTTGCTTCAGCTCGTAGCAGCCACGTAAAACTTGCAACAACAAAGTAGAGGACGTCTAACTTGTTTTTGCATGGTATGTTGTGTTGTGATATGGTCAAGACATGATGCTAAATTTTATTGTATGAGATGATCATGTTTTGTAACCAAGTTATCGGCAACTAGCAGGAGCCATATGGTTGTCGCTTTATTGTATGCAATGCAATTGCGCTGTAATGCTTTACTTTATCACTAAGCGGTAGCGATAGTCGTGGAAGCAGAAGATTGGCGAGACGACAACGATGCCACGATGGTGATCAAGGTGTCGCGCTGGGGACGATGGTGATCACGACAGTGCTTCGAAGATGGAGATCACAAGCACAAGATGATGATGGCCATATCATATCACTTATATTGATTGCATGTGATGTTTATCTTTTATGCATCTTATCTTGCTTTGATTGACGGTAGCATTTTAAGATGATCTCTCACTAATTATCAAGAAGTGTTCTCCCTGAGTATGCACCGTTGCGAAAGTTCTTCGTGCTGAGACACCACGTGATGATCGGGTGTGATAGGCTCTACGTTCAAATACAACGGGTGCAAAACAGTTGCACACGCGGAATACTCAGGTTATACTTGATGAGCCAAGCATATACAGATATGGCCTCGGAACACGGAGACCTAAAGGTCGAGCGTGAATCATATAGTATATATGATCAACATAGTGATGTTCACCAATGAAACTACTCCATCTCACATGATGATCGGACATGGTTTAGTTGATTTGGATCACGTGATCACTTAGAGGATTCGAGGGATGTCTATCTAAGTGGGAGTTCTTAAGTAATATGATTAATTGAACTTTAAATTTATCATGAACTTAGTCCTGGTAGTATTTTACAAATTATGTTGTAGATCAATAGCTCGCGTTGTTGCTTCCCTGTGTTTATTTTGATATGTTCCTAGAGAAAATTGTGTTGAAAAATGTTAGTAGCAATGATGCGGATTGGATCCGTGATCTGAGGTTTATCCTCATTGCTGCACAGAAGAATTATGTCCTTGATGCACCGCTAGGTGACAGACCTATTGCAGGAGCAGATGCAGACATTATGAACGTTTGGCTAGCTCAATATGATGACTACTTGATAGTTTAGTGCACCATGCTTAACGGCTTAGAATCGGGACTTCAAAGACGTTGTGAACGTCATTGACCATATGAGATGTTCCAGGAGTTGAAGTTAATATTTCAAGCAAATACCCGAGTTGAGAGATATGAAGTCTCCAACAAGTTCTATAGCTAAAAGATGGAGAAGAATCGCTCAACTAGTGAGCATGTGCTCAGATTGTCTGGGTACTACAATAGCTTGAATCAAGTGGGAGTTAATCTTCCAGATAAGATAGTGATCGATAGAATTCTCTAGTCACCATCACCAAGTTAGTAGAACTTCCTGATGAACTATAATATGCAAGGGATAACAGAAACAACTCCCAAGCTCTTCGTGATGCTGAAATCAACGAAGGTAGAAATCAAGAAAAACATCAAGTGTTGATGGTTGACAAGACCACTAGTTTCAAGAAAAGGGCAAAGGGAAGAAGGGGAAGTTCAAGAAGAACGACAAGCAAGTTGCTGCTCAAGTGAAGAAGCCCAAGTCTGATCCTAAGCCTAAGACTAAGTGCTTCTACTGCAAAGGAACTGGTCACTGGAAGTGGAACTGCCCCAATTATTTGGCGGATAAGAAGGATGGCAAGGTAAACAAAGGTATATTGGATATATGTATTATTGATGTGTACTTTACTAGTGTTTATAGCAACCCCTCGGCATTTGATACTGGTTCAGTTGCTAAGAGTAGTAACTCAAAATGGGAGTTGCAGAATAAACAGAAACTAGTAAAGGGTGAGGTGACGATGTGTGTTGGAAGTAGTTCCAAGATTGATATGATCATCATCGCACGCTCCCTATACTTTCGGGATTAGTGTTGAAACTAAATAAGTGTTATTTGGTGTTTGCGTTGAGCATGAATATGATTTGATCATGTTTATTGCAATACGCTTATTCATTAAAGTCAAAGAATAATTGTTGTTCTGTTTACATGAATAAAACCTTCGATGGTCATACACCCAATGAAAATAGTTCATTGGATCTCGATCGTAGTGTTACACATATTCGTAATATTGAAGCCAAAAGATGCAAAGTTAATAATGACAGTGCAACTTATTTGTGGCACTACCGTTTAGGTCATATTGGTGTAAAGCGCATGAAGAAACTCCATGCTAATGGGTTTTTGGAATCACTTGATTGTGAATCACTTGATGCTTGCGAACCGTGCCTCATGGGCAAGATGACTAAAGACTCCGTTCTCCGGAACAATGGAGCGAGCAACAGATTAGTTGGAAATCATACATACTGATGTATGTGGTCCGATGAATATTAAAGCTCGCAACAAGTATCATTATGTTCTGACCTTCACAGATGATTTGAGCAGATATGAGTATATCTACTTGATGAAACACAAGTCTGAAACATTTGAAAAGTTCAAAGAATTTCAGAATGAAGTGGAGAATCATCGTAACAAAAATAAAAATTTCTACGATATGATCGTAGAAGTAAAATATTTGAGTTACGAGTTTGGCCTTCAGTTAAAAACAATGTGAAATAGTTTCACTACTCACGCCACCTGGAACACCACAGTGTAATGGTGTGTCCGAACGTCATAACCGTACTTTATTGGATATAGTACAATCTATGATGTTTCTTACCGATTTACCAATATTGTTTTGGGATCATGCATTAGAGACAGCTGCATTCACGTTAAAAAGGGGCACCATCTAAGTCCGTTGAGACGACACAATCTGAACTGTGGTTTGGCAAGAAACCAAAGTTGTCGTTTCTTATAGTTTGGGATTGTGATGCTTATATGAAAAAGTTTCATCCTGATAAGCCCAAACCCAAATCGGAGAAATATGTCCTCATAGGATACCCAAAGGAGACTGTTGGGTACACCTTCTATCACAGATCCGAAGGCAAGACATTCATTGCTAAGAATGGATCCTTTCTAGAGAAGGAGTTTCTCTTGAAAGAAGTGAGTGGGAGGAAAGTAGAACTTGATAAGGTAATTGTACCTTCTCCCTTATTGGAAAGTAGTTCATCACAGAAATTTGTTCCTCTGACTACTACACCAATTAGTGAGGAAGCTAATGATGATGATCATGTAACTTCAGATCAAGTTACTACCGAATCTCGTAGGCTAACCAGAGTGAGATCCGCACCAGAGTGGTACGGTAATCTTGTTCTGGAGGTCATTCTACTTGACCATGACGAACCTACGAACTGTGAGGAAGCGATGATGAGCCCAGATTCCGCAAAATGGCTTGAGGACATGAAATCTGAGATAGGATCCATGTATGAGAACAAAGTATGGACTTTGATGGATTTGCCCGATGATCGGCAAGCCATAGAAAATAAATGGATCTTCAAGAGGAAGACGGACGATGATAGTAGTGTTACTATCTACAAAGCTAGACTTGTCGAAAAAGGTTTTTGACAAAGTTCAAGGTGTTGACTACGATGAAATTTTCTCACTCGTAGCGATGCTTAAGTCTGTCCAAATGATGTTAGCAATTGCCGCATTTTTATGAAATCTGGCAAATGGATAAAAAAACTACATTCCTTAATGGATTTAAAGAAGAGTTGTATATGATGCAACCAGAAGGTTTTGTCAATCCTAAAGGTGCTAACAAAATATGCAAGCTCCAGCGATCCATCTATGGACTGGTGCAAGCATCTCGGAGTTGGAATATACGCTTTGATAAGTTGATCAAAGCATATAGTTTTATATAGACTTGCGGTGAAGCCTGTATTTACAAGAAAGTGAGTGGGAGCACTACAACATTTCTGATAAGTATATGTGTATGACAAATTGTTGATCGGAAATAATGTAGAATTATTCTGAAAAGCATAAAGGAGTGTTTGAAAGGATTTTTTCAAAGAAAACGTCGGTGAAGCTGCTTACATATTGAGCATCAAGATCTATAGAGATAGATCAAGACGCTTGATAAGTTTTTTTCAATGAGTACATACCTTGACAAGATTTTGAAGTAGTTCAAAATGGAACAGTCAAAGAAAGAATTCTTGCCTGTGTTACAAGGTGTGAAATTGAGTAAGACTCAAGGCCCGACCACGGCAGAAAATAGAAATGAGAATGAAAGTCATTCCCTATGCCTTGGCCATAGGTTCTATAAAGTATGACATGCTGTGTACCAGACCTATTGTATACCCTACACTAATTTTGGCAAGGGAGTACAATAGTGATCTATGAGTAGATCACTGGACATCGGTCAAAATTATCCTTAGTGGAATAAGGATATGTTTCTCGATTATGGAGGTGACAAAAGGTTCGTCGTAAAAGGGTTACATCGATACAAGTTTTCGCACTGATCCGGATGAATCTAAGTCTTCATCTGGATACATATTGAAAGTGGGAGGAATTAGCTAAAGTAGCTCCGAGCAGAGCATTGTTGACATAGAAATTTGCAAAATACATACGGATCTGAATATGGCAGACCCATTGACTAAACTTCTCTCATAGGCAAAACATGATCACACCTTATGTCGGGGAAAACTGACCCACGAACACCTATGGGGCCGGCGGACCGGGCCCCTTTCGGTTCGGCGGGGGGCGGAGATCGCACGAAGAGCAGATCGAGGCGAAGCACACGAGCAGTTTACCCAGCTTCGGAGCTCTCCGGAGAGATAACACTCCTACTGCTGCTTGTCTGGTTGTATTATGTTCTTGCTCGCGAGAGCTAAGTGTTTTCTGGCGTACCAATGAATTGAACCCCCTCTACGTTGCGCATGGGCCTCCTTTTATATGCTCAAGGGGTCACCGACAGGTGGCAACGCAGAGAAGGGTACAAACGTAAAAAGTGAGGTGGTTGGTACAGTTACTTGTATAGTGCACCCTACCTAACTCTGACGGCAGGGGACAAGGGCATTAAATGCCCGTCTGGGTCGCCCAAACAGTGCAGAAAAGGACCGTTAGGGGCACCACCGTTTCCCACGATGGCGATCTTGTCAGCTTCGCATGCCACTGCGCACCGCTAGCTGCACAGCCTCCCGCCACGCGCGCCTGGAGAGGCCCCCAGGGCGACACGTTGGTGGATGCGCTGGAGCATGGGCACAGAGTGGCCACCTGCCGCGGCAAGCGCCTTGCCGCTGTTGTTATCTTGTCGGGTCCGGAAGCTTGTCTCTCACCGGGCCTCGAGGTAGCTTGGTTGGTCTTCCTGGCAAGCTCCTCTTGCCGGGGACTTGTTGCTTTGCCGGAGCGTGTGGCGCGTCGCGGCAAGTTCCTTGGAGTGCCTCGGTTGGCCTTCCCGGCAAGCTCCTCTTGCTGGGGCCTTGTCTCCTGAGCTTAGATACTTTGTTCGTGAATGGCTCCAAGGGAACCACGGAGGATCTTGGCGTTCTCCCGGCAAGCCTTGCTGCGGGGTGCTGCAACTGCCCGTACACAAGTTCGCGGTACTAGGGCACCCCTATTCTAGTACACCGACAGGAGCCCCCGGGCCTGGGCCAGACACGGTGCCGAGCGTTGTTGGGCCAGGCCCAAGACAGGGCACGGGCACACGCGGACCGGGCCACGCCGAATCTCGCTCCGTATCCACCGCGCTCTCCCCTAACGGCACGCGTTGAATGCGGCGTCGTGGGAGAGATCGTGGGTGGTTCTTTATTCGGAAGGGCGAAACGTCCGCCCCGTCCCTCTTTATAAGCAGAGGAAACAGGGGCAGTTCGTTCCCCCTCGCTGGTTGCTACTACTTCATCTTCACGAACCTCCGCCGCTCCCCCCCCTTCTTCTTGAAGCCGAGAGAGCAGCGCTCCGCCCCCCATTGCCACCAGCATCACCAACGCCGTCGACCTCCCCCACCACCTCTACCATGGTTCCGAAAGCCGACAAGGGAAAGGGCGTGAAGTCGGCCGAGGCGCAGCGGCTCGCGGCGCTGCGGAAGGAGCGGGCGATCTTCTCCCCCCAGCTCGGCGTGCAGGAGCTGAGGGAATACTTCTACCTCTTTTGGGCGACGGAGACGCAGGCGCATCCGCGCACGAGGGTACTCCCGGCCGCTGCTTCGGAGCTGGCTCCAAACAGGTAACCATTCTTCGCGCTGTTCTTCTATTGTGGGCTCTGCCCGCCCTTCTCGGAGTTCTTCTGCGATATCATGAACACCTACGGCTTCCGCCTCCTTGACTTCACCCCCAACGCCGTTCTGACCATGGCAGTTTTCGCACACTTGTGCGAAAACTTTGTCGGAGTCCACCCCAATGTCGGGTAGAGAGAGGAGAGCCGCTTGCCGGAGGGATCGCCTGGATCTCGAGAGTCGGCAAGAAGGAGGCGTACTTGGAGGGTGAGCTCCGCAGCAAGTGGGATGAGTGGAGAGTGGAGTGGTGCTCGATCGTCGACGAGAATCCGCAGCCCTTCACCGCCGTGCGCCAAGCTCCAATAGTGCGCGGCAATGACTGGAGCAACGTGGCCCCGGAAGACGAGAGGCTGAAGATCGCCATTACTAGGATCCTTCGCCTCAGGCTTGCCGGGCTCACTGTAGGCGCTGTAGGCGCAGATTTCCTCCGCCGCCGCATCGCCCCCCTGCAGGAGAGGGGGAGGCCCGCCTGGGAGTTCAAGAACTCGGCGGACATCATGAGGCTGCGGCCGGGCCTCAACTACAACTTCACCGTCTTGGAGCTGGATGCAATGCTCCTGGAGTTGTTTAAACGCGACCCCCAGCACCCATTCACGCTGGCGAGGGGCGTCGTTCCATTGTGCAATAACTCTTTGCTTGACCGGATCCGCGCCATGATGCCGTTGTGCGATTCACACGGAATCGTTCCAACTTGGCAAGAGCCTGCAGATGACGTCGTGGAAGCGTTCTTCGACAACTAGGAAGAAGTGCCGGTCCGCGCTGACGAGCAGAAGAGCCTTACCCGTGACACCACCGACGAGGAGCTGCAGCGCATCGCCACTAGGGCGGAAGAAGCTGCGGCCGCAGCTGCCGCGGGCATGTTCGGGTTCACTGTGGAGGAGGCGGAGGCGGCAGAGGCGGCAAACCTTGCTGAGCGCGCGGAGTTCATTGGCGAGGAAGAGACTGCCGGCTCTGAAGCTGAGCGGAGCGAGGCCGGCGAGGAAGAGCCCGAGCCTTCAGAAAACTTGCCGTAGGCGGAGCCCCCGGCCCCGCCAAGAAGGCGTCTTCGCAGGGGCGCGGACGTAGCGGGGCGGCAGCCGGGTCAACAGCCGCCGAGCCGTGCGACACGCTCTACCGCGGCAAGCAATGTTGCCGCGGGAGCGCCTCACGCAGCAGCGGCAACTGGAGCGGGATCTTCCCGGGCCACTGCCACCGCCCCCGCCAAGCGGGCAAGGGATCCTACTCCTCCGCCTCGCCGCACCAGAGGGGAGTCGGACTTCGACCTTTCCGCGCTCAGCTCCGACGAGGAGGAAGAAGAGTAAGTTTCTTTGGTGCTCTTGTAGTTCTTCAATCTTGCTGTTTTTATCTTGTATCTGATTTGCTTCAATCTGGACTCCTTTCTTTTCAGGATGCTGGCCCAGAGAGCGGCGAAGAGGGCCAAGGCCGCGGTGATCGTCATCGAAGATGACCCCACCGTATCGGCAGGGGGTGGGTTCGAGACCACCTTGATGGACCCGGCAATCACTCCTCAAAGCAGCCCCCAGCGTAGCCCCCAGTGTAAGTTCATAGTTAGCTTTCTGCTGTCGGGCGCGCATGAGTGCTTTTTCCTTTGTTGATATCTTGCTTGTTGATTTGTGTAGGAGCAGAGCAGCCACATCAGGAGCTCCCGGAAGCTGGTCCTGAAGTGCCATCTGCTTCGACTACGCCACCAAGGGAGGGGTTCCCGATAAGGGAGCGCTCTCCGGCAAGGGAGAACTCTCCGACAAGGGGCAGCACCGTCGATCCTGCGGCGGCCGGGACCGCAACTGCCGATCTTGGCACAGGTAATTCACTTGTCCAAAAACTTTCCCTTGGGTTCTTCTTCTTCTGATTTTCTTCTCTTGGATTTTTGATTGATTTTTCTCCCTTCTTCGTTCTTCAGACCCATCTGCTGCTGAGCCAATGAAGAAAGAGGGCGCCGGCGAGGAAGGCGCGCATGGCAGCACTGACGACGCCGCCGCCAACGAAGAAGGGGCCGGTGCTGATGAGACCACCGGCGATGAGGCCGCCAAGGCTGCCGCCGCAGAAGCCGACGAGGGGTCGGGCGCTTGCACTGACGACCCTGAGGCCGCAGGAGCGCCAGGCGCTGCACCGACCGCCGATCCCTCTGCCGCTGCTGCGGGGCCGGGCTCCAAGGAGCCCCAGCTCGGCGCCTACTTGAAGGCCGGTGACGATATCTTCATCAAGCTACCCTGGGCGTCGAGCTCCAGGGCGCCGGTCGAGGGGGAAACTTTCGATGGGGAGGTGCTCGCCTTTGCTGGACTGTCGTTGGTCGACGCGCCCAGCAGCAGCAGTGGCGAGCCTGAGGAGGAGCAGCTGCTGTGGAAGTTGCTGTCACTCTACCGCGCCCGGCAAGCCAAGCTGGCTTCCCGGGAAGCGCTTGTCGCGAAGGCGGGAGTTGACATGGAGAAGCGCGCGGAGGAGCTCCGGGGCCACAATCAAGAAGCTCTCCGGTCCCTGGCACAGGAGCGGGAGCGACTCGACGAGGAGTGCACGGCCTTCCTTCTCGAGAAGGCCGAAGCTGAGGAGGAACAAAGGCTGGCCGCCGAGAAGCAGTCCGCGCGAGAAGGTGAATTGGTGCAGCGAAAGGCCAACCTCGACAGCTACGAGGAGGAGCTCACCGAGCGCGAGCAAGCACTTGGCGGGGCGCTCAAGGAAGCGAAGGCGCTGTCGCGATCGCAGAGGCCGCCAAGAAAGAGCTGGAGGAGAAGGTGGCGCAGCTGGAGGCCAACATTGGGAAGAGCGGCGAGGAACTTGCCGCGCTCAAGCGTGAGCGTGAGAAGGATGCTGCCGCCCACGGTGAGCTGCAAGGTCTTCTCGCTGAGAGGGGCAAGGAGCTCAGCGCCGCCAAGGACTGCAATGCAGACCTGGAGCTGAAGCTGGCCACGCAGACGCAGACGCTGGAGGCCGCCAAGGAGCGGGAGAAGACCCTGTCAGAGAAGGTCAAGGCTGACATGGCGCTGCTGGAGAGCATTGCAGTTACCCAGAGCTCATTCAGAGATACTGTGGAGCACTGGACCGAGGGTCTGGTGAATATTGCCGCAGTCATCAACGAGGAGCTGGCGCAGCTAAGGATGGAGGACTTTGGGTATCCCTCCGACGAGAACCTCCAACCCAGCGCCAAGCTCAACCTGTTCTTCAAGGGCATGGCGACGGCACTCCAGCGGCTCCGGGAAAGGATCCCAAAGCAGCTGGCCGACGAGTCGCGCAAAATCTGCGCCGAGGTTCTCCAGAAGGTGCTAATGAAGGTGGCCATCCGCAATCCAGGCCTCAGCTTCACCAACGTCCTCAAGTCCTTGCCGCCAGACGCCGATCGGGACGCACTCAAGGCCCTTGTCGCACCCATTGTGGACAAGGTGAGCGAGATCAAGAGGGTTGAGGGAGACCGCGTAGACTAGGCCGCCCATTTCTTCTTTTCCCTTGTTGCTGCTAATTATGTTATAAAAACAGTCTGTTTGAGCGGCGACAAGTTATCTTGTAATATAACTTTATTTCTGTTATCAATTGCTATGTTATTTCCTCTACTAGATTCCTTCCTTTGTATGTTTTTACCCTACGCTTCTAGGGAAATTGTCGGCACAGGCACCCGAGCCGCGAGCGCTGGGTGCGGAATGTCAGCAGCCTGCTGGCGGCGCCGCTTCCGACAAGAAACCTTGTCGCGACTAGATGCAGCACACTTAAGTTGTTGAGCGGACTCGAAACAAAGTAAGGGCGCAACTAGCCACGAGTTGGTCCCTCCGCGCACAGGTTTTCCATACAAAGCAGGGTCGTTCGAGGAAGATAACTCAAAAATTTAAAAACTGATTGCTCAAACTTTGGCAACTTAGCTTTTCTGTAGTTTGCTTCCCAGCAAGGCAAAACTTTGCAACTTTGCTTGAACGACGCCTGGTCCATACCACAATCTTCTCCTTCCCCCCGGCAAACTTGTGTGCGAGGGAACCTTCTTTTCCTTTGTTGAGGAAAAAAGATAGAAGAGAAAATAATGATATGGAGCCCTTCGGCTCGATATTGCTTACCGGTTGTAGGTGGTGCACAAAGTGTCAGATAACGCATGCAAGAAAGAAACTAATGCATGAAATGGACAAGTTGTGCGGAGCACATGGGGTTTTACTTATGCACGGGATCTGCGCCCGGCTTTGTACAAAGGATTACATGCAACGGCGGCAAGACTTGTACAAAAGGTGGTTGCCGGAACGGGTTCCGGCAACCGCGCCCTACGGGAAAAATTTACGAAGATGTTCTATGTTCCAGGAGTTGCTCACCGGAATGCCATCTTCGGTCTCAAGGCGGACAGCGCCGGGCCTTGTGACTCGTTTCACCCGATAAGGGCCTTCCCACTTTGGCATCAACTTGTTGGAATTCTTAGCGGACTGAACGCGCCGAAGAACAAGGTCGCCTTCCTCGAAGCTTCTGGCTTTAACTTTGCGGCTATGGTACCGGCGCAAAGCTTGCTGGTATCGAGCAGCTCGTACAGCAGCCTGAAGACGATCTTCCTCAAGGAGCAGCGCGTCGTCTTGTCGCAGCTGTTCTTGCTCAAGCTCATCATAAGCGAGCACTCGAGGCAATCTGTATACGAGTTCCGTGGAGAGAACTGCCTCTGCTCCATAGACTAGAGCGAAAGGCGTCTGGCCAGTGGCTCGATTTGGCGTCGTTCTGATCAACCAAAGAACCACCGGCAGCTCCTCGATCCAGTTTCTTCCGCACTTGCGCAGCCTGTCGAAAGTTCTGGTCTTGAGCCCGCGCAGCACTTCAGCATTTACCCTCTCTGCTTGACCGTTGCTTCTCGGATGAACAACAGAAGCGAAGCAGACCTTGGCGCCAAGGTCTTGGACGTACTGCATGAAGGTGCGGCTCGTGAATTGCGTGCCGTTGTCGGTGATGATCCTGTTAGGGATGCCGAAACGGTAAACAATTGACCCGAAGAACTTGACTGCTGACTGTGCTGTCACCTTCCTCACTGGCTGCACTTCCGGCCACTTTGTGAACTTGTCGATTGCGACGTACAAGTACTCAAAGCCCCCGACAGCTCGGGGGAAAGGGCCGAGGATATCGAGCCCCCAGACCGAAAATGGCCAGGATAAAGGGATCATCTGGAGAGCTTGAGCTGGCTGGTGTATCTGTTTGGAGTGGAACTGGCACGCTTCACACTTGGTTACTTGTGCAGTTACATCCTGGAGGGATGTCGGCCAAAAGAAACCTTGCCGGAAAGCTTTGCCGGCAAGTGCTCTTGCGCCAATGTGGTGGCCACATATGCCTCCATGTATCTCTGCCAACAGCTTTTGTCCATCTTCCCGGCAAATACACTTCAATTTCACACCGTTGAGTCTTCTTCTGTACAGTATGCTATCGACAAACTGGTACATACTTGACTGCCGGGCTACTTTTTCCGCTTCTTTTTGCTCTTCGGGAAGTTCTCCTGTCTGAAGGAAATGGACAATCTGATGTGCCCATGCTGGAGCTTGTGGCTCGACAACAAGGACTAAAGGCACATCTACTGCTGCGGGAACATCCGCTTCTACGGCAAGGACTTGCGGCCCTGCCGGAGCTTGATGTCCCCCGGAAAGCTTGCCGGAGCAAAACTTGTCGGGAGCGTCTGCTTCAACGGAACAAACCATAAGGCTTGCCGGAGCAGACTGCCCCTCAGCATCCTTGGTATTGATCTTGGTGATTTTCTTGGCGGCGGCTTCGGGGAGCTCTGCCGGAAAGTAGTCACCGGAAACCAACTTCCTCTTCTTGCTTTGTCCAGTTGATGGTGCTACGGATGGTTGAGTCAACTTGAGCACAAAGATCCCTGGTTCCACAGGTAACTTTAGTGCGGCGCACTTTGACAGGCCATCAGCAATGTCATTCTGAGCTCTTGGGATATGCTCCATCTGTAGGCCGTCAAAGTGCTCTTCTAGCTTCCTCACTTCATCAACATATGCCTCCATCAATGGACTCTGGTAGTTCTTGTTCACTTGGCGGATGACAAGTTGTGAGTCACCCCTGACAATGAGCTTCTTGATCCCAAGGTCTGCTGCGATTCTGAGACCGGCAAGCAATCCTTCATACTCTGCA
This sequence comes from Triticum dicoccoides, assembly GCF_002162155.2. NCBI lineage: Eukaryota > Viridiplantae > Streptophyta > Magnoliopsida > Poales > Poaceae > Triticum > Triticum dicoccoides. The sequence continues at coordinate 520,500,215 of NC_041388.1, forward strand.
GTATTGTTGGTTGCTTGCTCCTTGGGAAAGTGCATCTGGACTACGTACTTGAGGTGTTCTCCGGTGGGTGCGACAAGCAGCACACCCGCACCGGCGCCTTGCAGCGAGAAGGCACCATCAAAGTACATCAGCCACTCTTTGCTTGCCTCTTTGACGGGGATGCTTGTCTCTGGAATTTCTTCATCTGGTGTTGGCGTCCATTCTGCTATGAACTCTGCCAATGCTCTGCTTTGGATGGTTGAAGTGCTCTCAAACTTGAGGCCAAAGCTTGACAGTTCCAGCGCCCACTCGACAATCCTGCCTGTCGCTTCTGGATTTTGAAGTATCCTCTTCAGCAGAAAGCGAGTGACGACTGTGATCTCATGTGCTTGGAAGTAATGGCGCAGCTTTCTCGAGGCCATGAGGAGGCCGAAAAGCAACTTCTGCACACCAGAGTACCTTGATCTAGCTCCCTGTAGAAGGGAACTGACAAAGTAAACTGGACGCTGCACCATTCTCTTCTGCATCTTATCATGCTCCTGCGTAGATCCATCTCTGTCGGGACCAGAGCTTGTCGGCGAAGCCCCCTACTTGTCGCTGGATGCATCTGCCGTGGTTGCTGGCTCATCATCTGCCTCCCTCTCCGCCACTAACGCAGCACTAACCACTTGATTGGTTGCCGCTATATACAGCAGCAACTTCTCTTGCGGCTTAGGTGCGACAAGTATTGGAGTGGAGGACAGGTATCACTTCAAGTCCTGCAGTGCAGCCTCCGCCTCCGGAGTCCATTTCATTGGACCTGCCTTTTTCAAAATTTTGAAAAATGGCAGGGCGCGCTCAGCAGATCTAGAGATAAACCTGCTGAGAGCAGCCACGCAACCGGCAAGCCTTCGTACATCCTTGACGCGCTTTGGTGCTTCGATCTGCTCAATGGCCTTGATCTTGTCGGGATTGTCTTCAATTCCCCGCTGAGACACGAAGAACCCGAGAAGCTTGCCGGAAGGGACTCCAAACATGCACTTCTCGGGGTTAAGCTTGAGGTTGATCTTGCGCAGATTTGCAAATGTCTCGTCTAAATCTTGAATCAGGGTCGCCCTGTTCTTGCTCTTGACCACTATGTCATCCATGTAGGCTTCCTCATTTCTGTGCATCTGTGGCTCAAGAGTGTGGTGGACTACCCTTGCGAATGTTGAACCAGCATTCTTCAAACCGAAAGGCATCCGTACGAAGCAGTATGTGCCACACCGGGTGATAAATGCGGTTTTCTCTTCATCCTCTTCTGCCATGAAGATCTGATGGTATCCTAAGTATGCATCAAGAAATGAAAGCAAATCACATCCGGCTGTGGAGTCAACAATCTGGTCAATGCGCGGTAAGGGAAATGGGTCTTTGGGACAAGCTTTATTAACATCAGTGAAGTCAATACAAAGCCTCCATTTTCCGTTAGCCTTGCGCACGACAACAGGATTGGCCAACCACGTGGGATGGAGCACTCCTCTAACAAGGCCTGCTGCTTCCAACTTCTTGATTTCTTCTGTGATGAATTCTTGGCGCTCCACTGCCTGTTTCCTGACTTTCTGCTTGACGGGCCGCGCATGAGGACAGATGGCAAGGTGGTGCTCAATTACTTTCCTGGGAACACCGGGGATATCAGACGGTTGCCACGCAAACACGTCGACATTTGCCCGCAGGAAAGCAACGAGCGTGCTTTCCTATTTGGGGTCAAGAGTGGCGCTGATGGTGAAGGTACCACCAGTGCCGTCCTCCTTGGCGGACGCTTTCTTGGTCTCAGGTGGAGCTGACATTGCCTTCTTACACTTGCCGGTGGAGCTCGATGGTGCGTCCTCGACGGTAGCACAGCACTCCGAAGAGGTGCGCTTGCCGGAGTGGGCATCAGAGCTCTTGCCGGACTTGGTCTTCTTCTTCCCCCCGGGAGCTTCAGCGGCAAGTGTCTTGTGTTCTGCCGCGGCTGCTGCTTCCCGGTAGATCTTGTCGGCACAGATAAGAGCATCCTTCTTGTCGCCAGGGACAGAGATGATACTTATCGGGCCTGGCATTTTCAGTACGTTGTACGCATAGTGAGAGGCTGCCATGAACTTGGCGAGTGCCGGACGGCCAAGGATTCGATTGTAAGGTAATGGAAAGTCAGCAATGTCAAACGTGACCCTCTCAGTCCTGAAGTTCAGCTCGCTGCCAAATGTTACCGACAACGTGATCTTTCCCTTCGGCTTGCTTCTTCCCTGGTTGATTCCTTGCAATGTACCGGTCTCTTCGAGCTCGCTGTCAGGGATCTGGAGTTTCTAGAGCACCGTGGAGGAGATCAGGTTCAAGCCGGCCCCGCCGTCAACTAGCATCTTAGTGACCTTGAGGTTGCGGATTGTTGGTGAAACCAACATCGGCAAGCACCCGACCGCAGTTATGCGATCAGGGTGGTCCTCAATATGAAAGATGATAGGCGTGCTGGACCATTTCAGAGGCTTGCGTGACTCGACGGGCGGTTCTGCTGCATTAACTTCCCGCACCCACTGCTTGAGCTAGCGGTGCGAGGTATGCAGAGAAGCACCACCGTCAACGCACAGGACCTCTGTGGCTTTCTGGAACTCCTGCTCATCAGTCTCCTCATCATCCATATCTTCATCATCGTCGTCATCTTCATCCTTGTCGCGGCCGCGAGGAGGTCTGTCTCCTTGCCGCTGCTTGGCCTTACCGCGGCGTCCTCCTCGGCCGGGACGTTTCTTGCCGGATCCCCCAGCACCTTCCTGGGCCTTCTCCTTGTCGCGCTGCTCGTATTCAGCTTTCTGTTGCTCAACAAGCTGCTCGACTTTCCTGCAGCTCTAGAGATCATGGCCCTTGGTGCGATGGAGCTTGCAATACTGCTTGTTGGTGCCGTCCTGCTTGTCGGCGACCACCACCTCCGCGGCAACCTCCTTGCCGGAGTCACCAGCTTTGGCTTTGTTGGCGCCACCACTGTTGCCGGACTGCTCAACAACTAGCACCTCTTTGCCTTTCCTCTTCCTGTTGTTCCGCCACCGGTTTTTCCTTGCCGGGGCAGCATCTTCACTGTTAGATCCTCCCGCTCCTACATTCTCTCCGGGGAGTCTCCTCCCTTCCTCAGCACGTGCACACTTGTCGGCCAGTGCATATAACTCACTGACGTCCCTGATCTTGCACATCGCCATTTCCTCCCGCATCCTGCGGTTTCGCACATTCTGATGGAACGCGCTGATCACCACGGTAGAGTGGACGTCTGGGATGTTGTGCTGCACACTGCTGAATCTCTGAATGTACTTGCGCAGGGGCTCTCCTTCCTTCTGGGCGAGCAGATGAAGATCACTCTCCTGGCCATGAGGCTTGTGTCCGCCTGTGAAGGCGCCGACAAACTGATGGCACAGATCAGCCCAAGAGGATATGGAGTTGTCCGGCAAGTGCATGAGCCAGGATCTGACGTTGGGCTTGAGCACCAGCGGGAAGTAGTTGGCAAGGATCTTGTCATCCCGTCCCCCGGCAGCCTGCACCGCAATGGTGTAGATGCTGAGGAACTCCGATGGATGCGTCTTGCCGTCGTACTTCTCCGGTACGTCTGGCTTGAAGTTCTTCGTGCTGGGCCACTGGACTTGCCGCAGCTCACGAGTGAACGCAGGGCAACCTACCGCGTACGGCAGATCGCCTGGTTCCCCTGGCGCATGCATGTCAACAGAGGGCCCAGTGCGTTTGTCAGATTGACGTCGCGCTTCTCTTCGGCGCTTGATGCGAGTTCGAGCGTCTTCTTGTTGTCGATCATGAAGAACTTGGCGCTGATCGCGATGAGCTCGTGGATCCGACGATGTGGTGGAGTCGCTGTCGAGGTGGATTCGGCGAGTCGGCGATCTTGGCCTTCGGGGTGGTGATTGCATGGTAGTTGCACCTCCACCCGTTTCGTCGCCACCGGCTCGCGCCCGGCAACCCTGCTGCGGCGGCGACGCACTCGGCCGCCGTGGAGTGTCGCCGTTGGCGTAGCCGATGAGACTCTGAATGGTGGCCCTCCATTCGTCGATCTTGTCCGACGTCGGAGGGTAATCTAGGAGAAGTTGAGCTCGCGCCAAAGCTTCTGCTGGAGTGGTGGGTGGCAGTGGCGGACGGCGCGAGGAGGGGGACGTGCTCGGACTTATAACTATGTTAGAAGGAGCAGTACCCCGTCCAGGCGACCGTGCCCCGCTCGTGCCAGCACGCTGGCGTGCATGCTGGTCTTGAGCGCCCGAGATCCATCAGCTTGGTCTTGGCCTATCATGCGTATGGCACTGCAAGTGCCATGACGCTGTTGGTCTTGCGCCTCCTGAGAGTGGCGTGGAACATGTACAGTCGCTGAGGTTTGCGCAGCCTTGTCCTTGGGCCTGGCAGCATCATGAGCTTCCTTATCGACGTCCATTCTTCCGCCGGCGTCCATTCCACCACCCGTTTGCTCCAACGGTGGCGGAAGTGACGTGGACGGAGCAGCTGCCGCCGAAGTCTTCTTCTTCGGTGGCATGATGATGAAGGGAATGAAGATCTAGCTCGTGTGAACGCCGGATCAGGTTCACACAATCTCGACGCCCCCCTCCCTGGCGCGCCAAAGATGTCGGGGGAAACTGACCCACGAACACCTATGGGGCCAGCGGACCGGGCCCCTTTCGGTTCGGCGGGGGGTGGAGATCGCACGAAGAGCAGATCGAGGCGAAGCACACGAGCAGTTTACCCAGCTTCGGAGCTCTCCGGAGAGATAAGACTCCTACTGCTGCTTGTCTGGTTGTATTATGTTCTTGCTCGCGAGAGCTAAGTGTTTTCTGGCGTACCAATGAATCGAACCCCCTCTACGTTGCGCATGGGCCTCCTTTTATATGCTCAAGGGGTCACCGACAGGTGGCAACGCAGAGAAGGGTACAAACGTAAAAAGTGAGGTGGTTGGTACAGTTACTTGTACAGTGCACCCTACCTAACTCTAACGGCAGGGGATAAGGGCATTAAATGCCCGTCTGGGTCGCCCAAATAGTGCAGAAAAGGACCGTTGGGGGCGCCACAGTTCGCCACGATGGCGATCTTGTCAGCTTCGCATGCCACTACGCACCGCTGGCTGCACAGCCTCCCGCCACACGCGCCTGGAGAGGCCCCCAGGGCGACACGTTGGTGGATGCGTTGGAGCATGGGCACAGAGTGGCCGCCTGCCGCGGCAAGCGCCCTGCAGCCGTTGTTATCTTGTCAGGTCCGGAAGCTTGTCGCTCACCGGGCCTCGAGGTACCTTGGTTGGTCTTCGCGGCAAGCTCCTCTTGCCGGGGCCTTGTTGCCTTGCCAGAGCGCGTGGCGCGTCGCGGCAAGTTCCTTGGAGTGCCTCGGTTGGCCTTCCTGGCAAGCTCCTCTTGCCGGGGCCTTGTCTCCTGAGCTTAGATACTTTGTTCTTGAATGGCTCCAAGGGAACCACGGAGGATCTTGGCGTTCTCCCGGCAAGCCTTGCCGCGGGGTGCTACAACTGCCCGTGCACAAGTTCGGGGTACTAGGGCACCCCTATTCTAGTACACCGACACCTTAGTACTATTTGGGTGTTAATCACATAGCGATGTGAACTAGATTATTGACTCTAGTAAACCCTTTGAGTGTTGGTCACATAAGAATGTGAACTATTGGTGTTAAATCACATAGCAATGTGAACTAGATTATTGACTCTAGTGCAAGTGGGAGACTGAAGGAAATATGCTCTAGAGGCAATAATAAAGTTATTATTTATTTCCTTATTTCATGATAAATGTTTATTATTCATGCTAGAATTGTATTAACCAGAAACATAATACATGTGTGAATACATAGACAAACAGAGTGTCACTAGTATGCCTCAACTTGACTAGCTCGTCAATCAAAGATGGTTATGTTTCCTAACCATAGACAAAGAGTTGTTATTAGATTAACGGGATCACATCATTAGGAGAATGATGTGATTGACTTGACTCATTCCATTAGCTTAGCACTTGATCGTTTAGTATGTTGCTATTTCTTTCTTCATGACTTATACATGTTCCTATGACTATGAGATTATGCAACTCCCGTTTACCGGAGGAACACTTTGTGTGCTACCAAACGTCACAATGTAACTGGGTGATTATAAAGGAGCTCTACAGGTGTCTCCAAAGGTACATGTTGGGTTGGCGTATTTCGAGATTAGGATTTGTCACTCTGATTGTCGGAGAGGTATCTCTGGGCCCTCTCGGTAATGCACATCACATAAGCCTTGCAAGCATTACAACTAATGAGTTAGTTGCGAGATGATGTATTACGGAACGAGTAAAGAGACTTGCCGGTAATGAGATTGAACTAGGTATTGAGATACTGACGATCGAATCTCGGGCAAGTAACATACCGATGACAAAGGGAATAATGTATGTTGTTATGCGGTTTGACCGATAAAGATCTTCATTGAATATGTAGGAGCCAATATGAGCATCCAGGTTACGCTATTGGTTATTGACCGGAGACGTGTCTCGGTCATGTCTACATTGTTGTCGAACCCGTAGGGTCCGCACGCTTAAGGTTTCAATGACAGTTATATTATTAGTTTATGATTTTTGATGTACCGAAGGAGTTCGGAGTCCCGGATGAGATCGGGGACATGACGAGGAGTCTCGAAATGGTCAAGATGTAAAGATCGATATATTGGACGACTATATCCGGACATCGGAAAGGTTCCGAGTGGTTCGGTTATTTTTCGGGATACCGGGGAGTTACGGGAATATGGGAGAAGAAGTATATGGGCCTTATTGGGCTTTAGGGGAGAGGGAAAGGCAGGCCGCGCGCCCCCCCATTGACTAGTCCGAATTGGACTAGGGGGAGGGGCGGCGCCCCCTCCTTCCTTTTCTTCCCTCTTCCCCTTCCTTGTCTCCTACTCCTACTACTTGGAAGGACTCCTAGTTGGACTAGGAAAGGGGGAATCCTACTCCCGGTGGGAGTAGGACTCCCCTAGGGCGCGCCATAGAGAGGGCCGGCCCTCCCCTCCTCCACTCCTTTATATACGAGGGCAGGGGGCACCCCTAGACACACAAGTTGATCTTCGTGATCATTCTCTTAGCCATGTGCGGTGCCCCCCTCCACCATACTCCTCGATAATATTGTAGCAGTGCTTAGGCGAAGCCCTGCGATGGTAGAACATCAAGATCGTTACCACGCCGTCGTGCTGACGGAACTCTTCCCCGACACTTTGCTGTATCGGAGTCCGGGGATCGTCATTGAGCTGAACGTGTGCTAGAACCCGGAGGTGCCGTAGTTTCGGTGCTTGATCGATCGGGCCGTGAAGACGTATGACTACATCAACCGCGTTGTGCTAACGCTTCCGCTGTCGGTCGACAAGGGTACGTAGATCACACTCTCCCCTCTCGTTGCTATGCATCACCATGATCTTGCGTGTGCGTAGGATTTTTTTTTGAAATTACTACGTTCCCCAACAGGATCTGCCTCATGGGGAGAGGAAACCAGAACCTTGGCCGCCATCTCACATGCGATAGCATACACCTTAGTGTGGAGTGAGAATGATGCATTTTCCCAATGGGACATGTTTCTTCAGCTAACTTAATGTTCTTACAAGGATAGTTTACAAGATCGTGGTATTATTGTAACAACGGTAGCCATGGAGACATCAGGTGATCCTTATGAGCAGAACCATCATGAAAAATAAATGGGTCAATAGAATTCATAAACTTGCAGTTTATTTGCTCTATTCAATAATGCTTTCAGTTTCAATGAAAATTGTTAACTGGACTCCCATGAGTGTGGTGGTGTATTATTATGCAAAAAGTAGTTTTGTCGCCTTTTATTGTTTTCATTAACATCTATGGTCATATACGATGCCTGACAAGATGAGAATAATCAGCCACTTAGTTCTTATCTTCATGTACATCACACTTTTTATTTCCATCACACTTTTGGACAATTAATTAGTTGTCGTTGCATCATGCTTCTGGATAATGAATAAAATGATGTACCGGTTTGGGTTACTTCTTCATCAACCTATGTTCCACTCAACATTCTTCTTTTGGATTACTTCTTCACCAACTTATTCTCCACTAGATTTAAAAAAACTTATGCTCCACTCTACATTTATATCAGGGAAAAATAGTTGTCTATAGTGACCTTGTATATAGTTGTTTTAGCGGGCATGCATGTTTGCATTTTTCTCTTTTTTACCCGTTGCAACGCACGAGCCCTTTTGCTAGTTATTTTGATTTCCAGAGTGCAAGTGTCTTCGTATTTTTGAAGTTAAATGTTCGCCCCTGGTAACATGAATTTGTGGATCCGCCACTGCACACAAATCATACACGAATGCCAGTACGAATTAAATGAAATGCAGGGACTTACACTAGCTCGTTGTATAGGCTCACTGCAGCTCTGCTTGCGCTTGGGATGTTCCATGTACAAGTCCATGTTACCACTTGCTTGGATGTGCAGGCCTTGTGCTCCTTGCATCCCCCTCTGCATTTTTGACACGGCGAATGGTTGATCAAATAACAGGAATCGACCTTGCTGTTGTACCGGAGGATAGATACTTACAAGGTTATACAGGTGTGCAGGATGTGTACCAAATCCCGTAGCGTCGTCATGCTTCGCTAAGAAATGGATTTCCTTGTTCCAGATGATATCTCCAGAAGAAATAAGAGTTCAAGTCAGAGTTGAATGGGCGTGTAAGCTAAGAGAGCAGTGAAAGGATATCCAAACATCATCAGAACAGTGCACAAGGGAGTGATGTGTGGATACCTAGTTCGGGCCGGAGTTTGGGAATGCTCGCCTGGCTAGAGTGCGGGTCACTTCAGAGCCGTTTAGGGTGATGCGCTGGCGTTGGCTGGCCACGCACGGATGCAGATCTTGAGTGGAAGCGGAGCGCTACAATGCGGTGGATGAGACCGTTGGTGAAGCCCTAGCGGCCTCGGGGGGCGGAGGTGCGACGATGTGCTCAGTGAAGTACCCCGGTGAGCTGGGAGATGGCCTCAGTGAAGCGCACCTGTGTGAGGCACGTTGGTTGCGGCGGCCTACATTGTCGGTGGACCACCCGGTGCGGTGGACGAGGGCGTAGATGAGGTAGCTCTAGTGCGGTGCTGAAGCGCGACCGTCATCTTTGTCGTCGTCGTCCGGCACAGAGGTGAGGAAAGAGACGACACGAGGGACGATTCGAGCTTTGCTTGGGTTGGTGGCGAATTAGGGATTTGAGTAATTTGGGCGCGGAAGGGGATGGTGGGGAAGGGAGATTTTGCGGGGCTGGAATTGGGGCCGCCAGATATTTCAATCCGAAACTTTGAAGCGCGAACTTATTTTGTCGTCATCCTTTTTGGGGGGGAGGGGTGAGGGAGGGAGGCGGTGGGTGGGACGCAGCTGGTGCCTGAAAGGCACCTGCCTTTGGGTCACTGACATAAAGTTAGGTGCCTTAAGGCACCGAAGCATCCGTCCGAGTGGGTGGCTAGGTGCTAAGCCACCGTACGACACACGCGACCACCACGACACGACAATGGTCTTCCTGGTGCGCCTACATTGGATAGGAGATTTGAGAATGCAAACGAATCTTCTTTCATTTGTAAATGAATCTATATGTATTACCATGCTCGTGTTTTCCTTGCAAATAATTAGTCATTCCAAACGAGATACTATAAATTAATTAATGAGGAGATATTTGAAAAAAACGAAATGGTATCCACGGTATCCATGCTAACGTGGATTAGAGTGCGTGTCACATAATTAGTTATTTGAATTAGAGACTGTGTGTATCACATAGCGATCTCCAATTCTAGCGTGGATTTTGCATTTCATTGTATCCACGCTACTTTTTAATATAAATTCATATGTATATGATGAATACCATGGTAGTGATAAAATTTTGGATGGATTCAAACATATGACCTAGAAAATAGCACAACAAATTTAGTAAATGTCAACTTTCCGAAACCTAGTATGGCACAAAGTTGAAATAATTACCCATATGCATGGTCCTCAATTCAAATATTACAATGTACACCGAATTGAAACATCGATATTAAGTCTCGTACTATCTACATTCAAATGTTGTTTTT
>NC_041388.1:520510563-520525347 GCF_002162155.2 Triticum dicoccoides
ACACACGCTACATACTTCCTATATCGGTCAATATTCCTCTCCTAACCACCTTAGGAAGCTATTAGTTTCCAACACACATTCATTCTTTCTCTCCATGTTTCGATCTCTAACTCTCTCAACTACACAACCCCCTTTTTCCACTATGTTACCAAATGTATTTACATCACACACCCGCCATTGCACCCCATGCCGAGTTCTCTCTCTCCCTCTCCCTCTCACCCTCTCGCGCTAAATACATGCATTGCCTATCTAGCCCCCTAACCTCTCGTGCGCACGCACGCATGTTGTCTATATAGGTCACTCCTTCGAGACTGTCTCACTCTTTCTTCCGCACGACAGGCCACACTCGCTCAATCTCGCTCTCTTTATCTGAGTCTCGTTTAACCTCATTTTCTTTCACACACAAATTATATATCTCCCTGTTTGGGCCTCGACACACACACTCTATACTCTCTCACGCAGATTGTCTATCTAGGTCAGTCCATCCAAGCCGCCCCCACTCTCTCGACATCATGGCGGGCCATGCTCGCTTAATCTCTCTCTCTCTCTCTCTCTCTCTCTCTCTCTGTATGTCTTGATTGACCTCGCTATTTCTCGGACAAAAACGATATATCACCATGTTTGAGCCCAGTTCGACCTATTCACATTGTATACTCTCTCATGCACATTGTCTATCAAGGTCACTCTCTCCAAACCGTCTCACTCTTTCGATCGCATGACGACCCTATGTGATCGATTGACCTGGCTTCCTACCACGCACAAAATATGTCTACACGTCTAAGACTGGATCATCTCTCAAGCTCTATCTTACAACCGTCACCCGTGCCAAATGGTCAATCGGACAATATCTCTCTAGAGCATATATATCTGTTTAATGAATGTTGGACCATACTCACTTTGTCTCTCTATCTATATGTCTCTCGATTGACCTCGCTTTCTCACGCCGTATCTTCCACACATTGAAGCTATCTCTCCATCCCTCGCAAAGCCGGAGCTATTTACATTGTGAGGGGAAATCCAACCTTGGATTAATTTGTGTAGGCATTTATTCCGGTCGGTTTAGATTATATTTTCATAGCATTCGACCCACAACTACTCCAAACACCGTTGCAACCCCCGCTACTCCCCTAGTTGATTTCCCTCTGGCTCGGTCATCGCTCTCTCACACGTCCTTTCTCACGTTCAACATCGCACCATGGTATTATTGCAAAAAACTCTGTTGTTCTCTTTAATTATTATAAATAAGCTACAAAACTACACACCAATTGTCCACTTGGAATGGAACAAATTTCGACCCACAAATTATAGTGCTACAAACTACACACAAAGGGGCCCACATGTCATGAAACAAATTTGGACCCATATACAAATTAAAAAATAAAGGACGAGGATTGAACATGCGAGCAGGGCCTTCAAGCCGCACGTCAATAGGCAATATACGTAGAACAACAATATTATTTTTAGTAATATTCGCCTTCACTTACTGGTGGGTTCCGTGTGTGCTCTCTCTCTCCCCTCTTCTGCGTTTAGACGCACGAGCAAACACGAAGAACTCGCGGGCGATGTTGCCGTTGACCATATCTGGACGCGTTCACAAGTTATGGCACCAGTTTCACATACTAGCAGCACTAGTCAATGTGTACGTGCAATGCATGTTAATTTGGAAGTATATTAAGTGCATGCGGATAGGATATTATTTGCGTGTTATTATGTGATTAGCACTATTTTTGGCATGAAATTAACTGCAGGCTAAACGTGTTGAGCGCTCGACATTAAAGCAGTCTAGGTCGTTGGATGACAAGGAATACATGTGGCTTGATGATGTTTTATATTTAATTTGATACGGCTCTAGCAGAACATTCGAACGATCAAACCATAGATTTCGCTCACTTTGACTCCGACTTTAAATTATACGACGATCGATCTAAAATAAACGGGAATGATAAACGTTCTGATTTTAAGCATGGCAATCCGAACATTTTTCATGGCAAATTTAGATTATGCGACGGCGGCGGGGGCGTCTTGCGGTGGGAAGCGGTTCCTCTGCTGTGTGATGTGTGTCGTCGGGCCACTGACCGACGGTGACGGCGGCGCCTTGCGCCGTTGCTGCTGTACTCCTGGACTATGGGCTAGCTTCAAGGAAGGCCAAAATGTTCTGGACTTCGGAGCGAGTCAACTGGCAGGAGGAGGCGACTAGCATTGGTACAAGGAAGCGGTCGAAGACGGCCATCCATGCTGCTGAGGCGGGCACTGGCACCCGCGCAGGGACGTGCGCTGTCAACGGCGTGGCAGAGTCATTCGTGTGCACGGGCACCAGCACGGGCGTGCACGTCATTGCACGCGCATGCACTGGCAAGTGCACGGGCACCGGCACAGGCGTGCGCGTTAGTGCATACGCAGACGCATGCGCTGGCAGGTGCACGGGTGCATGCAAGTCCGCGGGGACCTCGTGGAACCCCATGGCATCAAGCTCGGCGACAATGTGTGGCTCCTAGCCCATCAATGCCACGGGGATGGGCGCTGGCGCAGTCGGGGCGACGGGAGCCGGAACAAGAGCGGAGAAAGGCGCGACGTCTTCCCGCAAGGCCACTACAAGCTCGTCCCAAAGCGCCTTATGTTCTTGAGACTCTGGCTGGGTGTCTTCCTTAGGAAACTGGAAGACTAATGGCAGACCATCATGATGCGGCATGGCGTACATTTAGGTTAGGCTGGTTGTAGGTAGACGACAAGAGAATCAGAGAGGAAGAGAGAAGATTGTAGCGATACCGGGTAGTGTGGGGTTGATTTTAAATTGCGGCGCCTGCGACATTAAAAGTGGGAGCAGTTGGGACGAAGGTGGGCGGCGAAGCCTGGTCAAAGGGCTCACCTCCTGGTGAGCCTACACACCGGTCTGCTTGCACGCCTCCCTGTCAGCCGGCGCAGCGGTCTGCTCGCACGCATCCCGTCGACTCACTCGCTTGCTCGGACGACACCTACCGATGAGAAGATGGACTCGTGGCAGCATGTAAACGCCCACGGTTTCAATAGTGAAAGCGTTCACCTTAACGTGATAGGTCTTTGTTCCAAAATACCTTGGCTCTTCATTTGTGCAACTTGTCATAAGCATCTTGTCTCAAATTGAAGAAAAAAATACAAAGTAATATTTGTGCCATATCATGTGACCATGCTTAGTTTCAAGAATTAGTGGTCACTTTTGGATTTTCTGTAATTTAAGATCCAAGATTCGAAACAATATCATAACCTACATCATGAAATAAATATCCAAGCCATACATCGGTCCTGTTGTACTTCTTAAGAAAGGATTTGGTCAAACATTTTGCTTAGTTAAACTTTAGACAAGTTATATATGCAGAGTAAAAGGATAATCCCTCCATACCAGTGCATTGCCTGATATAGTAACTCAAGTACTAGGCACGAACAAACGGTCTCAATTCTGTGCTCATCCTGCTGTAGTAGTAGTACTATGGCAATGGATTTGACGGGTGACCTTAGCGAGCGGCGACCGAGGGAATTGAACCGTGCTTGGCACGGTAGGTAACGTTGTCTAGTTACTAAAGCATCCCTTCATTGTTCATCGGTAGTCATTATGGACCAGGGACATAAGGGGAATTTCCTAGGGCTGGAATTCCGTCCACCAGATATTTCGACTTGAAACACGGAGGCTCGACTGGTTGGGGTTGCCTAATGTGCGTACCACGCACGCCACCAGAAGCACACAAGCCCGTTTTTTAGGATCAACACGAGCCAAGGTATGGCTGGTACGCCGTTGGGTCCTACCATTACAGAATACGAAAGGAACCTTTTAAATTGCCAAGCGAATCTATGTGTATTACAATGCCCGTATTTTCCTTCGGAATACTAATATCAACGTGGAAATTGGTTTATGACGAGTTGTTGAATTAGAGTGAGTTTGTGATATAGTGATCTCAACGTGGATTTCACATTTCATGGTATCCCTAGTATGTTTTTCAATGCAAATTCAAATTTAAAAGATGAATAATATGGAGGTGAGAAAACTTTGTATGTATCAAGCATATGACCACACACACACACACACGAACACAACAACAATCCAATAAGTATAGTGCATCTATTTTTCCAAACCATGCATGTATGCCATGAATTCAAAAGTACTCCTTCTGTTACTAAATATTAGTCTTTTAGAGATTTCAACAAGTGACTACATACAGAGCAAAATGAGTGAATATACACTCTAAAATATGTCTATATACATCCGTATGTGCCAGTCCATTTGAAATCTCTAAAAAAAGACTAATATTTAGGAACAAAGGGAGTAAAATATAATACATGCATGGTCCTCAATTCAATATTTAAAATGAACATGAAACTGAAACATTAATATTAAGTCTAGTACTACAGTACATGCAAATGTTGTGTTTAATTAGGCGGAGCTATGATTGTCGGGGGTCAACCCCTCGACCTTAGATAAAATTGTGAAGCTCAGTTTTGAGTTGTTTAGATTATATTTGTCCCCACCCTCCCAACCAGCGATTGGTTGTGCACCCTGACCCCTCCTCCCCGGGAGAATATCATGTGCCCGCATACCTTAGATGCTATATGCCGATACAAGTTGCTTGGAGCTTGTAGATCTAAGATATAGCAGCTCACATGCTGTCTTAATATTTTTATAGGAAACCTTAATGAGTTTTAGAATTGCACACAATTTGTACAAAAACTACTCAGATGCCCTTGGATCCCATATTCAATGACCTCGAAGCTCGTATCACCGTAGCATCTAAGATGAAGGAGGACATCATACTCTCCTATATGTAAGAATATCATGTGCTACCACACCTTAGATGCTTTGGTGATAGAAGCTCTTCGAAGCCGGATTTGTCACCAAACACCTCCTCGGTGGTTCGAATGGTTTTTTGCAGAAGAGCCCCGAAAGAGTTCGACCACTGCTTACAAGCACAAAGACTGCTCAGATGCCATTGGATGTCAGATCAAATGACCTCAAAGCTCATATCACCGTAGCATCCAAGGTGCGAGAGCACCTTATGTTTTGTCGCACGGGAGAATATGAGGTGCTCCCGCACCATAGATTCTATGGTGATACGAGTTCACGGAGATCTAACGGCCCATAGTAGGAGGTTTGAATGTTTTTGCAATATACGGCTGAGAGAGTTTGGGAATTGCACAGAAATTACAAGTACTACGCATGTGCCATCTAATCACTGATCATACGACCTAGATGCTCATATCACCGTAGCGGGTAATTAAGATATGGGGAGCAGCTAATATGAGCAACGGGGAGCTGTTGGATCCAAGAGGCAGTGGCACAAACGAGGCCTGAATGTTTTTTTGCAAAAAACCTTTGGAGAGTTTGGAAATTGCGCATAATTACAAAGACTACTCCCAAGCCATTGGATCTCACTTCCAACGGTGTAAAAACTCGTATCACCATAGCATCTAAGCTGCGGGGTGGATGTGATATTCTATGCCGCTTTCATTGTTGTTCCTGAACTTGCAAAATACGTGTAACTCGTGTCATTACTTGTCTTACCGCACAAAGTGTTTGTTTAAAAAAACCATCCTACACTGAAATATCAGAACAACACACGAGGATCCCACTTGTCATTAATCAAATTTGGAACCAAAACTAACAAATCTGAAAGACGAGATTCGAACTGGCAACCTGGACTACAAAGCATAAGTCGATAGCCTGAAACAACAACGGTTGTTGGCTTTGTCCCATAACTTGATTTTATACAGTATTACGTTGAGTAGATTAGAGGGAGTGCCTCGTCAACACGTGCATGACCGTTGACTCACTTACTGGTGGGTCCCAGGTCTGCAATCTCTCTCTTCTCTCCATCATCTAACCTTTGCATAGGCACACACGAAGAGCGGCACTAGCTTGCCGTGGTGTTATTACAACAAAAAAAGCTTGGAAAAGAGAAGAATCGTCTACAACAAGAGACGTTGTGGCTGGTCGAGACAGAGCTAACCACACCAATCCTCCGTGCCACGTTAGCATGATGAAGCTGTGTTTTCAACCGACTGGCTGGGTCCGGAGGTTGAACCATATGTACTACGTCTGATACAGTATATTTTTACACGCACATTTTTCCTCCATGCCGAGACATGGCACACCCTACCGTGCGGTTTCGGGGCCCTCCCGGGTGGTGCACGCATATATTCTTCCTGATGTGGGACGCCCTACCGCGCATTTTCGCCGAAGCAAGTAAATGAGTCATCAAATCACAAAAGACCACCTTTCCCGCCGAGTACATCAGTCAAGCATGGTGGCTAGCTAGTTGGGCTAGTTCGACCAATTAGCTAGGCCACCGCCACATTTGTTTTTTCACCCCTATTTTATCTACTTGCCGCCAGGTAAATTTAAATATCCACCGTAGCGTTGCTCTGGTGTTTGGGTGCGGCAGGATTTTTAATTTTTTGATTGACAGGAGCAAGAGCGGTAGGATTTTTAATTTTTTGATTAACGGGAGCAGGCGCGGCAGCAATTAGTCACGATGACTCCGCATGTAAAACCCACTACTCCATGATGTGAGAAGTCGTCGACTGGTGTTTTACCATGGTGAAAACCAAAAGATTCCCCGCTCCTTGGCTGGCTCCCTCCGCCTTCCCGTAGATTGCATTGCCTTGCAACCGTTTCGCCCCTTGCATCACCAACGTCTTGCGCCTCGAGAAGCAGATGGACTTCGGTGGTGTTTAGGCGCCCTCTGCATGGGCATGTCCATGTCTCGGCGCAACATGACTATTGGATCAAACCCAGACGGTGCAGATCAGTCACTGTTGCACAAAGCGTGTGGGTGTGTTTGGTTGCACTTCATCTCAATATAGTTCTTTCCTCTTCGTGTATTTGTGTTAACCTACTAGTGTGGACTCATGCACCCTTCAAGCACTCTGCCAAACACCCAAAAGTGGGTCGAGAAGGGAACTTTTGCTCCCATCCCGTGCACCCTTCATACACCCTGCAAAACACTACTTGTGCTTCATATGGTTCATGTTTCGTGGAGTACTGTAGCACCATACTCTCCGTGCAGTGTAGACCTAGTATTTCCCTCAGTTTTTGAGAACCAAGGTATCAATCCAGTAGGAGGCCACGCATGAGTCCCTCGCACCTACACAAACAAATAAAATCCTCGAAACCAACGCAATAAAGGGGTTATCAATCCCTTCACGGTCACTTACGAAAGTGAGATCTGATAAATATGAAAACATAATATTTTTGGTATTTTTATCATAAAGATGCAAAGTAAATAAAGCAAAATAAAAATGGCACCAGAAATAGCTTGTTAATGGGATATTAATATGATGGAAAATAGACCCGGGGGCCATTGGTTTCACTAGTGGCTTCTCTCGAAAGCATAAGTATTGCGATGGGTAAACAAATTACTATTGAACAATTGACAGAATTGAGCATAGTTATGAGAATATCTAGGTATGATCATGTATATAGACATCACGTCCAAGAAAAGTAGACCGACTCCTGCCTCCATCTACTACTATTACTCCACACATCGACCGCTATCCAGCATGCATCTAGAGTATTAAGTTCAAAAGAACAGAGTAACACTTTAAGTAAGATGACATGATGTAGAGGGATAAACTCATGCAACATGATATAAACCCTATCTTGTTATCCTCGATAGCAACAATACAATACGTGCCTTGCTGCCCCTATGTCAGGACCCCGACTCAATGCCACATCGATCTAGCATGTAACACCTCATATCACTTTGCGGCCTCACGCACGGTATTCCCACGGGTGTCGCCTTACCTTAGCCCGGGACCGTTTGCGCCTTTTGGCACACGTATATGACGGTGTCGCTAGCATCCATATGATAAGGAGCCCGGGCTGACATGGCTAGTCGTAAACCCAAAGTGGCACAGACTTACAGGGACAGGCATCCATGACCCAGCATCGAACGTGTCGGTCATCAACGAGTGAATCCAGGCTGTAGCACTGGGCTAGCAGGACTCCGGTGAACCGGGCTGTAGCGGGCTAACAGGACTCCGGTATTCATCGCGTGACATTTCCCCGAAGGGACAGACACAGGAACGAAGAAGGACACATGCCGGCCAGCCTAAGTGTTCCGGAGCAGTAGCAAGCTACCAAGGCTCAATGGAAACACTAGGAGACATTTCCCGGTAAGAGAGGCTACTAAAGATAAACAACTAGATAGTCAGATCCCACACATACCAAGCATTTCATTAACGTACACACAATATGCTCGATATGTGCAATACAACATGGCATCACAAAATGACTCTACGACTCAAGTATTTATTCAATAGGCTCCGAGGAGCGAGATATTACAAACATGGGTCTCATGACCCAACAATCAGAGCATATCAATCAAAGCACAAGCGGAAGCTATCATGTCTGAGTACAGACATCTATAAATGAAAAAGGCTGAGAAGCCTGACTATCTACCAGATCCTGCCGAGGGCTCAAGATCGTAGCTGAGGTAACAAGCTAAACGTCGAAGACCACGCGAAATTACTAGTGAGACTGAAGTCTCTCTGCAAAAACATAAAATAGGCAAACGTGAGTACAAATGTACCCAGCAAGACTTACATCAGAACTATCTACATATGCATCATTATCAACAAAGGGATGGTGGGGTTTAACTGCAGCAAGCCAGCTTTGACTCGGTGGCTAACCTGAACTACGACTGCAAGTAACTCTTTTGAGGTGGCGCACACGAGTCCACATATTCACCATATCAATACACCACTATGGATCCGCTCCCGTCTCCCTACGAGAACGCCATCCATAGCACTCACGCTTATCTTGCGTATTTTAGAGTATCCACTTTCACTTGTCTATGAACTGATATAAGCAACCCAGAAGTCCTTTTCCGTGGACACGGCTATTCGAATAGATGATGTTAACCCTGCAGGGGTGTACTTCTTCATACATGTTTCCACCACTTAGCGTCTGCACACGACATGTGCTCGGCAGACTTCAAGCGAAAGCCGACGTGGGTGTAGACCACGACCTACCTAAACACTCAAGTCTCTAGTCCAGGTTTATCGCCTATTCGGGTTCCATCCATGAGGAGATCCGGCCGGAGTTTCGCTCACAGCCCCAAACGATGTGAACAGGGTTCCCGAGATACCAAACGGGCATCCGGTACACCGTGCCACGTACCTACCGCATCACAGCCCACCCCTACGGTCAGCGCTGTCCACGGCCTCCAGTAAGCAACAAACACCAGAAACTACTTGCAACTCCTGGACAGGGGACAAGGGTGAATAAGAAGTCGAGCGGGGTCATATTTCAGGGCCCAATGTATGGTAGTAGCTGAATCATGGATCACAGACACAGAACTCAGTTCCTGAGGACGGCTGCAATGAGACAACCCACCATGTACTCCTACATGGCCTCTCACCGCTACCTTTACCAAAACGTGTTCACACACTTAGCTCACACACAGTAGGACATGTTTGCACGCCTCTGATTCATCCCCGATGAATCAGACCTGACTCAACTCTAAGCAGTAGCAGGCATGACAAGCAAGCATGAATGAGTAGGCACAACAGGGCTCAAACAACTCCTACTCATGCTAGTGGGTTTCATCTATTTACTGTGGCAATGACAGGTCAT
This sequence comes from Triticum dicoccoides, assembly GCF_002162155.2. Lineage (NCBI taxonomy): Eukaryota > Viridiplantae > Streptophyta > Magnoliopsida > Poales > Poaceae > Triticum > Triticum dicoccoides. The sequence goes on from NC_041388.1 coordinate 520,520,165, forward strand.
GCAAAGGATAAAGGGGTTCAGCTACCGCAGCAAGTAACAGATGAATCGATGTTGTCCTAATGCAGTAAAAGAGAGCAGGAGCGAGAGAGTAGGATTGTATCGGAATGAACAAGGGGGTTTTGCTTGCCTGGCACTTCTGAAGATAACATTGAGTCTTCATTAGTGTCAACGATCACATCATCGGTATCACGTCTATCGAGAGGGGACAAATACCGGCAACACAGAAGGGAACACAATCAATGCAATGCACAATATGATGCATGATCATGACATGGCAAAATGAATGTGTTTTGGGCTAATGCAACTAGCAACAGATTAAATGAAGTTGGTTTGAATACAAGATTCCAATTCAACCTCCATATGTGATTATTCAAATGCCATTTAATTGATTTGTTCTAAACAGCAGCTATAAGTTGTTCTAACATGCATGAAAATGGTACAGATGGATTCCTTGAATTTTTCTGATAATTTTTCATATATAAATTATTTAATTTGGAGTTACGGTTGAATTTCTATGATTTATTTGAAGTTTTAGCTATTTTCTGGAATTTTCTGATTTATTTTAAATCCAGAAAATCATTTAATGCGTCGGCATGACATCACCTTGACGTCATCAGGTCAACAGGCGCCGTCCAGGTCAAACTGACCTGTGGGCCCTGCATGTCAGTGTCTGGACTAACTAACTAATTAAAATTAACCCTAACTAACTTGGTTAGCCGGGCGGGGCCCGCATGTCAGTGTAATTAGTCTAACTAATTTTTAGTTAACACTAATCCTAACCTAACTAACAGGCCGGCCCCACCTGTCATGGACACAGGGGAGGGTCCCGCCGTGGTCAACATGGGTCAACCCCACCGGCGGCTTGACGCCGGCGAGGCCAGCCGCGGTGGCGAGCCTCGGGTTTTGCCCATAGGGCTCGGTTTGGCGCGCGGAGCACAACTTCGGGATGCGGACGCTCGTCCGCATCCAACTGTGGTGGTGGCGCGGCCGGGAAGTGGCCGGAGTGGTGCCGGCGACGAGCTCGGCGGCGGCTGAAGCTCGGGTGCAAGTGGGGATGGGCCTGCGGTGCGCAAACAAGCGCGGCGAAGTGCCACGGAGGCTCTACGCGATGCGGGGAGCGCGTTGGGCGCATGCCCGGGACCAAATGGTCACCGGAGCATCACCGGCGACGAGTGCGGCGGCGGTGAAGGTTCGGCCATGGTGGAGACGACAGCTAGAGGGCGAGCGCGACTAAGCGGGGAGGGGGAAACGACGGAGGAGCTCACGGGGGTTGCGACGGTGGCCTCGGGGAGCTCGGGGAGGCGTCGGAGGCGGCGAATCGACGGCGGTGAGCTTCGGTGGCCGGCGACGGAACGGCGATGGTGGCGGCGTTGCAGGGCTTCCGTAGGGCCGTGGGTCGGTGGGGAGGAAAGAGGGGGTTGAGGCGGAGCCTTTGAGCGCATCGGCGAGGCTAGGGGTGGCCGGTGGCCACGAGGGAGCTCGTCGGCGGCGGCGAGCGTGTTCGGTGAGGTGGGAAACGGCGAGAGAGGGAGCAGGGGAAGAGTGAGAGAGGTCGGGCGGATCGGGACGACACCGGGGCATTCATCCACGCGGCCAGGGGAAGCAGGAGGTGGCCAGGGGAAGCAGGAGGTGGCCGAGGCAGCGTCGGCGCGCGCCACGCCTCGCCTCTGTTCGTCCTCCTGGCAGAGGAGGAAGAGGACAAGGGGGAGGAGGTGGGCTGGGCCGCACAGTGCTGGACCAGCACAGGAGCTGGGCCGGCTCTGGTGGGCTGCACGGGTAAGTGGCCAGGTAAAACTCTCTCCCTCTCTCTTTCTGTTTTAATTTCCATTTTCTATTTTTTTCTGTATTTGTTTTGATTTAGTTTAGCAACTAAACCATTTTAATAAATTCTGTAGTTTATTATGTGGCTTGCTAAATTATATACAAAGCCACTCACAAACTTCCAGAATTATTTGGAGTCATATTTAATATATATTAAATATAAATCCAAAGCAAATAGTTATTGGATTAATTCAAATGGCCAAAATAAATATCTCTGTGACTCCAAAAATATTGGTTTAAATTTTACCTCTCACCAATATTTCCATGGAATAACAGGAACATTTTCTTGGACTCATTTGATGAAATTTAAATGTTGGTTATTTTTAGAGGTCTTCTGAGGCTTTGAAAATTCCTCAATTCAATTTCATTTGAATTTAAACATGATGCTCACATGAGATCTAGCCTAGTGCATAACAGGACCAGGGATGTGACAACTCACCCCCACTAAACAAGAATCTCGTCTCGAGATTCAAGCGTAGGGTAAGATGAAGGGGAAACGCAAACTAGTATAATCTTCACGATCCAGGTTGCACTTCGAATGAACGTTGATTCGATCCCCATCTTTGTCCCGTCGTCTTGCTCTGAGAACTCCAACTAACATGACAACGAGAGGAAAGGAAAGATCCTAAAAGAATGGTTCTTCTCGAAGGTCAAACAACTCAGGATTAACCCACGGAATGAGACATAACAACATCTCTCGAGCTGAGAGACGAAGTACACATCCATAGGAATTGGAGTGAAGCAGATGACAAAGGTTCACTAGGTAGACAACAATTCCAGACTCAAAAATGTGGTAAACGATTGTCACGTAGCGAGGAGTTCACTGCCATGATACCATAATGATGCACCTTAGGGAAGGTGACTCTTAGAATTATCCCCTTAAGTGGCAAAAAGAAATACCTTTGATTCAGAGATCATTGAAACTCTTCATACCAGCCTAAGGCAATTCACAACGATTGTTTGGAGGGGGTCGGTAGAATGGCATACTCGGACTTGGATGATGTGGATTACCTTGTTGAAGACAACGTAATGTATGATTTTTGCTTATCACCGGAAATGGAAGAGACCCATGGTAGAATGGCACATTGGCGGTGCAAGCTGGGAACAAAATGCAAATGCTGGGAATGATTCTGGTAACTGGGGAAGAACCCAACAATAGAGAGTGAATTCACTGTTTAAAAAGGCCATAGCATTGCTGAGGAAACTGAGAGGAATCCCAGTTAGTGCTGATGATAACACGTAGCGCTTGTGCGTGCTCTCAAGAACTTGAGCATTTCCATAATCATCAAGATTTTATCAACATCCGTGTCAAGGGAGCTGACAACACAACATACTACCATGATGAATAGTGATGGGCGATGCAGATGCAAAGAAGGATAACACTTTCTCAGATTTCACCTTAGCGAGGCCAAGGAAACAAAATCTGGATGATCGACCGAGAGACATTTAGCACTCCGCTTCTAATGTTCTCCTTGATGTGCTAGTGTAACCCATTCATAGATATGGTTTGATATCTAGAACATCAAGTAAAAAGGTCGGACTTCGGGAGCACAGGAATCCATAAGGAATAACTACGGAGGTAAATCCTACGAAGTCCTCATGGGGAGGTGGCCAACTTCCTCAATCATGATATTATAATAACAGGTCTTCCGGCTGGGTGTGTTGGCCACGACATCCACCTTACCGGTTATCGAGGGACCAATATTATAGTTCTTGGGAAATGTTCCAACCATTATATCTGCCTGAGATTCAGATCTGGTTGGTGTCAGGATATTCCAGACTCATCGAGTCTGGGAAGAAAAATGAAAGTTTGCAACACAAATCGACGAGATGACGTTGCGAGATTCTCGGGGAGCGAACTACGATAGCAAGCTCCAAAACATGAGCTGGTTCTGCTACACACATGTGAACACGTTGTCCCAGACAAACATTATCACATGGTAGTCTTACAACAAAACACTACCGAGTTCAGGTGGGGAACCATCATTAATGACATCGAAGTCTCCACGCATGGAAGTCCAAAGAGTTCACCTTGGACAGACTCCTTTATCTTTGAACAACTCAATCAGTGGCTTGGTGTGCTCGGAACACATATGGAATGAAGGTTGCAAGTCTCCAGACCACAGAATACTTCGCACGTATGCATGACTGACTTGGGATGATTCCAGAGGAAGCAAAACTAACTTTCTCAAATTCACGGTGGCAACTTTCACCAAATGCACGTGTATAAGAGGAAGTCACTTCTTACATCTGAACATATGCTTCATGAGCTAGCATGAACAAATGCTTTCAAAAGTTTCCAACACTAGCTTAATGTTTAGCAAAATTATGGAGAAGACAAGGATGTTGTCAATGGGCACAACAACAATTCATCTGGGTTTCCTTTTAAAAGGAATTCCATAGTTAAGTGAACAAGTGATAGCATTGGTCAGACCAAAGATGTAATGGTGTATGCTCGAGGGATCAACCACGAATAAGACAACATTACGAGCATCGTTGGTACTGATTTGATTTGACGATAGCCCACACTCAAATCAAAGGATTGATAAGACAATAGGTCCAGCAACTGATCACAAGGACCAATTAATGAAGATATCATCTTTCTTCAACACACACACATACACAGAAAGATATCCCTTAACATGAACTAAGTCAGACAGGCTTTTATCTTCCAACTCTCCAAGTTGTTGTTTGGCTTAACCAACTAGCTCAGGGGTATCTAACACCGATTCTTGGAGAGAAAGTGGTTCACAAGAAACCAACTTGATCACGAGCTCAACATAACAGTCAGGTGACAGCCTGGTGATACTTTCGAGAAGATATTCGGAAAATCACGAACCACCGATATGTTACTAAGCTCGAGAACAATCTCGCTTTTGAGGGCAAGACGACATGATCAAATGAGTGAGGACTTGAAATAACTCCTAGCTCATTGGTCGAGGAGTGCACCAGAAATAGGGACTAGGTAGCACAATCAGTCTTAGGGTGACGATTCAACAATCAACACGCTAAGAACGAGGTTATCGTCCATTTAACTACCAAGCAATAGAGTTGCTAGCAGTATTGACTTCATACACCATAATTCATTTGTCGGCATTCCGGTTACAATAACACAGGATCCGAGGAATGAGCAATGATGGCAAGAAGTATCACTGTACCAAGAGTTCATAGGATGGTGTGCAATTCCTATAACAATCTCGATATCAAATAAGGTAATACTCCAAGGTAGAACAGAACAAAAGCTGGATTGGCATTTGATCTGCGGAATACAACTACTTTGACCCAATCCTAGATATGGATGAGGTACTGGAGTTTGTTTCTCCTAGTCATTCCGGAATAGAATGGCTTGACGGACCACAAGA
>NC_041388.1:520525797-520557741 GCF_002162155.2 Triticum dicoccoides
CAATTGATAGACGAGGGTCAGAAGACAACTAAAGAGGGACAACTCAAGGAACATACGATTTTCTGAGTTGTGGATGCATGGATTAGCATGTCGAACGAGTTCGACATATTTCTTCCGGACAATCCATGCAGAAAGGTTGAGCTGGCAGAGTCACAACATAGCATGGAGAACTCATCGGGAGCACTCTTGTTGTCATCTTTTGGTTCAGAAGAACTCCTGCCAAGAATGATTCATGGTAATTGGAAGAAGGATGTACCATGAACCTCGAGGACTATCGCAAAGGTTACTAATATCCTAAAGGCACTAGCAATTACTATCAACATGAAGTAAGTAGAGTGAATCTCGGGTTCAAAGCCCAAGGAGTAGAATACCTACTACTAAGTAGCATCACGGAATGCTTTCGAGGATAAAGGCCAGAATCATCACACTGGGATCACAAATCATTGCTAGATTACTAGGTGACTCCCTAAAACACCTAGGGTCATAATAATAACTCCAACATAAATGTCAAGGCAACGGAGTACCTTAACTCACTGATTAGTGTGGTTAATCTGGCCCATGGGAACATTGAAACGGGAAGAAAGGATTTGCAAATGCATCAGACTACTTAGAAACCTAGGATGACTCGGACAGCATAACGGCTGTAAATGCTCAGAAAAGATTTGAGACGTTCACAAAAATGGTGGCATAACCACTCAGGAGCACAATATCAAGGTTTCGAGATCAACAATTAACATACGGAAGTAGTAGGAACTGAACTGAGACTTAGACCCAACAATCTTATAAGTCCACTGATTAGTAACACGTGGTCCTAATAGAAAGAAGAGATAGACTAGTTCTTAATCCCCGTAGAAGAGAAGATGATGACTCAGATCAGAAGGCCATGAGGTATAAGAAGTAAAAGAGCCTTACGTTCCATCCCACAATCAATTCCCCTACATATAACTAAAGAATTTCTAGACTCAACTTCGACCAGTTTGGCTTGGTAATCCTACAGGCAGTCAAGCTCTGATACCAACGCTGTCAGGACCCCGACTCAATGCCACATCGATCTAGCATGTAACACCTCATATCACTTTGCGGCCTCACGCACGGTATTCCCACGGGTGTCGCCTTACCTTAGCCCGGGACCGTTTGCGCCTTTTGGCACACGTATATGACGGTGTCGCTAGCATCCATATGATAAGGAGCCCGGGCTGACATGGCTAGTCGTAAACCCAAAGTGGCACAGACTTACAGGGACAGGCATCCATGACCCAGCATCGAACGTGTCGGTCATCAACGAGTGAATCCAGGCTGTAGCACTGGGCTAGCAGGACTCCGGTGAACCGGGCTGTAGCGGGCTAACAGGACTCCGGTATTCATCGCGTGACATTTCCCCGAAGGGACAGACACAGGAACGAAGAAGGACACATGCCGGCCAGCCTAAGTGTTCCGGAGCAGTAGCAAGCTACCAAGGCTCAATGGAAACACTAGGAGACATTTCCCGGTAAGAGAGGCTACTAAAGATAAACAACTAGATAGTCAGATCCCACACATACCAAGCATTTCATTAACGTACACACAATATGCTCGATATGTGCAATACAACATGGCATCACAAAATGACTCTACGACTCAAGTATTTATTCAATAGGCTCCGAGGAGCGAGATATTACAAACATGGGTCTCATGACCCAACAATCAGAGCATATCAATCAAAGCACAAGCGGAAGCTATCATGTCTGAGTACAGACATCTATAAATGAAAAAGGCTGAGAAGCCTGACTATCTACCAGATCCTGCCGAGGGCTCAAGATCGTAGCTGAGGTAACAAGCTAAACGTCGAAGACCACGCGAAATTACTAGTGAGACTGAAGTCTCTCTGCAAAAACATAAAATAGGCAAACGTGAGTACAAATGTACCCAGCAAGACTTACATCAGAACTATCTACATATGCATCATTATCAACAAAGGGATGGTGGGGTTTAACTGCAGCAAGCCAGCTTTGACTCGGTGGCTAACCTGAACTACGACTGCAAGTAACTCTTTTGAGGTGGCGCACACGAGTCCACATATTCACCATATCAATACACCACTATGGATCCGCTCCCGTCTCCCTACGAGAACGCCATCCATAGCACTCACGCTTATCTTGCGTATTTTAGAGTATCCACTTTCACTTGTCTATGAACTGATATAAGCAACCCAGAAGTCCTTTTCCGTGGACACGGCTATTCGAATAGATGATGTTAACCCTGCAGGGGTGTACTTCTTCATACATGTTTCCACCACTTAGCGTCTGCACACGACATGTGCTCGGCAGACTTCAAGCGAAAGCCGACGTGGGTGTAGACCACGATCTACCTAAACACTCAAGTCTCTAGTCCAGGTTTATCGCCTATTCGGGTTCCATCCATGAGGAGATCCGGCCGGAGTTTCGCTCACAGCCCCAAACGATGTGAACAGGGTTCCCGAGATACCAAACGGGCATCCGGTACACCGTGCCACGTACCTACCACATCACAGCCCACCCCTACGGTCAGCGCTGTCCACGGCCTCCAGTAAGCTACAAACACCAGAAACTACTTGCAACTCCTGGACAGGGGACAAGGGTGAATAAGAAGTCGAGCGGGGTCATATTTCAGGGCCCAATGTATGGTAGTAGCTGAATCATGGATCACAGACACAGAACTCAGTTCCTAAGGACGGCTGCAATGAGACAACCCACCATGTACTCCTACATGGCCTCTCACCGCTACCTTTACCAAAACGTGTTCACACACTTAGCTCACACACAGTAGGACATGTTTGCACGCCTCTGATTCATCCCCGATGAATCAGACCTGACTCAACTCTAAGCAGTAGCAGGCATGACAAGCAAGCATGAATGAGTAGGCACAACAGGGCTCAAACAACTCCTACTCATGCTAGTGGGTTTCATCTATTTACTGTGGCAATGACAGGTCATGCAAAGGATAAAGGGGTTCAGCTACCGCAGCAAGTAACAGATGAATCGATGTTGTCCTAATGCAGTAAAAGAGAGCAGGAGCGAGAGAGTAGGATTGTATCGGAATGAACAAGGGGGTTTTGCTTGCCTGGCACTTCTGAAGATAACATTGAGTCTTCATCAGTGTCAACGATCACATCATCGGTATCACGTCTATCGAGAGGGGACAAATACCGGCAACACAGAAGGGAACACAATCAATGCAATGCACAATATGATGCATGATCATGACATGGCAAAATGAATGTGTTTTGGGCTAATGCAACTAGCAACAGATTAAATGAAGTTGGTTTGAATACAAGATTCCAATTCAAACTCCATATGTGATCATTCAAATGCCATTTAATTGATTTGTGCTAAACAGCAGCTATAAGTTGTTCTAACATGCATGGAAATGGTACAGATGGATTCCTTGAATTTTTCTGATAATTTTTCATATATAAATTATTTAATTTGGAGTTACGGTTGAATTTCTATGATTTATTTGAAGTTTTAGCTATTTTCTGGAATTTTCTGATTTATTTTAAATCCAGAAAATCATTTAATGTGTCGGCATGACATCACCTTGACGTCATCAGGTCAACAGGCGCCGTCCAGGTCAAACTGACCTGTGGGCCCTGCATGTCAGTGTCTGGACTAACTAACTAATTAAAATTAACCCTAACTAACTTGGTTAGCCGGGCGGGGCCCGCATGTCAGTGTAATTAGTCTAACTAATTTTTAGTTAACACTAATCCTAACCTAACTAACAGGCCGACCCCACCTGTCATGGACACAGGGGAGGGTCCCGCCGTGGTCAACATGGGTCAACCCCACCGGCGGCTTGACGCCGGCGAGGCCAGCCGCGGTGGCGAGCCTCGGGTTTTGCCCACAGGGCTCGGTTTGGCGCGCGGAGCACAGCTTCGGGATGCGGACGCTCGTCCGCATCCAACTGTGGTGGTGGCGCGGCCGGGAAGTGGCCGGAGTGGTGCCGGCGACGAGCTCGGCGGCGGCTGAAGCTCGGGTGCAAGTGGGGATGGGCCTGCGGTGCGCAAACAAGCGCGGCGAAGTGCCACGGAGGCTCTACGCGATGCGGGGAGCGCGTTGGGGAGCTCGGGGAGGCGTCGGAGGCGGCGAATCGACGGCGGTGAGCTTCGGTGGCCGGCGACGGAACGGCGATGGTGGCGGCGTTGCAGGGCTTCCGGAGGGCCGTGGGTCGGTGGGGAGGAAAGAGGGGGTCGAGGCGGAGCCTTTGAGCGCATCGGCGAGGCTAGGGGTGGCCGGTGGCCACGAGGGAGCTCGTCGGCGGCGGCGAGCATGTTCGGTGAGGTGGGAAACGGAGAGAGAGGGAGCAGGGGAAGACTGAGAGAGGTCGGGCGGATCGGGACGACACCGGGGCATTCATCCACGCGGCCAGGGGAAGCAGGAGGTGGCCAGGGGAAGCAGGAGGTGGCCGAGGCAGCGTCGGCGCGCGCCACGCCTCGCCTCTGTTCGTCCTCCTGGCAGAGGAGGAAGAGGACAAGGGGGAGGAGGTGGGCTGGGCCGCACAGTGCTGGACCAGCACAGGAGCTGGGCCGGCTCTGGTGGGCTGCACGGGTAAGTGGCCAGGTAAAACTCTCTCCCTCTCTCTTTCTATTTTAATTTCCATTTTCTATTTTTTTCTGTATTTGTTTTGATTTAGTTTAGCAACTAAACCATTTTAATAAATTCTGTAGTTTATTATGTGGCTTGCTAAATTATATACAAAGCCACTCACAAACTTCCAGAATTATTTGGAGTCATATTTAATATATATTAAATATAAATCCAAAGCAAATAGTTATTGGATTAATTCAAATGGCCAAAATAAATATCTCTGTGACTCCAAAAATATTGGTTTAAATTTTACCTCTCACCAATATTTCCATGGAATAACAGGAACATTTTCTTGGACTCATTTGATGAAATTTAAATGTTGGTTATTTTTAGAGGTCTTCTGAGGCTTTGAAAATTCCTCAATTCAATTTCATTTGAATTTAAACATGATGCTCACATGAGATCTAGCCTAGTGCATAACAGGACCAGGGATGTGACACCCTACTATCACTGGGAAAGGACACCGCAAGATTGATCCCAAAGCTAAGCACTTCTCCCATTTCAAGAAAGATCAATCTAGTAGGCCAAACCAAACTGATAATTTGAAGAGACTTGCAAAGATAACCAATCATACATAAAAGAATTCAGAGAAGAATCAAATATTGTTCATAGATAAACTTGATCATAAACCCACAATTCATCGGTCTCAACAGACACACCGCAAAAGAAGATTACATCGAATAGATCTCCACGAGAATCATGGAGAACTTTGTATTGAGATCCAAAGAGAGAGAAGAAGCCATCTAGCTAATAACTATGGACCCGAAGGTTTGAAGTAAACTACTCACATATCATCGGAGAGGTTATGGTGTTGATGCCGAAGCCCTGCGTGATCAATGCCCCTTCCGGCGGAGCTCCTAAAAAGGCCCCAAGATGGGATCTCACGGGTACAGATGGTTCCGGCAGTGGAATTAGGTTTTTGGCTCCGTGTCTGGTAGTTTGGGGGTACGTAGGTATATATAGGAGGAAGAAGTACGTCGGTGGAGCAACATGGCCCCCATGACGATGGAGGGTGCGCCTCGTGCCTTCCTGGTAGCTTTCTTGATGTAGGGTCCAAGTCCTCTGGATCACGTTTGTTCCAAAAATCACGTTCCTGAAGGTTTCATTCCGTTTGGACTCCTTTTGATATTATTTTTCTGCGAAACTCTGAAATAGGCAAAAAAACAGCAATTCTGGGCTGGGCCTCCAGTTAATTGGTTAGTCCCAAAAATAATATAAATGTATAATAAAGCCCAATAATGTACAAAACAGAATATAATATACATTGGGGACGTATCAAGCATCCCCAAGCTTAGTTGCTACTCGTCCTCGAGTAGGTAAATGATAAAAACAGAATTTTTGATGGGGAATGCTACTTGGCATAATTTCAATGTAATTCTCTTAATTGTGGTATGAATAGTCAGATCCGGAAGATTCAAGACAAAAGTTTAATATTGACATAAAAATAATAATACTTCAAGCATACTAACTAAGCAATTATGTCTTCTCAAAATAACATGGCCAAAGAAAGTTATCCCTACAAAATCATATAGTCTGGCTATGCTCTATCTTCACCACACAAAGTATTTAAATCATGCACAACCCCGATGACAATCCAAGCAATGGTTTCATACTTTTGATGACATAGCACTATATGTGGAATAGAGTGGTGGTTGTGGAGAAGACAAAAAAGGAGAAGATAGTCTCACATTAACTAGGCGTATCAACAGGCTATGGAGATGCCCATTAATAGATATCAATGTGAGTGAGTAGGGATTGCCATGCAACTGATGCACTAGAGCTATAAGTATATGAAAGCTCAACAAAAGGAACTAAGTGGGTGTGCATCCAACTCGCCATAATAATATGGTAGATCATTAAAACTCATTTCACATTCTCTACATTCAGCAGCAAGTTTTCTTTGAGGCAAGCAAAAGTTATCAAAAGGGCTAAATTTAATGGGACAAAAGTCCCCAAGATCAACTTTAGGAGGTATAGGTTCCTCCTTCGGCCCTTCGTATTGCAGAACCAATTCATCATTATAAGAATTCGTTTAACATAACTTTGTGAGCCTATACTTGAGAGAATATCCTAGCTCATTATTTCAAATAGCCAAATCATTATTAAGTTCAGAAATTCTATCAACTAGAACATTGGTAGGAACCCTCTTTCTAAGATTTTCATTGAAAGCAACATAGTCTAGAGATTGAAAACACATTATTTCTTCTTGATCAAAGAGAATAGCCTCTATGGGAGGACTGCCAGCGTCCACCCTATAATGCGCAAGGATTTCTTTGGCCTCTTTTATTATAAATCTAAACTCATGAGACAAAAAGATAGTAGCGACACGCTTAACAGAAGAATGCTCAATATTAGAAAATTCTAGGAAAATCCTTTGTATGCAAGGATGCATGTGTATAAATTGTCTTTCAAGTTCAACTACAAGCATGGCGATAGCGTCTGCAAGACTACTAGTTCTATGAAGAATATAACTACCCATAGAAGACAAAGCACTGGCACAAGTAAACAAATCTTGGATAACTCCTTTTCCAATAATATTACAACTACCAATTCGGAAATTTTTTTGTATGTAAGATAGGGGGTTCTTCAGAAGGAGCATCCGTTTTTTCCATGATATTATTATTTTTCATATCGACAATAATTTCCCCAATTCCAGACATAACGGCAGAAAGTGCAAGGTGCAAAAAGAAGGAGGAAGGTGAACAGAAAGAGATGGCGAATAAAACGGCAAGGGTGAAGTGGGGGAGAGGAAAACGAGAGGCAAATGGCAAATAATGAAATGCGGGAGATAAGGGTTTGTGATGGGTACTTGGTATGTTGACTTTTGCGTAGAGTCCCCGACAACCGCGCCAGAAATCCTTCTTGCTAAATCTTGAGCACTGCGTTGGTTTTCCCTTGAAGAGGAAAGGGTGATGCAGCAAAGTAGCGTAAGTATTGCCCTCAGTTTTTGAGAACCAAGGTATCAATCCAGTAGGAGGCCACGCACGAGTCCCTCACAGCAACACAAACAAATAAAATCCTCCGAACCGATGCAATAAAGGGGTTGTCAATCCCTTCACGGTCACTTACGAAAGTGAGATCTGATAGATATGATAAGATAATATTTTTGGTATTTTTATGATAAAGATCCAAAGTAATTAAAGCAAAATAAAAACGACACCAGAAATAGCTTGTTAACGGGAGATATATGATGGAAAATAGATCCGGGGGCCATAGGTTTCACTAGTGGCTTCTCTCGAAAGCATAAGTATTACGGTGGGTAAACAAATTACTATTGAGCAATTGACAGAATTGAGCAAAGTTATGAGAATATCTAGGTATGATCATGTATATAGGCATCACGTTCGAGACAAGTAGACCAACTCCTGCCTGCATCTACTACTATTAATCCACACATCGACCGCTATCCAGCATGCATCTAGAGTATTAAGTTCAAAAGAACAGACTAACGCTTTAAGTAAGATGACATGCTGTAAAGGGATAAACTCATGCAATATGATATAAACCCCATCTTGTTATCCTCGATGGCAACAATACAATACGTGCCTTGCTTCCCCTACTGTCACTGGGAAAGAACACCGTAAGATTGAACCCAAAGCTAAGCACTTCTCCCATTGCAAGAAAGATCAATCTAGCAGGTCAAACCAAACTGATAATTCTAAGAGGCTTGCAAAGATAACCAATCATACATAAAAGAATTCAGAGAAGATTCAAATATTGTTCATAGATAAACTTGATCATAAACCCACAATTCATCGGTCTCAACAAACACACCGCAAAAGAAGATTACATCGAATAGATCTCCACGAGAATCGTGGAGATCTTTGTATTGAGATCCAAAGAGAGAGAAGAAGCCATCTAGCTAATAACTATGGACCCGAAGGTCTGAAGTAAACTACTCACACATCATTAGAGAGGCTATGATGTTGATGTACAAGCCCTCCGTGATCGATGCCCCCTCCGGCGGAGCTCCGGTGTCAGGACCCCGACTCAATGCCACATCGATCTAGCATGTAACACCTCATATCACTTTGCGGCCTCACGCACGGTATTCCCACGGGTGTCGCCTTACCTTTGCCCGGGACCGTTTGCGCCTTTTGGCACACGTATATGATAGTGTCGCTAGCATCCATATGATAAGGAGCCCAGGCTGACATGGCTAGTCGTAAACCCAAAGTGGCACTAACTTACAGGGACATGCATACATGACCCAGCAACGAACGTGTCGGTCATCATCGAGTGAATCCAGGCTGTAGCACTGGGCTAGCAGTACTCCGGTGAACCGGGCTATAGCGGGCTAACAGGACTCTGGTATTCATCGCGTGACATTTCCCCGAAGGGACAGACACAGGAACGAAGAAGGACACATGCCGGCCAGCCTAAGTGTTCCGGAGCAGTAGCAAGCTACCATGGCTCAGTGGAAACACTAGGAGACATTTCCCGCTAAGAGAGGCTACTAAGGATAAACAACTAGATAGTTAGATCCCACACATACCAAGCATTTCAATAACATACACGCAATATGCTCGATATGTGCAAATACAACATGGTCACAACATGACTCTACAACTCAAGTATTTATCAATAGGCTCCGAGGAGCGAGATATTACAAACAGGGGTCTCACGACCCAACATTCAGAGCATAAAAATCAAAGCATAAGCAGAAGCTATCATGTCTGAGTACAGACATCTATAAATGAAAAAGGCTTGAAAGCCTGACTATCTACCAGATCCTGCCGAGGGCACAAGATCGTAGCTGAGGTAACAAGCTAAACGTCGAAGTCCACGCGGAACTACTAGCGAGCCGAAATCTCTCTGCAAAAACATAAAATAGGCAAACGTGAGTACAAATGTACCCAGCAAGGCTTACATCAGAACTATCTACATATGCTTCATTATCAACAAAGGGGATGGTGGGGTTTAACTGCAGCAAGCCAGCTTTGACTCGGTGGCTATCCTGAACTACGACTGCAAGTAACTCTTTTGAGGTGGCGCACATGAGTCCACATATTCACCATATCAATACACAACTATGGATCGTTCCCGTCTCCCTACGAGAACACCATCCATAGCACTCACGCTTATCTTGCGTATTTTAGAGTATCCACTTTCACTTGTCTATGAACTGATATAAGCAACCCAGAAGTCCCTTTCCGCGGACACGGCTATTCGAATAGATGATGTTAACCCTGCAGGGGTGTACTTCTTCACACACGCTCTCACCACTTACCGCCGTTTACACGACATGTACTCGGCAACCTTCAAGCGGAAGCCCAACGTGGGTGTCGGCCACGGCCTGCCTAAACACTCAAGTCTCTAGTCCAGGTTTATCGCCTATTCGGGTTCCATCCATGAGGAGATCCGGCCAGAGTTTCGCTCACAGCCCCAAACGATGTGAACAGGGTTCCCGAGACACCAAACGGGCGCCCGGTACACCGTGCCACGTGCCTACCGCATCACAGCCCACCCCTATGGTCAGCGCTGCGCACAGCCTCCAGCATACTACAAACACTAGAAACTACTTGCAACTCCTGGACAGAGGACAAGGGTGATCAAGAAGCCGAGAGGGTCCATTGGTTTCGGGCCCAATGCGTGGTAGTAGCTAAATTATGGATCACAAACACAGAACTCAGTTCCTGAGGATGGCTGCAATGAGACAACCCACCATGTACTCCTACATGGCCTCTCACCGCTACCTTTACCAAATCGTGTTCACACACTTAGCTCACACAGTAGGACATGTTCACACACCTCTGATTCATCCCCGATGAATCAGACCTGACTCAACTCTAAGTAGTAGCAGGCATGACAAACAAGCATGAATGAGTAGGCACAACAGGGCTCAAACAACTCCTACTCATGCTAGTGGGTTTCATCTATTTACTGTGGCAATGACAGGTCATGCAAAGGATAAAGGGGTTCAACTACCGCAGCAAATAACAGTTGAATCGATGTTGTCCTAACGCAGTAAGAGAGCAGGAGCGAGAGAGTGGGATTTTATCGGAATGAACAAGGGGGTTTTGCTTGCCTGGCACTTCTGAAGATAGCATTGAGTCTTCATCAGTGTCAACGATCACATCGTCGGTACAACATCTACCGAGGGAGAACAACACCGGCAAACACAGAAGAAACACGATCAATGCAATGCACAATATGATGCATGCTATGACATGGCAATATGAATGTGTTTTGAGCTAATGCACCTAGCTATGATTTAAATGAAGTTGGTTTGAATACATGATTCAAACTCCAACTCCATATATGATTATTTAAATGCCCTTTATTGGTTTTGTCCAAAACAGAGGACAAACATTGTTCAAACATGCATGAAAATGGTACAGATGGATTCCTTGAATTTTTCTGATAATTTTTCATATATAATTTATTTAATTTGGAGTTACGGTTGAATGTCTATGAATTTTAGAAGTTTATACCATTTTCTGGATTTTCTGATTTATTTTAAATCCAGAAAATCATTTAATGCGTCAGCATGACATCACCTTGACGTCATCAGGTCAACAGGGTAGGTTCAGGTCAAACCTGACCAGTGGGGTCCACTGGTCAGTGACTGGGGCTGATTAGTGTCGCTGACATGTGGGCCCAGTCAACAGCCACGTCAGCTTAGTCAAAGCTGATGCGTGGGCCCACTGATATTAGTTAAAACCAAACAGAAACTAATCTACGATTAATTAGACGGCAGGGCCCAGCTGTCAGTGTCACAAGGGTTAATTAGCAGGGTCATTAGCCCCTAACGACGGCGCCACGTCAGCACGTCGGAGACCAGCCGACGGCGACCACAGAACACGGCGAGGGCACGCTGGACTTGCGCTAGGGCGTCGGATTGGCGCGCTGAGGGCACCAGGGCATAGCCCTCGCTCTTGCGCATCCAGAGAGCCAAATGGGAGGGGTTGGGGTGGTTCGAGCTCGCCGAAGTCGAGCTTGTGGCGGCGGCCGGCGTTCCGGAGCAGTCGAGTATGGTGCTAGAGGGCACGGGAGGCGGAGCTACTGGTAGCTGCAGGTTCGTGGAGGCACGCTGAGCACACTGGTGTACTCGAGTGGGAGCTGCAGTGGCTGAAGTGACGGGGGCGACGAGGTCAGCGGCGGCCGGAGTTCAGCCGCGACGGAGCTATGGCCTAGAGCTCGCAAACGCGAGGGGAAAGAGAGGGGTTCTGCACGGAGGCTCACAGCGAGGTCGATGAGCAGCTCGGTGGTCTCGGGGAGGCGTCGGAGGCGGCGAATCGACAAGCGGCATCCGGCGGCCGTGCATGAAGAAGACGGCTCGATGACGGCGATGCAGGGCGTCCGAGGTTGCTTGACTCGGCGGAGAGGATGAGGGCGAGGTAGCCGAGCTGCTAGGCACACCGAGGGGTCGAGGGGGAGGCTCTGGGTGCGGCAACGGCGAGCGGCGGCGATGAGCTCTGCTCGGGCTGCGCGCGAGAGAGAGCAGAGGAAGGGGAAGGGGGTGAGAGCGTGGGAGAGTGAGGGAGAGAGGCAGGGAGGTGCGTGGCGCCATCTAGACGCATCGGGGAGAAGGCGGCAAGCAGGACGTGGCCGGGGCGGCGTCGGCGCTTGCCACGCCTCGCCTTTGTCCTTCTGGCGAGGGAGGAAGACGACAGGGGGGAGAGCGGCGGTGGGCTGGGCCGTGCTGGGCCGGTTGGGGGCGTCAGGTAAGTGGCTGGGCTGCTGGTGGGCTACCAGGTAAGTCTTCTGCTCTTTTTTAATTTCTGTTCTGTTTTATATTTTGTTCTGTGTTGGTTTAGTTTAGTAAAATACTAAACCCTTTAATAAAAATCCTGAAAATAGTTATGTGGCTAGAACTAAAATATACCAACCCACATAAAATGTTCCAGTATTATTGGACATATATTATTTATATATCAAATATATATCCAATGCAAATAGCTATTGAATTAATTCAAAGGCCCCAAAATAAATGTTTCAGTCACTCCAAAAATATTGGGTTGCATTTAATTCTTGCCAATATTTTTCAAAGCTGAAAAGGAACATTTTCTTGGACCTCTTTGAGAAGATTTTAATGTTGATCATTTTTAGAAGGTTTCTGAGGCTTTGAAAATTCCGCAATTCAAATTTCATTTGAATTTAAACATGATGCACACATGAGGGTCTAGCCTAGTGCATAACAGGACCAGGGATGTGACAACTCACCCCCACTAAACAAAAATCTCGTCCCGAGATTCAAGCGTAGGGTAAGGTGAAGGGGGAACGCAAACTAGCACAATCTTCATGATCCAGATGTCCTTCTCGAGGATGCTAATTCAGTGCTCCGATTGATCTTGACGTCTTTGCTCTTGAGATCTTCACTCGACACAACAACAGAAAGAAGGGGGAAAACCCTATAGAATTTATTCGTCTTTGAAGATCGAGCAACTCAAGATCAGTTCATGGAGAGACGTAGGAACAACTCTTGAGCTGAGACACGAAGCATACATCTAAGGAAAAGGAGTGAGACAGATGACGAGGGCTCACTAGGTAGACAACAATTTCACACCTAAGAGGGTGGTGAACCGTTGTCAATGTAGCGAGGAGTTGAGTTGCCATGATACCACAACGAGGCACCTTAGGGATGGTGACTCGTAGATATATCCCCTTAAGTGGCAAAAAGAATTACCTTTGATATAGAGATCATTGAGACTCTCTATATCAGCCTAGGGCAAATCACAATCGATCATTTGGAGGAGTTCGGTGGAATGACATTCCCGGGCCAGAATGGATGATGTGGATTACCTTGTTGAAGACAACGTAATGGATGAATTTGCTTACCACCGGAAATGGAAGAGACCCATGGTAGAATGGCACATTGGCGGTGCAAGCTGGGAACAAAATGCAATTGCTGGGAATGATTCTGGTAACTAGGGAAGAACCCAACAATAGAGAGTGAATTCACTGTTTGAGAAGTTATAGCATAACCGAGGAAACTGAGAGCAAACCCAGTTAGTGCTGATGATAACACCTAGCGCTTGTGCGTGCTCTCAAGAACTTGAGCATTTCCACAATCATCAAGGTTTTACCAACATCCGTGTCAAGGGTCCGGTAACACAACTCACTACCATGATGAATGGTGATGGAGGATGCAGATGCAGAGGAAGATAACACCTTCTCAGATTTCACCTTAACAAGGCCAAGGGGACGAAATCTGGATGATCGATCGAGAGACATTTAGCACTCCGCCTCTAATGTTCTCCTTGATGTGCTAGTGTATCCCATCCCATGGTTTGATATCTAGAACATCAAGTAAAAGGTCGGACTTCGGAACACAAAAATCATAAGGCACAACTAGGGAGTAAATCCTACGAAGTCCTTATGGGAAGGTGGCCAACTTCCTTAATCAAGATACTACAATAATAGGTCTTCCGGCTAGGTGGGTTGGCCACGACATCCACTTTACCGGTTATCGAGGGACCAGTATTATAGTTCTTGGGAAATGTTCCAACCATCATATCTGCCTGAGATTCAGATCTGGTTGGTGTCAGGATATCTAGACTCATCGAGTCTTGGAAGAAAAATGAAAGTTTGCAACACAAATCGACGAGATGACGTTGTGAGATTCTCGGGAAATGAACTATGATAGCAAGCTCCAAAACATGAGCTGGTTCTGCTACAACATGTGAACATGTTGTCCAAGACAAGCATGACCACAGAGTAGTCTTATAATAAAACACTACCGAGTTCAAGAGGGGGAACCATCAACGAGGGTATCGAAGTCCTTACATAAGTCCGGATTAGCTCTTATGAAGGAACTCCTTCTCCTTGAACAAATCAATCAGTGGCTTGGTGTGCTAGGGACACATATAGAATGGAGGTTGCAAGTCTCCGAACCATAGAATACTTCGCACGTATGCATGACTGATTTGGGATGATTCCAAAGGAAACAACATTGACTTTCTCGAATCCACGGCGGCAACTTGCATCAAATGCACATGAACTGGAGGAAGTCACTTCTTACATCCGAACATATGCTTCATGAACTAGGATGAAGAAAATGCTTTCAAAAGTTTCCAACACTAGGTTGATGTTCAACATGATTCATGGGGGGAGACAAAATGCTACTGATGGGCTCAACAACAACTCATCGGAATTTCCATATCACTGGACCTCCACCATCATGCGAACACGGTGATAGCATTGGTCAGACCAAAGATGTAATGATGTATGCTCGAGGGATCAACCACGAGTAAGACAACATTACGAGCATCGTTGGTACTGATTTGATTTGACGATAGCCCACACTCAAATCAAAGGATTGATAAGACAATAGGTCTAGCAACTGATCATAGGGACCAATCTATGAAGATATCATCTTTCTTCAACACACACTACACAAGAATATCCCTTTGGAACGAACTAAGTCAGGCAAGCTTTTATCTTCCAACTCTCCAAGTTGTTGTCTAGCTTAACCAACCAGCTCAGGGATATCTAACACCGATTCTTGGAGAGAAGGTGGTTCACAAGAAACCAACTTGATCACGAGCTCAACACAGCGGTCAGGTGACAACCTGGTAATACTTCCGAGAAGATCTTCGGAAAATCACGAACCACCGGTATGTTACTAAGCTCGAGAACAATCTTGCTTTCCAGGGCAAGACGATATGATCAAATAAGCAAGGATTGGCACTATCCTAACTCACTGATCGGAGAGTGCACCAGAAATAAGGACTAGGTAGCACAATCAACCTTAGGGTGACGATTCAATAATCAACACGCTAAGAATGAAATTATTATCCTTTAACTACCAAGCAATGAGGTTGCTGGGAGTATTGATTTCACACATCACAATTCATTTGTCGGTATTCCGGTTGCATCAACACGAGGGCCGAGGAATGACTAATGATGGTGAGAAGTATCACTATGTCAAAATTCATGAGAGTTGGTGCAGTTCTCATGACAATTCTGACATAAAGGGGGTAATACTCCAAGGTAGAACAGAACCAAAAGCTGGATTGGCATTTTGATCTGCGGAGTACAATTGTTTTGACCCAATCCTAGATATGGATGAGGTACTGGAGTTTCTTTCTCCAAGTCATTCAGGGCAGAATGGCTTGACGGACCACAAGGGTAATAGGCATCGATAAACGAACGCACGCATACCCTTGACTATCAATTGATAGACGAGGGTCAGAGGACAACTAAAGAGGGACAACTCAAAGGAACATACGATTTTCTGAGTTGTGGATGCATGGATTAGCATGTCGAACGAGTTCGACATATTTCTTCCGGACAATCCATGCGGAAAGGTAGAACTGGCAGAGTCACAATATAGCATGGAGAACTCATCGAGAGCACTCTTGTTATGATCTTTTGATCCAACAAACTACTGCCATAAGTGGTTCATAGTATTTGGAAGAAGGAAATACCACAGACCTCGAGGACTAATGCAAAGGTTACTAATAACCTAAAGGAACGAGCAAACACTATCAACATGAGTAAGTAGAGTGAATCTCGGGTTCAAGAACCCAGAAATAGAATGCCTACTAACTAAATGGCATCACGGGGTGCTTTCGATAATGACGGCCAGAATCACCACACTGGAAACACAGATCATGGCTAGACTACTAGATGATCCCCTAAGACACCTAGGGTCATAATACTAGCTCCAACATATATGTCAAGGCAATAAAGTACCTCAACTCACTGATTTGTGTGGTTAATCTGGCCCAAAGGAACATCGAAATGGGAGGAAGGAATTTGCAAATGCATCAGACTGTTTAGAGACCTGGGATGACTCGGACAGCATAACGGCTGTAAATGCTCAGAAAAGATTTGAGACATTCACAAAGATGGTGGCATAACCACTCAGAAGCACAATATCAAGGTCTCGAGATCAATAATTAACATACAGAGGTAGAAACTGAACTGAGGCTTAAGCCAACAATCTTATAAGTCTACGGATTAGTAACACGTGATCCTGATAGAAAGAAGAGATAGCCTAGTTCTTAATCCCCGTAGAAGAGAAGATGATGACTCAGATCAGAAGGCATGAGGTATAAGGAGTAAAAGAGCCTTACGTTCCATCCCACAATCAATTCCCTTATATAACTAAAGCATTTCTAGACTCAACTTCGACCAGTTTGGCTTGGTAATCCTACAGGCAGTCAAGCTCTAATACCAACGCTGTCAGGACCCCGACTCAATGCCACATCGATCTAGCATGTAACACCTCATATCACTTTGCGGCCTCATGCACGGTATTCCCACGGGTGTCGCCTTACCTTTGCCCGGGACCGTTTGCGCCTTTTGGCACACGTATATGATAGTGTCGCTAGCATCCATATGATAAGGAGCCCGGGCTGACATGGCTAGTCGTAAACCCAAAGTGGCACTAACTTACAGGGAAGGCATACATGACCCAGCAACGAACGTGTCGGTCATCAGCGAGTGAATCCAGGCTGTAGCACTGGGCTAGCAGGACTCCGGTGAACCGGGCTGTAGCGGGCTAACAGGACTCCGGTATTCATCGCGTGACATTTCCCCGAAGGGACAGACACAGGAACGAAGAAGGACACATGCCGGCCAGCCTAAGTGTTCCGGAGCAGTAGCAAGCTACCATGGCTCAGTGGAAACACTAGGAGACATTTCCCGGTAAGAGAGGCTACTAAGGATAAACAACTAGATAGTCAGATCCCACACATACCAAGCATTTCAATAACATACACGCAATATGCTCGATATGTGCAAATACAACATGGCATCACAACATGACTCTACAACTCAAGTATTTATCAATAGGCTCCGAGGAGCGAGATATTACAAACAGGGGTCTCACGACCCAACATTCAGAGCATACAAATCAAAGCATAAGCGGAAGCTATCATGTCTGAGTACAGACATCTATAAATGAAAAAGGCTTGAAAGCCTGACTATCTACCAGATCCTGCCGAGGGCACAAGATCGTAGCTGAGGTAACAAGCTAAACGTCGAAGTCCACGCGGAACTACTAGCTAGACCGAAATCTCTCTGCAAAAACATAAAATAGGCAAACATGAGTACAAATGTACCCAGCAAGGCTTACATCAGAACTATCTACATATGCTTCATTATCAACAAAGGGGATGGTGGGGTTTAACTGCAGCAAGCCAGCTTTGACTCGGTGGCTATCCTGAACTACGACTGCAAGTAACTCTTTTGAGGTGGCGCACACGAGTCCACATATTCACCATATCAATACACCACTATGGATCCGTTCCCGTCTCCCTACGAGAACGCCATCCATAGCACTCACGCTTATCTTGCGTATTTTAGAGTATCCACTTTCACTTGTCTATGAACTGATATAAGCAACCCAGAAGTCCTTTTTCCGTGGACACGGCTATTCGAATAGATGATGTTAACCCTGCAGGGGTGTACTTCTTCACACACGCTCTCACCACTTACCGCCATTTACACGACATGTACTCGGCAACCTTCAAGCGGAAGCCCAACGTGGGTGTCGGCCACGGCCTGCCTAAACACTCAAGTCTCTAGTCCAGGTTTATCGCCTATTCGGGTTCCATCCATGAGGAGATCCGGCCGGAGTTTTGCTCACAGCCCCAAACGATGTGAACAGGGTTCCCGAGACACCAAACGGGCTCCCGGTACACCGTGCCACGTGCCTACCGCATCATAGCCCACCCCTACGGTCAGCGCTGCGCACGGCCTCCAGCATACTACAAACACCAGAAACTACTTGCAACTCCTGGACAGAGGACAAGGGTGATCAAGAAGCCGAGAGGGTCCATTGGTTTCGGGCCCAATGCGTGGTAGTAGCTGAATCATGGATCACAAACACAGAACTCAGTTCCTGAGGACGACTGCAATGAGACAACCCACCATGTACTCCTACATGGCCTCTCACCGCTACCTTTACCAAATCGTGTTCACACACTTAGCTCACACACAGTAGGACATGTTCACACACCTCTGATTCATCCCCGATGAATCAGACCTGACTCAACTCTAAGCAGTAGCAGGCATGACAAACAAGCATGAATGAGTAGGCACAACAGGGCTCAAACAACTCCTACTCATGCTAGTGGGTTTCATCTATTTACTATGGCAATGACAGGTCATGCAAAGGATAAAGGGGTTCAACTACCGCAGCAAATAACAGTTGAATCGATGTTGTCCTAATGCAGTAAGAGAGCAGGAGCGAGAGAGTGGGGTTTTATCGGAATGAACAAGGGGGTTTTGCTTGCCTGGCACTTCTGAAGATAGCATTGAGTCTTCATTAGTGTCAACGATCACATCGTCGGTACAACGTCTACCGAGGGAGAACAACACGGGCAAACACAGAAGAAACACGATCAATGCAATGCACAATATGATGCATGCTATGACATGGCAATATGAATGTGTTTTGAGCTAATGCACCTAGCTATGATTTAAATGAAGTTGGTTTGAATACATGATTCAAACTCCAACTCCATATATGATTATTTAAATGCCCTTTATTGGTTTTGTCCAAAACAGAGGACAAACATTGTTCAAACATGCATGAAAATGGTACAGATAGATTCCTTGAATTTTTCTGATAATTTTTCATATATAATTTATTTAATTTGGAGTTACGGTTGAATTTCTATGAATTTTAGAAGTTTATACCATTTTCTGGATTTTCTGATTTATTTTAAATCCAGAAAATCATTTAATGCGTCAGCATGACATCACCTTGACGTCATCAGGTCAACAGGGCAGGTTCAGCTCAAACCTGACCAGTGGGGTCCACTGGTCAGTGACTGGGGCTGATTAGTGTCGCTGACATGTGGGCCCAGTCAACAGCCACGTCAGCTTAGTCAAAGCTGACGCGTGGGCCCACTGATATTAGTTAAAACTAAACAAAAACTAATCTACGATTAATTAGACGGCGGGGCCCAGCTGTCAGTGTCACAGGGGTTAATTAGCAGGGTCATTAGCCCCTAACGACGGCGCCACGTCAGCACGTCGGAGACCAGCCGACGGCGACCACAGAACACGGCGGGGGCACGCCGGACTTGCGCTAGGGCGTCGGATTGGCGCGCTGAGGGCACCAGGGCATAGCCCTTGCTCTTGCGCATCCAGAGAGCCAAATGGGAGGGGTTGGGGTGGTTCGAGCTCGCCGGAGTCGAGCTCATGGCGGCGGCCGGCGTTCGGGAGCAGCCGAGTATGGTGCTAGAGGGCACGGGAGGCGGAGCTACTGGTAGCTGCAGGTTCGGGAGCTCCAGTGGCTGTAGTGACGGCGGCGACGAGGTCAGCAGCGGCCGGAGTTCGGCCGCGACGGAGCTATGGCCTAGAGCTCGCAAACGCGAGGGGAAAGAGAGGGGTTCTGCACGGAGGCTCACAGCGAGGTCGATGAGCAGCTCGGTGGTCTCGGGGAGGCGTCAGAGGCGGCAAATCGACAAGCGGCATCCGGCGGCCGTGCGTGAAGAAGACGGCTCGATGACGGCGATGCAGGGCGTCCGAGGTCGCTTGACTCGGCGGAGAGGATGAGGGCGAGGTAGCCGAGCTGCTGGGCACACCGAGGGGTCGAGGGGGAGGCTCTGGGTGCGGCAACAGCGAGCAGCGGCGATGAGCTCTGCTCGGGCTGCGCGCGAGAGAGAGCAGAGGAAGGGGAAGGGGGTGAGAGCGCGGGATAGTGAGGGAGAGAGGCAGGGAGGTGCGTGGCGCCATCTAGACGCGTCGGGGAGAAGGCGGCAAGCAGGACGTGGCCGGGGCGGCGTCGGCGCTCGCCACGCCTCGCCTCTGTCCTTCTGGCGAGGGAGGAAGACGACAGGGGGGAGAGCGGCGGTGGGCTGGGCCGTGCTGGGCCGGTTGGGGGCGCCAGGTAAGTGGCTGGGCTGCTGGTGGGCTACCAGGTAAGTCTTCTGCTCTTTTTTAATTTCTGTTCTGTTTTATATTTTGTTCTGTGTTGTTTTAGTTTAGTAAAATACTAAACCCTTTAATAAAAATCCTGAAAATAGTTATGTGGCTAGAACTAAAATATACCAACCCACATAAAATGTTCCAGTATTATTGGACATATATTATTTATATATCAAATATATATCCAATGCAAATAGCTATTGAATTAATTCAAAGGCCCCAAAATAAATGTTTCAGTCACTCCAAAAATATTGGTTTGCATTTAATTCTTGCCAATATTTTTCAAAGCTGAAAAGGAACATTTTCTTGGACTTCTTTGAGAAGATTTTAATGTTGATCATTTTTAGAAGGTTTCTGAGGCTTTGAAAATTCCCCAATTCAAATTTCATTTGAATTTAAACATGATGCACACATGAGGGTCTAGCCTAGTGCATAACAGGACCAGGGATGTGACATCCGGAAAAGGCCCCAAGATGGGATCTCAATGGTACATAAGGTTGCGGTGGTGGAATTAGGTTTTTGGCTCCATGTATGGTAGTTTGGGGGTACATAGGTATATATAGGAGGAAGAAGTATGTCGGTGGAGCAACGTGGGCCCCATGAGGGTGGAGGGCACACCTGGGGGGGGGGGGGAGGTAGGCGTGCCCCCTACCTCGTGCCTTCCTGGTAGCTTTCTTGATGTAGGGTCCAAGTCCTCTGGATCACGTTCGTTCCAAAAAGAACGTTCCCGAAGGTTTCATTCCGTTTGGACTCCGTTTGATATTCTTTTTCTGCGAAAAACAGCAATTCTGTGCCGGGCCTCCGGTTAATAGGTTAGTCCCAAAAATAATATAAAAGTGTATAATAAATCCCAATGATGTCCAAAACAGAATATAATATAGCATGGAACAATAAAAAATTATAGATACGTTGGAGACGTATCAGCGCACAACATCATTTGTTGTTGTCACATCTTACTACACTAGCAACAAGATTATGTAGTACTGACGTATTAACCACTGCACATGGCTAGTAGTAGGAGCATTGTGTATGTTCAAGTGGCTGCCGTGTTTCGCACTCCTCCGTCGTATGTGTGGAAACGCTTGCAGTAATCATTTTTTTCAGAAAAACAGTGGCCATGCTCTACCGTGCGGATCCTCCTCCATCCATGCACTAAATTACTCACGTTCGCCGATGTGTGGGACATCCAGCATCGGGGTCCACTAGCCATGCACTAAATTACTCCGTAGTAGAGTGACGGTAGACTACCCCGATCGAAGCGCCGTAGTAATGCCCAATGAGCCGTCAAATAACAAAACCCCCTCCTTTCCAGCTGTAAGTTGGACGGACGAAGCAACCATCATTTCACTCTTCTCTCTCAGCTTGCTCTCTACCCAACTTGCTTCTCCCTCATCTTGTTCGGCATTACTTTAAGAAAACCCCGCCCTGCTTCTGCCATTGTTCTTCTCTCCCAAAGAAGGAAAGGTGAGCGCATCAGTGGTGTTGATTTTGGCCAAGGCCCGGTCTGGCAACCCCGAGACTGATCCTATAACTCCCTCTCTGTTCTTCTTTTGGGTTTGTGATTATGGTTTCTTTTCTTTTATTTCTATTTGACAGTTTCTTGATGGGCGTTGGCGCACCGGCCGAAGTGATGTCTATGGCTCTGGCCAAAACCATCGAGGCTCATGGTACAAAGATGCGCAAGCACCCCACTGAGACTACCGC
Source organism: Triticum dicoccoides (assembly GCF_002162155.2). NCBI lineage: Eukaryota > Viridiplantae > Streptophyta > Magnoliopsida > Poales > Poaceae > Triticum > Triticum dicoccoides. The sequence goes on from NC_041388.1 coordinate 520,547,937, forward strand.
AGACAAGCTCAAGGCCATTGCCCTGTCCAAGCCCCCCTCTCCGAGATCCCTCATTAAGGAAGTCCAGGTAATATCTCTTCTTGACGATCTTTTTCTCGATCTTGATCATGTTTTTTCATCTAACATGCAGTACTAGTACTAGTAGTACAACTTTCTGGGTGATCTTGCATGTGATATTTGTGTGCCAAATGACGGTTCTAAATTCCTCTTTTGACCAAAACATGCGAGAGGTTGACACTGATTTCTTATAGATTACTTTCAACTGTAGTACTTTATGAACATCAATGCTACCTTTGAAGAGGGTATATTTGCCTCAGTAACTTGTGTTATGGATATTGCAAGTAATCCCTCTGCTCTCATGCATTTGAAGACATATTCTAGTGTCTTTGTTCACTCATTTCTGTGCGTATATGTAGTCATATAAGGAGTATAATATCGAAAATCATCTTATATTTCAAAACGGAGGTAGTAATAAAATATGGTTTCTGTTTGAATTAGAACCAGGTCCGCGGTGGAGATGAAGTTCTCAAAGTCATGTCATGTGAACTGGAAGACCCGAGGATGAGTTATACTACTAAACTATCCAGCTACTATGTCCTTGTCGCCACATGTCATGAACTAGTGTTTTCCGGTGGCATTGTTGTCAGGCGTGTTCTCGAGGATGTACTTGACCACAACAATTTCCTGGTTGTGCCTTCGATTACGAAGGGTGTGGTTCTTGTAAAGCTTCCCAACAAATCTGATGCGGCCTATCTTCATCATCATGTTTTTGAGTGGACAGGCCACTATGTTAGGTTCTCCAAGGTTGACGAGATGGTGATGGTGCATGTAGACATCTCTCACGAAGTCTATGGCCTAGTCAGTTATGCAGGGTAGAGTATTCAACCCAAATTTATTGATTCGACACAAGGGGAGCCAAAGAATATTCTCAAGTATTAGCAGATTAGTAGTCAATTCAACCACACCTGGAGAACTCAATATCTGCAGCAAGGTATTTAGTAGCAAAGTAACATGATAGTAGTGGTAACTGTGACAAAAGGTAACGGTAGCAAAATTAATATTTTTGGTGTTTTGTAGTGATTGTAACAATAGCAACAGAAAAGTAAATAAAGCGAAGAACAATATATGGAAAGCTCGTAGGCATTGGATCGGTGATGGAGAATTATGCCGGATGTGGTTCATCATGTAACAGTCATAACTTAGGGTGACACAGAACTAGCTCCAATTCATCAATGTAATGCAGGCATGTATTCCGAATATAGTCATACGTGCTTATGGAAAAGAACTTGCATGCCATCTTTTGTCCTACCCTCCCGTGGCAGCGGGGTCCTAATGGAAACTAAGGGATATTAAAGCCTCCTTTTAATAGAGTACCAGATCAAAGCATTAACATAGAGTGAATACATGAACTCCTCAAACTACGGTCATCACCGGGAGTGGTCCCGACTATTGTCACTTCGTGGTTGCCGGATCATAACACATAGTAGGTGACTATAGACTTGCAAGATAGGATCAAGAACTCACATATATTCATGAAAACATAATAGGTTCAGATCTGAAATAATGGCACTCGGGCCCTAGTGCCAAGCATTAAGCACAGCAAAGTCATAACAACATCAATCTCAGAACCTAGTGGATACTTGGGATAAAACCGTAACAAAACTAACTCTATTACATGATAAATCTCATACAACCCATCACCGTCTAGCAAGCCTACGATGGAATTACTCACGCACGGTGGTGAGCATCATGAAATTGGTCATGGAGGAAGGTTGATGATGACGACGGCGACAAATTCCCCTCTCCGGAGCCCCGAACGGACTCCAGATCAGCCCTCCTGAGAGAGTATAGGGCTTGGCGGTTGCTCCGTATTGTAAAACGCGATGAATCCTTCTCGCTGATTTTTTTTCTCCCCGAACACGAATATATGGATTTGAAGTTGAGGTCGGTGGAGCTCCAGGGGGCCCACGAGGCAGGGGGGCACACCCAGGGGGCAGGCGCGCCCCCACCCTCATGGCTAGGGTGTGGGGCCCCTGGCCTTGATTCTTTCACCAGTATTTTTTATGTATTCCAAAATAATTCTCCGTAGATTTTGAGGTCATTCTGAGAACTTTTATTTCTGCACAAAAATAACACCATGGAAATTCTGCTGAAAACAGCGCCAGTTCGGGTTAGTTCCATTCAAATCATGGAAGTTAGAATCCAAAACAAGGGAAAAAGTTTTTGGAAAAGTAGATACGACGGAGACGTATCAACTCCCCCAAGATTAAACCTTTGCTTGTGGTCAAGCAACTCAGTTGATAAACTGAAAGTGATAAATAAAAACTTTACAAACACTATTTGCTCTTGTTGTTGTAAATATGTAAAGCCAGCATTCAATTTTTCAGCAAAGATTATGAACTAACCATATTCACAATAACATTTAGGTCTCATGTTTACTCCTATCAATGGCATAATCAACTAGCGAGCAATAATAATAAATTTTGGATGACAACACTTTCTCAAAACAATCATGATATGATATAACAAGATGGTATCTAGCTAGCCCTTTCTAAGACTGCAAAACATAAATGCAGAGCACCTTTAAAGATCAAGGACTGACTAGACATTGTAATTCATGGTGAAAGAGATCCAGTCAGGCCATACACAATGTAAACTAACAGTAATGAATGCAAATGACAGTGGTGCTCTCCAACTGGTGCTTTTTAATAAGAGGATGATGACTCAACATAAAAGTAAATAGATAGGCCCTTCGCAGAGGGAAGCAGGGATTTGTAGAGGTGCGAGAGCTCAGTTTTGAAATAGATATGATTAATATTTTGAGTGGAATACTTTCATTGTCAACATAACAACCGAGAGATGGCGATATCTTCCATGCTACACACATTATAGGCGGTTCCCAAACAGAATAGTAAAGTTTATACTCCCCCTCCACCAACAAGCATCAATCCATGGCTTGCTCGAAACAACGAGTGCCTCCAACTAACAACAGTCCCGGGGGAGTTTTGTTTGCAATTATTTTGATTTGATTTGCATAAAGCATGGAACTGGGCATCCCGGTGACCAGCCATTTTCTCGTGAATGAGGAGCGGAGTCCACTCCTCTTGAGAATAACCCGCATGAGCTATTCGAGCATACAAAATAGAATGTTTATTTGAAGGTTTAGAGTTTGCCACATACAAATTTACTTGGAACGGCAGATAGATACCGTATATAGGTAGGTATGGTGGACTCATATGGAATAACTTTGGGGTTTATGGGATTGGATGCACAAGCTGTATTCTCGCTTAGTACAAGTGAAGGCTGGAAAAAAACTGGGAAGCGACCAGCTAGAGAGCGATAACATTCATGAGCATGCATTAAAATTAATCAACACCGAATGCAAGCATGAGTAGGATATAATGCACCATGAACATAAATATCGTAGAGGCTATGTTGATTTTGTTTCAAGTACATGCACGAAAAATTGCCAAGTCAAGCCACTCGAATCGATCAAAAGATGATACCACCCTATCATACCACATCACAACCATTTTAATAGCATGTTGGCACGCAAGGTAAACCATTATAAGCTCCTAGCTAATTAAGCATGGCATAAACAACTATAATCTGTAGTTGTCATTGCAAACATGTTTATTCATAATAGGCTGAATCAAGAACGATGAACAAATCATATTTACGAAAACAAGAGAGGTAGAGTTCATACCACCTTCTCCCATCTCAATCAGTCCATCATATATCGTCATAATTGCCTTTCACTTGCCCAACCGAATGATGTGAATAATAATAACAGTGCACATGCATTGGACTAAGCTGGAATCTGCAAGCATTCAATAAGCAAGAGAAGACAAGGCAATATGGACTCTTGGTTAAATCAACGATAATGCATATAGGAGTCACTTCAACAATTTAATCATGGTCTTCTCCTATCGACCCCGAAAGAAAAGAAATAAATTTATTTACATGGGAAAGCTCCCAACAAGCAAAAGAAGAAAGGGAAATATTTTTTAGTTTTATTTTTAGTTATTACTACTATAGCAAGAAAAATAAAATAGCTAAAAGCTACTACTAAATTTTTTGTTTTTCTTAAGGTTTATGAAACACACAACAAGAAAGAATAAAAAAGAAATAAACTAGCATGGATATTACAATGAAAAAAGTATGAGCATCCACATCTAGCAATGAGTGTGTTAACATAAATGTAATGTCGGTGGGAAATACGTACTCCCCCAAGATTAGGCTTTGGGCCTAAGTTGGTCTGTGGCCACGGCTGGCCTGGCGGATATCCAAAGTTGTAGTTGGGGTCGTACTGAGATGCAGCAGTCATTGTATCATGGGCTGCACCTTGGAGGCGAGCTATCTCAGTGCTCCTCTTATACTCATCTGCCTCCTCTTTGGTTATGTAATATCTCCCCTTTGCCTGAAAGTCAAAGAAGGTAGAAGCAGGGAGAGTGACGTGATAGGTGCGTCCTCTGCCAAAGATTAGTCGGTACTGGAGGAACTGATCGTTCCTCTAAACAAAAAGATGACGAACCATAGCCTCATAATCAAAATAAGCAGGAGGAAACTCAATATCATCCTCGCGTATGGTTATACCGAGAAAATTAGCTATACGGGTTGCATAAATTCCACCGAAGGAATCTCCATTAAATCTATTATGATGCAACCTACGTGCAATAATGACTCCTGAATTATAAGATTTATCTCCTAACACAGCACGCCTAAGAATACTGAGGTGAGGGACACACATCTGACATGCTTCATCCTTACCATTTATACACCTACCTATGAAGAGAGCGAAATAATGTATAGCAGGAAAATGAATGCTCCCCATGGTAGCTTGTGCTATGTCTCTAGATTCCCCCACCGTTATACTAGCAAGAAAATATCTGAATTCAGATTTGCGAGGTTCACTAGCACTACCCATTGTGGAAGTTTGCAAGCAGTGGTAAAATCCTCTAAGTCCATAGTATAAGAATTTTTCATAAAGATGAAACAGGACAGTTTGAGAACTGCGCGAAGATGAAAATTCAAACCTCCTCACAAAGGAACAAGTGAGATAGTGGTATTGGCGGCACTTTTCTGCCTCCACTACTAGGAAAAGGGCTATAGATGGAATGGACACTAATGGCGCACCTGTCATGTGGTGCGCCACTACTATATAGAAGTGGCGCACCATATGCTGGTGCGCTATTAGTGTGGAAGACACTAATGGCGCACCTCGCACATGGTGCACCACTAGTAATAAATTTTTTTATTTTTCCAAACATACTAATGGCGCATCACTGCACGGTGCACCATTACTAGTGCTAACTAGTAATGGCGCACCGGCCACACAGTACGCCACTATTGTTGTTGTTTTTTTTTTGCAAAACTACTAATGGCGCACCGTAGCATAGTGCGCCATTACTAGTTTAAACTAGTAATGGCGAACTGTGCCACGGTGCAAAACTTCTAATGGCGCATCAGCAGCAGATGCGCCATTAGTAACCAGTGTTACTAATGGCGCATTTGCAGGTGGTGCGCCATTAGTAACCTGGGACCAACAAGATATTTTGGACAACCCACCTACCCACTCACTTTCCCCACTTCATTCTCCACCTCCTCCTCCTCCAAGCTTGTCTCGGCTGCCTCCTCCTCCTCACCTCATTTGCACCATAGATTCATCCAAATTAAGTGGTTAAATTACCTTTTTTTGATAGGTAAATAAGGGGGGAAGCTATCTTTTTGTTGTTCTCTCTCTGCAACAACGTGCACATGCACTTTTTGTGGCCTAGCTAGATCTATGTATGTTCGTGGTGTTGCATATGTTTGTGGTGTTGCATATATGTTTGTTTTTGCAGGTACCGGTATTTGAAATGCGATAGTTGCCAATATTTTGCCGTAATGTTGATTCATTTCCGTCTCGGTGAGAATTTTGGCACTATGCATTCTTATTGGTCCTATTTTTAGGGAAAGTCATGCCAAATTTTTTCTTGGTTCTAAAATATCATTTTGCTCTACCCCGCATGCGATCATGGTCCGCACGATGACCGAAGGCATTGTGAATAGGTTTTTGAGCTCCGCGAAGGCCGAGATGCTTCAAAAGAACAAGATGGAGATAAGATGTCCATGTCGAAGATGCAAGCTGAGGAGCCTTATTGCGGACCCGGATTCCAGGCAGGTGCGGGACCACCTGCTCTTGCGTGGTTTCATGGATGGCTATCGGTGGCAAGGTGATGAAGATGACTATGAAGTCGTCCATGGGGGCCGGGCAAGAAATGAGGAAGGGCAGCAAGACAACCACCACGGCTCAGGCGGGCGAGAAGACGAAGAATCTCCAGGACATGATCACGACGGTGATGTTGTACACAGTCATCATGTAGAAGATGCCGGACATGATGATGAGGAAGATGTCGGAGCAGACGAAGGGCATGATCATGAAGATGAAGATGCCGGCAGAGCAGACGATGATGGACCATCGATGGGCTGGGTGCATGACCCTCATATTCAAGAGCTGCTTCTCAAGCAGACGGATAACGCAAGAGATGCCGCCCGAGAGAAAGCCAAGCTGGATCAACTGGAGATAGACGCGGTTACTCCATTGTATGAAGGATGCAGGCCCGAGGATACCTGCCTGAAAGTAACACTCATGGCTCTGGAGATGAAGGTAGAACACAAAATGACCGACGCATGCTTCGACGAGAACATGTCATTCTGGCACGAACGTCTTCCCAGGGGGAACAAGTGCCCGACCAGTATCGAGGAGGCAAAGAAAATCATGTGTCCTCTCGATTTACCGCACGTGAAATACCATGTGTGCATGAACAATTGCATCATTTATCGGGACGAGCACGAGGAGTCTACCATATGTTCGGTGTGCGGCGTCACTCGATACAAGAAGAGGAAGAAAGCTCCTCGAAAAGTGGTGTGGTACTTTCCGATCACTCCTCATCTGCAGCGGTATTTCGCGGACCCTAAGGTAGCAAAGCTCCTGCATTGGCACGCGGATAGGGAGGAGAAGAAGCGAGAAGATGACACAAATGATCCGGAGATAAATAAAAAAGACAAGATGCTGAGTCACCCAAAGGATGCGAGCTAGTGGCAAGCGTTGAACTTCGAACACCCAGAATTTGGGAAGGATCCAAGGAGCATCGTGCTGGGCGCGAGCACCGATGGAGTCAATCCGTTTGGCAGCCAGAGAAGCACACATAGCACCTGGCCTGTGTTTGTGTGGATGTACAACCTTCCCCCCTGGTTGTGCATGAAGAGGAAGTACATTGACATGAGTATGCTTATTAAAGGGCCGAAACAACCAGGGAACGACATCAATCTGTATCTGGGGCTGCTGAAAGAGGAGCTAGACACGCTGTGGAAAACGCCAGCCAATACGTGGGACGCCGTAGAGAAAGAATATTTCCCTATGAGAGCCGCATTGCTCACGACGGTGCACGACTATCTCGGTTACAGATATCTCGCGGGGCAGGTGGTCCACGGATTTTCTGGATGCGTCAGGTGCATGGATGACACAACGTATCGCCAGCTAGATAGAGATCCCGAGTCTTCAAAAACCGTGTTCATGGGACATCGAAGGTGGCTTCGCGACGATAACCCGTGGAGGAAACGCAAGGATCTGTTCGATGGTGAAACTGAACCCCGAAGACGCCCGCGTACGAGGCGCGGCGAGGAAATAGACCAACTGTTGAAAAATTGGAAAGATTGCCCACTGCCGGGAAAGAAGCGAAAGGCGCCAGAGCCGCTGCTAAAGGTATGGAAAACGAGGTCTGTTTTCTGGGACTTTCCGTACTGGAAGATCCACCGTGTGCCTCAAAGCCTTGATGTCATGCATATCACGAAGAACATGTGCGAGAGTCTGCTTGGTACCCTGCTCAACATGCCAGAGAGGACCAAAGATGGGCCGAAAGCAAGGGCAGACTTGAAATCAGTGGGCATCAGGGAGGAGCTTCATGCTAATGATGATGATGATGATGACGATGATGATGAGGCGAAGCAGGACACGGAAAGTCGTCGCAAAGGTAAAAAGGCCAAGAAGACCGGAAATGACTACCCTCCCGCGTGCTTCACTCTAAGTCAGGAGGAGATCGAGCAGTTTTTCACCTGCCTCGTAGGAGTAAAACTTCCTTATGGTTACGCGGGGAAGATAAGCAGATACATAGACCCAGCGAAGCAGAAGTTCAGCGGGATGAAGTCTCATGACTGTCACGTGCTGATGACACGGATACTTCCAGTTGCAATCCATGGGATCATGGACGCGCACGTCCGTGAAATGCTATTTGGCCTATGCAACTTTTTCGATGTCATCTCTCGGAAGTCGGTTGGCATGAGGCAACTCAGAAGGCTACAGGAAGAGATCATGGTGATAGTATGCGAGCTTGAGATGTACTTCCCGCCCGCATTCTTTGATGTTATGGTGAATCTGCTGGTCCATATCGTGGAGGATATCATCCAACTCGGGCCGACGTTCCTGCACAGCATGATGCCGTTCGAAAGGATGAATGGTGTCATCAAAGGATACGTTCGCAACATGTCACGTCGAGAGGGAAGCATAGCCAGGGGCTTTCTGACCGAAGAGTGCATCTCCTACTGCACGAATTATCTAGGCATCGAGGACCCCGTTGGTCTGCCCGTCAACAGGCACCTCGGCAGGCTCGCTGGATGGGGTCACCATGAGGGTAGCCGCGAAATGCATGTCTACTTCGAGGGTCGACTCGCCGACTTTGAAAGAGCAAACCTAGTCGCGCTACAACACATAGACGTGGTCGATCCTTGGGTGGTAGAGCACAAAACCTTTATTGAGAAGACGTACAATGACCGAGGCCAACAGAGGACGGACAGAGATATAATCAAAGAGCACAAATCATGTTTCACGCGTTGGTTCAAGCAGAAGCTTCTGTCGTACCCTTTACATGAGGATTCTTCTGCGGAAGAACAACTCATATTCGCCTTGTCACAGGGCACCGAGCACAACCTGATGACCTATGAGGCGTACGATATCAATGGCTACACATTCTACACCGAGGACAAGGACATGAAGAGCGATGGTTATCAGAACTCCAGGGTAACGATGGAATCCTACACGGGTAACGACAATGACAGATACTACGGAAGGATCGAGGAGATCTAGGAGCTGAGCTACACTGGAGAGAAGGTCCCGATGTTCCGTGCCAGATGGGACAAGAGCGTCCTAAAAGAAGACCGGTATTTCACCACCATGGTTATACCCGAAGCCAAATCCAAGACCGCGGGCGCAAACGTCACCGCGAAAAATGAGCCAAGGGTACTGGCTTCCCAAGTGGACCAATGCTTTTTCATTACCGACCCGTCAAAGGCAAGTCGTGTTGTCGTGAGGAGAGGAAATAGGAAGATCATCGGAATGGATGGAGTAGCCAATGAGCAAGACTTCGACAAGTGCGGCGACCCGAAGATCAAACATGATGACGACGACGAAGTAGCAGCATACACCACAAGAAGAAGCAACACCACCCTACCTAAAGGACGTCCGTTCCAAAGAAGAACTCCATTTGCGAAAAAGAAGGGCAAGAAGATTGTGAACAGAAAGCTAGTTAAGATCGATTGTATTTTAAATCGTAGCCTTCATTTCTCGATTGTATTTCATGGGCACTTTTTGAACTCATGAATGTTTTTAAATTTCATGGACACTCGATCTCGATCCCCCTCCATCTCGATCGCTATCCCACCTCACCAGATCCGGTCCCCCTTGCCGCTGAGCACCCCCCGCACCATCTCCCCCGCTCCACCGGCCGCAGCCGCCGACCCCCCGCGCGCCCTCCCCCACTCCACCGCC